>NC_138131.1:91195366-91505937 GCF_964188305.1 Podarcis bocagei | reverse complement strand
ACACCAATTTGAAAAAAGCCCAATCAGAGCTTTATCATCTTTGAATCATAGAATCATAGAATCATAGAATAGACAACTCATGGTGGAATAGACAACTCATGCTGGTAGCTTCGAGAACACTGTCCCACCATCTCGTCCTCCGTTGTCCCCTTCTCCTTGTGCCCTCCATCTTTCCCAACACCAGGGTCTTTTCCAGGAAATCCAGGAAATGCTGGGTGAGATCCCATGGACAGTAATACTAAAAGGAAAGGGAGTTCATGATGGCTGGGAGTTTGTTAAGAGGGAGATAGTAAAAGCACAACGTCAGGCAATACCAATGAGATGGAAACATGGAAGGTGACCTAAAGAAGCCAGGGTGGCTATCTAAATAACTTTTAACTGAGTTAAGATTAAAAAAGGATGTGTACAAAAACTGGAAAAGGGGGGAAACCACCAAAGAGGAATTCAAACAAATAGCCAGCACGTGTAGACACAAAGTCAGAAAAGCTAAAGCACAGAATGAACTCAGGCTTGCTAGAGAGGTTAAAAGCAACAAAAAAGGCTTTTATGGGTATGTTCGTAGCAAAAGGAAGAACAAAGAAACAGTGGGGTCACTCAGAGGAGAAGATGGTGACACAGAAAGGGCTGAACTCCTCAATGCCTTCTTTGCCTCAGTCTTCTCCGATAAAGAAAACAATGCCCGACCTGAAGAATTTGGAGCAAATGATTCAGCAAAGGAAACACAGCCCAGAATAACTAAGGAGATAGTACAAGAATACTTGGCTAGTTTAGATGTATTCAAGTCTCCAGGGCCAGATGAACTTCATCCAAGAGTATTAAAAGAACTGGCAGATGCGATCTCAGAACCACTGGCAGTCATCTTTGAGAATTCCTGGAGAACAGGCGAAGTCCCGGCAGACTGGTGGAGGGCAAATGTTGTCCCTATTTTCAAAAAGGGGAAACGAGAGGATCCAAATAATTACAGCCCAGTCAGTCTGACATCAATACCAGGGAAGATTCTGGAGCAGATCATTAAGCAAACAGTCTGTGAGCACCTAGAAAGGAAGGCTGTGATCACCAATAGTCAGCATGGATTTCTGAAAAATAAGTCATGTCAGACTAACCTGATCTCGTTTTTTGACAGAATTACAAACCTGGTAGATGAAGGGAACGCAGTGGATGTAGCCTACCTTGATTTCAGCAAGGCATTTGACAAGGTGCCCCATGATATTCTTATAAAGAAGCTGGTAAAATGCGGTCTTGACTATGCTACCACTCAGTGGATTTTTAACTGGCTGACTGACCGAACCCAAAGGGTGCTCATCAATGCTTCCTCTTCATCCTGGAGAAGAGTGACTAGTGGGGTGCCACAGGGTTCTGTCTTGGGCCCGGTCTTATTCAACATCTTTATCAACAACTTGGATGATGGATTCAAGGGCATCCTGATCAAATTTGCAGATGACACCAAACTGGGAGGGGTGGCTAACACCCCAGAGGACAGGATCACACTTCAAAACGACCTTGACAGATTAGAGAACTGGGCAAAAACAAACAAGATGAATTTTAACAGGGAGAAATGTAAAGTATTACACTTGGGCAAAAAAAATGAGAGGCACAAAAACAAGATGGGGGACACCTGGCTTGAGAGCAGTACATGTGAAAAGGATCTAGGAGTCTTGGTTGACCACAAACTTGACATGAGCCAACAGTGTGACGCGGCAGCTAAAAAAGCCAATGCAATTCTGGGCTGCATCAATAGGAGTATAGCATCTAGATCAAGGGAAGTAATAGTGCCACTGTATTCTGCTCTGGTCAGACCTCACCTGGAGTACTGTGTCCAGTTCTGGGCACCACAGTACAAGAAGGACACTGACAAACTGGAACGTGTCCAGAGGAGGGCAACCAAAATGGTCAAAGGCCTGGAAACGATGCCTTATGAGGAACGGCTAAGGGAGCTGGGCATCTTTAGCTTGGAGAAGAGGAGGTTAAGGGGTTATATGATAGCCATGTTCAAATATAGAAAAGGATGTCATATAGAGGAGAGAGAAAGGTTGTTTTCTGCTGCTCCAGAGAAGCGGACACGGAGCAATGGATCCAAACTACAAGAAAGAAGATTCCACCTAAACATTAGGAAGAACTTCCTGACAGTGAGAGCTGTTCGACAGTGGAATTTGCTGCCAAGGAGTGTGGTGGAGTCTCCTTCTTTGGAGGTCTTTAAGCAGAGGCTTGACAACCATATGTCAGGAGTGCTCTGATGGTGTTTCCTGCTTGGCAGGGGGTTGGACTCGATGGCCCTTGTGGTCTCTTCCAACTCTATGATTCTATGATTCTCTTCTCATGAGGTGGCCAAAGTCTTGGAGCCTCAGCTTCAGGATGTGTCCTTCCAGTGAGCACTCTGGGCTGATTTCCTTCAGAATGGATAGGTTTGATCTTCTTGCAGTCCATGGGACTCTCAAGAGTCTCCTCCAGCATCATAATTCAAAAGCATCAATTCTTCGGCGATCAGCCTTCTTTATGGTCCAGCTCTCACTTCCATACATCACTACTGGGAAAACATAGCTTTTACTATACTGACCTTGCTGGCAAGGTGGTGTCTCTGCTTTTTAAGATGCTGTCTAGGTTTGTCGTGAGATGATTACCCCTCCTTTATTGCCTGTTCCGGGTTGCCCAACCACTACCCCAGAGTCCTCTCTTGGCAGATCAAGAGGAGCAGGTGACGGCAAAGGCGGCCGGGTTTTGAGCTGGGGCAGTCAGAATAAGGTCCACTCTCGATTCAAAACCCTCAAATGTATTTGATATCATTGATTTTTCATTTCTATTCCTTGCAGATCATCTCGTTGTTTTATTGCTACAACCAAGGGCTGATGCAAATTAAGAGGATAATGATGATAATAATAATAATAATAATAATAATAATAATAATAATAACAACAATAACAACAACAACAACAACAACAACAACAACAACAACAACAACAACAACAACAACAACAACAACAACAACTTTTATTTGTATCCTGCCCTCCCCGTCCGAAACCGGGCTCAGGGAGGCTAACACCAAATATGTAACACTGGTATAAAATCAAGCAATAACGAAATTACCTCCTGAAAACAAGCCAGGATCAAATTCAAATCCAATTAGATGGCTTTCCGCAGGATTAGGGTTGGGAACAGTAAACGCTCATCAGGCCCAACTCTTATATGGGCCTGTGAGAACACTGGGAGGCCTCTTTCATACTAGTCCTTACACAAAAAGAGAAGGGGAGTCAGGTTGAACCAAAGGCCCGGCGGAACAACTCCATCTTACAGGCCCTGCAGAAAGATGTCAGATCCCACAGGGTCCTGATCTCTTTTTTTTTTATATATAAATTTTTTATTGGTTTTACAGAATTTTTTAAAGACAAACAAACACCTAAAAAGACATACAAACACGTATAATTTCATAACATTTTTTCATAAACCTCTTTTCCGGGACTCCCCCATATCCCCCCTTTCTGCATCCCAATGTCCATAATTTTTTAGCAACTTCTAAATATTCCTTTCCAACCTCTGTCGTCTTAATCTTTTCTATAATCTGGTCTTATATCACTGTATCCCTTTTTTCCTGAAAACCTCAACATTCTAGCATTCATCAAGTTTATAATAGTCCTTAAGATAGCTTTTAAATTTTCTCCATTCTTCTTCCGCCGTCTCTTTTCCCTGATCACGGATTCTGCCTGTCATCTCAGCCAATGTCATATAGTCCATCACCTTCATCTGCCATTCTTCCAGAGTGGGTAGATCTTGTGTCTTCCAATACTTTGCGATGAGTATTCTTGCTGCTGTTGTAGCATACATAAAGAAAGTTCTATCCCTCTTTGACACCAATTGGCCGACAATGCCCAAGAGAAAGGCCTCTGGTTTTTTAGGGAAAGTACATTTAAGTACCTTTTTCATTTCATTATAAATCATTTCCCAGAAGGCCTTAATCTTCGGGCATGTCCACCAAAGGTGATAGAAGGTACCTTCAGTCTCTTTACATTTCCAACACTTATTATCAGGCAAATGATAAATTTTTGCCAGCTTGACTGGGGTCATGTACCACCTGTAAACCATTTTCATAATGTTTTCCTTTAAGGATATGAGTTTCTTCACTGCTTTAGCTTCCACTGGAGACACCCATCTGGGGGTTTTGTTTTCCAACAGATCTTTATATCTTATCCAAACATTAAACAATGCTTTTCTGACAATATGATTTTTAAAGGCCCTATGCAGCTTAATTTTATCATACCATAGATATGCGTGCCAACCAAATGCATTATTAAAACCTTCCAAATCCAAAATGTCTGTGTTCTCGAGGAGCATCCACTCTTTCAGCCAGCAAAACGCTGCTGCCTCATAGTACAATTTTAAGTCCGGCAGGGCAAAACCCCCTCTTTCTTTAGCATCTGTCAATATTTTAAATTTGATTCTGGGCTTTTTGCCCTGCCAGACAAATTTCGAGATATCTTTCTGCCACCTCTTAAAACATTCCATCTTGTCAAGAATCTGCAAGGTTTGAAACAAGAATAACATTCTAGGCAATACATTCATCTTAATCACTGCAATTCGGCCTAACATTGACAATTTCAAATTTGACCATATTTCTAGATCTTTTTTAATTTCTGACCAACATTTTTCATAGTTATCCTTATACAAATTCAAATTTTTAGATGTCAAATAAACCCCTAGGTATTTCACCTTCTTGACCACCGTCAACCCTGTCTCCTCTTGGAATTTCTCCTTCTCCATATCTGTTAAATTTTTTCCTAAAACTTTAGTTTTTTGTTTATTCAACTTAAATCCGGCTACCTGGCCAAACTGATGGATTATTTCTAGCACCTTTTTCGTACTAGTGTTTGGCTCTTGCAAAGTCAATACTAGGTCATCTGCAAATGCTCTTAACTTGTAATGTTTAGCTCCGACCTGTACACCTTTGACCTGCTGGTCATTTCTAATCATATTCAGCAACACCTCCAGAACCAAAATAAAAAGCAATGGGGAAATTGGGCACCCCTGTCGTGTTCCTTTTTCTATCTTAAGTTCCTCAGTTATTACATTATTTACAATCAACTTAGCTTTTTGTTCAGAATATATTGCACCCATACCATTCTCAAAACCTTGGCCTACCCCCATCCCATGAAGATTCTTTGTCATAAAACTCCAAGAAATATTGTCAAAGGCTTTCTCCGCGTCCACAAAAATCAATACTGCTTTAGTATTTATATTCACCTCTAACTTTTCCAAAATGTCTATTATATTCCTTACATTGTCTGCTAGGTGTCTTTTTGGGAGAAAGCCTGCTTGGTTCTTATGAATCTTTTCCATCAACACTTTTTTAAATCTTTTTGCCAAAATGTCTGCAAAAATTTTGTAATCCACATTAAGTAGTGATATTGGGCGGTAGTTCTTCAATTGAGTCTTTTCAGTCTCTGTCTTTGGTATGAGTGAAATATACGCTTCTTTCCACGATTCAGGTGCCTTTTTTCCCTCTAGAATCTCATTACAGACTTCTTTTAATGGTTGAATCAACCACTCCTTCAAAGATTTGTAGTATCTGGAAGTCAGTCCATCTGGTCCTGGAGATTTGCCCAGTTGCATATTCTGAATGGCAGCCTCTATCTCTTGTTCTGTTATTCTCTGATTCAGATCCATCTTACTTTGATGAGAGATTTTTTGTAATCCATATTTGTCAAGGAATTTATCTATATCTTCTTCATTTTGCGGTCCTTGAGTCCCTTTTTTAAAGTAGCTCAAAAAGCAATTTCTAATTTCATTAGGTTTAGATATGTTCTTTCCATCCACTTCTAGGCTTGTAACTGTATTTAGTTTCTGCCTTTTCTTCAATTGCCATGCCAGGAGTTTGCCACATTTATCTGCCGATTCAAATGTCTTTTGTTTCATTTGCTTTATCTTCCATTCAATCTCTTGGTTCATCAATTCCATATATTGTGCTTGATATAACTTAATCTCTCTTAAAATCTCCTGGGACTTTGGTTTTACTCTTAATTTTTTCTCTCCTTCCTTTATCTTTTCCAAAATCTTTTCCTTTTTCTCATTCTGTTTCTTCCTCTTTATTGAGTTTTGTTGAATCAAAAAACCTCGCATCACAGCTTTGCTTGCGTCCCAGATCACTCTTTTTTCCACATCGGCCCTTAAATTTATTTCAAAATAGTCCTTTAAAGTTTTTTGGGCCTTCATGAGGATCTCCTTATCTCGAAAGAGGGTGTCATTCATTCTCCATCTAAATTGACCAGTTGTTGTAAGTTTCATTTCCATCTTCACAGCGTTATGGTCGGAGCAAGTTTTTGGGCAGATTTCTACCTTCTTAATCTTTGGAGCCATCCCACTAGTAATCCAGATTTGGTCGATTCTGGTCCAGGTCGTCATTGCTTGGGAGAAAAAGGTTCCCTCTCTCTCAAGAGGGTTCCTTGTTCTCCATATGTCTATTAAGTCCATATTTTCCGTCATTTCAAAAAAAGTCTTAGGAAGTCTCCCTTCCTTGGTAACTGTCAGTCTTTGTGCCTTGTCCATGTTAGTGGAGACCACACCGTTCATGTCTCCCATAATTATCATATTATAATCCAGATAGTCCGTCAAAGTTTCATGAAGTTTCTTGAAGAATTCAGCTTTACCTTCATTTGGTGCATAAATTCCAACTATCAAAAATTTTTCTCCTTGTACTTGTATCTCAACTGCCAAATATCTCCCTTGTTCATCTTTAAACATCATTTTTGGAGCCCATTTCTCTTTTACATAGATCACAACTCCTCTTTTTTTGACTTTGTCTGATGAGATAAATTCTTGTCCTAGTCTTTTGTTTATAAGTAATCTCCTGTGAGCTCTGGTTATATGGGTTTCTTGTAGGCATATCAAATCCAGTTGTTCTCTGTTCAGAATATGAAAAACTTGTCGTCTCCTCAAAGGCATATTGAGCCCATTACAATTCCAACTAAGGAATTGCAGAGCCATCTTGTTATTTTTCTGACACTCCTCCAACAGCTCCAAGTTGTTGCTCTTCCTCTGATGGTGGTGGAATGTGTCCAAACGAAAGATTCAAAATGTCTATTGCTCTCCTCTGTTCTGCAATTGGGTCCACAGTTCCCTTCTGTAGGTCCTCTCGGTTTCTTTCCAAAAATTTCTCTTTGTCTTGTATAGTCTTTATTTTCACCTTCTTCCCCTTGTAATCGAAAGACAATCCCTGTGGAAATTCCCACCTAAAGAGGATGGTATTCTTCTTTAACAAAAAAACCAGATCCTTATAGAAGGTTCTCAGATCCAAGATATATTTTGGGATGTCTTTAAAAATCTGTACAGCTGAATTTCCAATTTGCAAGGCCTTTCCAAAATGTAGTCTTAATATTTTGTCTCTTTCTTCCTTGGATCTAAGGGTAATCAAACAATCCCTCGGGGTCTTTCTGTTCTGTTTTTTACCCAGTCTAAACGCTGTTGTGATTTTAAATTCGTCTTCCTCCAAATCTTCCCAGCAGTCAGCAAACTCTTGTGTTAAAAACTCCATGAGATTGTCACCTTCGTTCTCTGGAATTAATCTCAATTTCAAATTTCTCTCTTTTCTCTGTAATTCCCACAAAGCCAGAGTTGCGTCATGCTCGTGCACCTTTTTGGCAATCGGTTCTAAGTTCTCTTGAGTCTCTCCAGCAATAGCTCTAGCTTCTTCCGCAATTTTACGTGTTGCAGAATTTTCCTGGACCAATTTGTTTATAGATTCTGTGTTCAGATCTAATCTTGCTGATAACTCTGTTAATTTTTGTGTATTTTCTGAGCTCTGCTTTGTTAGAGTCTCCAGGGATTGGTTTATCTTAAGTAAAGCTTGTGTCACAGCATCCATGGAGACAGCTGTCACTTTTTCTTGTCCTGTTATTCCTGTAGGTCCTGTAGGGGTTGCGCCTGTAATCGAGCCTCTCTTCTTTTGTTGCTGTTGCTGTTGCTGGTGCTGTTGTTGTTGTCTAGTCTTAGCTCTTGTGGCTATCTCTTCTAGTGGACCACTCATGTCCCAAGGTCGTTTCCCACGGGAACCGTTTCCGGATGGAAAATTCCACTGTCTTGAGCTATATCGGCCTTTACTTTACCCTCTAGGGGGAGCAAATCAAAATGTCCAGATACAGAGACAAAGAAAATGTCCAAATACAAAAAGAAAGAAAGAAAGTTTAAAACAAGTATATCAGGAGGCTTGTAAATATAAATTGCAGCAGTTTTCCAGTAGATACTGTCTCAGCCTACTCTGGTATACTGTAGCAAAAGAATCCAGGAACTTTGTATCACAATGTAACCTTCACAGGGAAAAGTCAGTTCAGTGCCCTATTGTCTTATTTAGCAGTCCGTTTCAGGTTATTGAGGCAGCAGAAATTTTTTTCTTTTAAATAGATCATGCAGTTACTAATGTCTCTTTTGCCTCCCCTCTGCCCTGCTAGCTAGAGGGGAGATCTAAAGTCCAAATGTCAGATTTAATTAATCAAAGGCAATGTCTCTTGCGGATGCAGCTTTAAAGTTTCGTTGCTTTCACTTTCATGCAGTCGGGGGAAGGCAGACTTCCTTAATTTTCACCTCCCCGTTTTCAGCCAAATTTCCAGACTTTAGTTTCAAATAGACGTTCAGTCTTACTCACGGGTTTTTTCAGTCCGAAATTTACAGGAAGGAATCGGCGCTCTCCGCTAATAGCGACGCGGCTTCACCCTGCGGGCTGGGTAGCGATTCTCAGCACCGCGCTCCCCCGATGTCGTTCCGGAGCCTTTAAAAAGGCTCTTTCTGCGGTAAAGGGGGGGCGCTCCTGGTGCCCACCGAATCTCCTCGTTCACAGGCTTCCGCGCCTGTGATTTTAGGGGTCCCCCGCTTGCCGTAGCGGGTCAGACCCGAACTCGCAGAGCAGTCCTCCTCCGGAGCTCGGAAAGAGGACCGCCATTAGCGCTGGCGCCGACCGGAAGTCACCCAGGGTCCTGATCTCTTGTGGCAGAGAGTTCCACCAGGCCGGGGCCAAGGCTGAAAAGGCCCTGGCCCTGGTCGAGGCCAGCCTAATCTCCCTGAAGCCCAGGACCTCTAACATTTTTTTATTTGCAGACTGTTAGATCCTCCGTGGAGAGGCGGTCCTAGGCTGTATTCATTCGTTTGGCCCAACGTGGGGCTCGTACCCATGACCCCAAGATTCAGAGTCTCAGCGCTCTGCCGCCTGAGCTACTCACACAGCTGCCCTCTTGTGCACCTCACCTCAAATTTGTCCGAATTGTGCATGCCTGGGATTCACTGCATGAGATGGGAGGTGGGGTGGTTCCCAAAGTCAGAGCTCAGGTAGCCAACGCGGAGCCGGCCCTCACTGCCTTTCAGGTCCTTGGGGTGCTCGTAAGGCGGCTTGTGGAGCACGTTGATCTAGCAAGGGGATTCAAGAAAGCCGGGTTACGGAAATGACATGGGGGTGGGGGACATGAGGCCACATCTTTGAAGTTGTTCCAATGTTACAAATATACATACCTTTGACTTGACAGCCCAAGAAAGACATGCAGAAAATCTATGCTTTAACCGACTCTCCTCATTCCGCCATTTGAACGAATTTGGGCTCCACCTCCCTCCATGAGCCAAGAAGCAGGAAGTCATGTAGGCAGCAGGAACAGGGCATCCCGCCAGAATTCCCCAAGCCTGAGAGCACATACACGGCACCCCACCGAGGGAGGGACCAAGGGGGCAACCATAGACATCTGCCAAGGCAGTTTAGCAAGGCAGGTGTTCTGAATGCCCATCTCCAGACAAGTCCAGTGGGAAAGGACGTGTCAAGAGTTTTATTGTTCTTTCAGTGATGGAGATTTAAGGGGTCTGATAAAGGGACCTCATAGTGAATGCATAACCCTTGTATACCCCTCCTCATTTGTGATGTGCTAGTGATGTAGTGATGATGTATCAACGATGCTGCTTGAAGTGTATTCTGGGGGGAAGAAGGAAGTTTTAAAAGTTGACATTGCCCCATGCTCGGGGTTCTTACTCCTGGGCAGACCTGTGGTGCAACAGTAAGAATCATGGTCTACTGACCACTGTTTTGCTCCAAATTACCGGGCTGGGACTTCCTCCTTTTACTGACAGCATGGACCCATGGGGGACAAGTGCCCCGGTGAGCTAGGCTGTCAAGGAGTCACTCACCCTGGAATTTTTTCGCTTAACAGCCATTGGCGCCAATACAGAGCAGGCTTCCTAAACCTTGGCCCTCCAGCTGTTTTCAAACTACAGTGCCCATCATCCCTGACCACTAGACCTGCTAGCTAGGGACCATGGAGCTGTAGGCCAAAAGCATCAGGAGGGCCAAGGTTGAGGAAGCCTGATAGAGAGCTCTACCTCTCTTTCAAATCAGAGCCGGCAAAGGCGGTGGAGTTCCTGCGCGGGTGCCTCGAGGCGGTTGGAGGGTGGATGGCAGCTAACTGGTTGAGGTTGAATCCTGACAAGACTGAAGTTCTGTGGTGTGTGGGTGGGTGGGGGGGACTCCCTGGTCCTGAACGGGGCAACTGTGCCCCTGAAGGACCAGCTGCACAGTCTGGGGGTCATTTTGGACCCATGGAGGCACAGGTCTGTTCTGTGTCCAGGGCAGCTCTATCTGGGATGCAGGATAAGACCCTCCCTGCCCACGGACTCTCTTGCCAGAGTGGCGCATGCTCTTGTTATCTCCAGCTTGGACGACTGCAATGCGCTCTATGTGGGGCTACCTTACTGCAATTAATCCAGAATGTGGTAGCCAGACTGGGGGCTGTGAACAGCCGCAGAGACCACATAACACCAGTCTTGAAAGACCTGCATTGACTCCCAGTATGTTTCCGGGCACAATTCAAAGTGTTGGTGCTGACCTTGAAAGCCCTAAACAGCCCAGCAGATGAAACTTTCCTCTGGTTGTCAATATTAAGAGGATGCCAGCAAGATCAAGCCTTTCTGTAAAATAAAGGATTTAAATCCAGTCTGACTGAGACCACATACCACCGGTCCCAAGAGATCTGCTTTGGCTCCCAGTACGTTTCCAAGCACAATTCATAGTGTCGGTGCTGACCTTGAAAGCCCTCAATGGCCTCGGCCCAGTAGACCTGAAGGAGCATCTCCACCCCGGACACCGGGGTCCCTCTCCCGAGGGCCTTCTGGCGCTTCCCTCCCTGCAAGAAGCCAAGTTACAGGGAAGCAGGCAGAGGGCCTTCTCGTGGTGACGGCCGCCCTGTGGAACGCCCTTCCATCAGATGTCAAAGAAATAAGCAATTATCTCACTTTTAAAAGACATCTGAAGGCAGCCCTGTTTAGGGAAGTTTTTAAATATTTAATGCTGTCTTGTGTTTTTAATATTTGGTTGGCAGCCACCCAGAGTGGCTGAGGATACCCAGACAGATGGGCAGGGTAGAAATAATAAATTATTATATATTATTATATATCCAAAGCCAACATGAAAGCATTCAAACTCTGACGGAACGGAGCGGCGCACACCTCTTCACAGCATAGACCCACCTTGTCCAGGCAAAGGTTCCCATGTCTCTCGGCAATAGCCTTTCGGAAGCCGTGAGACAGTGGATACAGCATGCTGTGATGGGGGTGCACCGAAGGGAGCCGGTTCTTCTCCAGCTGGTCAGCCACAATACTGACAAGCTTCTTCATTCTCTCGTCGTAATCGGTCCAATCACAGACGATCTGAAAGGGGGCAAAGAAAACCAGGGTTCTAGATTCAGGTAGGTAGCCGTATTGGTCTGATGAAGTCAAAATATATATAAAAATTGTCCAGTAGTGCCTTAGAGACCAACAAAGTTTGTTCTTGGTATAAGCCAGGCACCCCAAGCCTTCGGCCCTCCAGATGTTTTAGACTACAATTCCCATCATCCCCGACCACTGGTCCTGTTAGCTAGGGATCATGGGAGTTGTAGGCCAAAACATCGGGGGGGGGCGCAGGTTGGGGATGCCTGATATAAGCTTTTGTGTGCATGCACACTTCTTCAGATACACTGAAGCGGAAGTCCCCAGACCCTGATATACAGAGGGAGAAGTCCCCAGACCCTGCTATATAAGAGTAAGGAGAAGCCCCCAGACCCTGATATATAGTGGGAGGGTGAGTTGGGGTTTTTCTCCGAAGGGTAGTATGTGATAGGAATTTTATGGTTTTAGATATATAGTAATGTTCATAACTGCACATACATAGATCAGTACAAGAAGGCCGACCTGGAACCATTTTGATTCCTAAACTGACCAAATCCTTTCTCTGCAAGGTTAAAAATGGAAAAGCCTCCCCATTGTCTCTTCCTTTAATCTGTGTTTGAATAAGGTGTGAGCCTGTGACCTGGCCCAGGAAATAAGTATTTTAGCATTACAAAGGAATGGCCAGGCTCCCCAGAAAATCCAATCAAGTAACCTGCTAGACAGGAGATAAACAAGGAGAAGAGAAAAACAACATTTAAATTTCTGTGATGTAGGTGGGATGTATCTGAGGGGTGGTCTTAGGTTACACCCCTTCTGTGATGTATGCATAATGTTTCTGGGGGTGGTCCTGATCTAGAGAAGGGGAATTTCAAAAGTCTTTATAAGGCCTCGCAGGCCATTGTTCTGGGTCCTCTTCCTCTCCTGCGTGTGAGGGGGGTACCCTGTTGCAACAGATCAATAAAGATCAAGCTTACTAGCTGCTTTGCTTCTCAATATTCTCTGGTTGGCCTCTGTTATTTTCTCCTACCAATAGGGAACCTATGTAAGGACTCTATATGGGCTCTTGGATACCCCATAAGGGAAAAGGGCATATTTTTATTTACAACAGATGGCGACCACGCACGAAGGGACTTTTGGTTACCCGGATTCTGGAAACGAGGAAGGACTGGTTATCCAGCGTGCACCAGGCAGTTTGCCAGGAGGAATAACCAGTCTTCCATCGGTCCCAGGGTCTGGCAATAACTGGAGTTTCAGCGGGGCTAACCAGAGGAAGCAAATCTTGATCAGGCCGGCCTTAAAAAAACCAGTCAAGAGATCCCGGGATCACCAGGACAGCGCTTGCGAAGTGAGTATGAGTAGGAAAAATGGGTAGTGGGGTGGGATTCTGCAAACCACAGCAAACCTATACTTCTCAAATCCTTACTTCTTTCCTCACTTTAACTCTTGAAAAATTGCCTTCTCCTCCTTTCTGTCCCCTCGATCTCAACACCAGCCTTAGCCCTTCGGAGTATGCCCAGGCAAGGGTTGTGTGTGACTTCTTTCACTTAATTCTTTATGCCGACCTATTCCTTCGGAGTTTTGCCCAGAAAGGTCGTGCAATTTCTTCTGCACTGAAAACTATAATTCCCAAGACTATAACTCCCAGCGCAGCCGCACCTCTGCCATGGCGATCTTTGTTAGAAATGACCTGTGAACAGAGAACGCAAGGGCGCTGAATTCCTTTCCATCTTTCATATTCCAGAGTCTCAATCTGGCATTGCAAGTGTGCAAGCGTTCAGTAGGGACTCTGAGTTAGATTGTAAAAGGCAGGGAGGTTGCTGTGAGTTGTAGAATAGAGATTTGTCCAGGTATCCCCAGGTTTTTTCCCTTGGATCCCCAAGTTTTCCCCTCGGAGATTTGTCCAGGTATCCCCAAGTTTTCCCTTGGATCCCCAAGTTTTCCCCTCGGAGATTTGTCCAGGTTTCCCCAAGTTTTCCCCTCGGATCCCCAGGTTTTCCCCTCGGAGATTTGTCCAGGTATCCCCAGGTTTTTTCCCTTGGATCCCCAAGTTTTCCCCTCGGAGATTTGTCCAGGTATCCCCAAGTTTTCCCCTCGGATCCCCAGGTTTTTCCCCTCGGA
The DNA here is from genome assembly GCF_964188305.1 of Podarcis bocagei. Classification (NCBI taxonomy): domain Eukaryota; kingdom Metazoa; phylum Chordata; class Lepidosauria; order Squamata; family Lacertidae; genus Podarcis; species Podarcis bocagei. The sequence goes on along the minus strand of NC_138131.1, from coordinate 91,492,164 downwards.
GATTTGTCCAGGTATCCCCAGGTTTTTTCCCTTGGATCCCCAAGTTTTCCCCTCGGAGATTTGTCCAGGTTTCCCCAAGTTTTCCCCTCGGATCCCCAGGTTTTCCCCCTCGGAGATTTGTCCAGGTATCCCCAGGTTTTTCCCATCGGAGATTTGTCCAGGTATCCCCAAGTTTTTTTGTCCAGGTTTCCCCTTTTCCGGACCCTTCGGAGTTTTGCCCAGGTCCAAAACCCTTTTAATTGAAAATGGGTGCACCTCAGTCAAAAGAAAAATAGTCCCCAGACCCCTGGCGTGAAAGAAGCCCAGTTGGTGCTTACTTCCCGCCTGGACTCTGACAGTCCCCTTCAATTTGTGTTTAAGAAACGTTTTTCCTGTGTTTAAATTGTACTTAGGTAACATCCAGCAGCTGCTTATCTTAAATGTGCCATCTAAAATAAGAATGCAAGCTTGCTCCAAATTCTAAATCTAAGGAAGCCATGTTGAACCTTATCAGTCTTAAAAACAAGACAAAATGGAGAATGGAGTGTGCAAATGTTTATTTGAGAGAGGCTCTAAAAGAGTTTTCCTCCCAAGTGGTAAAATCCTGTATACGTGCTACTTGTGTTCTGAAAGGAGGATTACCCCACCTCCTTTCTCTAGTTTCAGTGGGGAGGGTGATTTTAAGTCTAATGGTAAATGTTGTGTTGTAACTTTTGAGTTTGTGAGTACATCTGTGTTCCAGTCTAAGTTAACCTAATGTTTCTAGTTAACCTAATGTTTCTGCTGCAAAAGCCTAGTTGAGCCAACTGCTCTCTCAAGCTAAAATGCAGTGTATGTATTTCATTAAGCATATGCCTATGAAAGTATGGTGTTCCTTCTAAGAAAAATATCTGAGTCCAGTTTTAACTTTGATCTGGTTGGACAGAAGAGTTATTGTAAGGCTCCTGATATCAGTCTCAATAAGATGTCCTGGCCTTTTTTCTTAGAAAATGCCCCCCCCCCCTTGTTTCATTCTCTCTTTCAGGTTTTTTCCTTCTCCTTCTTATTCTGTGCCAGGTGTTGTAAATAAAAATATGCCCTTTTCCCTTATGGGGTATCCAAGAGCCCATATAGAGTCCTTACATAGGTTCCCTATTGGTAGGAGAAAATAACAGAGGCCAACCAGAGAATATTGAGAAGCAAAGCAGCTAGTAAGCTTGATCTTTATTGATCTGTTGCAACAGGGTACTCCCCTCACACGCAGGAGAGGAAGAGGACCCAGAACAATGGCCTGCGAGGCCTTATAAAGACTTTTGAAATTCCCCTTCTCTAGATCAGGACCACCCCCAGAAACATTATGCATACATCACAGAAGGGGTGTAACCTAAGACCACCCCTCAGATACATCCCACCTACATCACAGAAATTTAAATGTTGTTTTTCTCTTCTCCTTGTTTATCTCCTGTCTAGCAGGTTACTTGATTGGATTTTCTGGGGAGCCTGGCCATTCCTTTGTAATGCTAAAATACTTATTTCCTGGGCCAGGTCACAGGCTCACACCTTATTCAAACACAGATTAAAGGAAGAGACAATGGGGAGGCTTTTCCATTTTTAACCTTGCAGAGAAAGGATTTGGTCAGTTTAGGAATCAAAATGGTTCCTGTGCTGATCTATGTATGTGCAGTTATGAACATTACTATATATCTAAAACCATAAAATTCCTATCACAATATTCCCCCCTTTGGGGCTAGAATTTTTCTTAAAAATTATTGCCCCACAAATAATAACATCGTATGTTGTAAATGGATGTGTTTGTATAAATATATCATAAAAATAACACATGTTGCGTTTTGCTACTAAATTACTTGTGGCATTCTAACACTTTGGGAGAGACCATTTACTCAATAGTGTTCTATGCTTTACACCTAGCAGGAAGGTAAGGTCCACTAATGACTGAAAAGTGCAGTTTGCTTCCCCCCCGCCATTTTTGTGTTCTCAGGTGTCAAGGTAGCTCTTCTGAGGTCTCACACTGACATAGTGCTACAGCAACACATCCTGTCTGTTGAATCCCCTCAGGGCTTTCATTTAACCATGTCGCCTGGCATTCACCATAGCTGGCACAGGTTTGGGCATCTCGTGAGGGAGAGGTCTTCGCCTTGGCCTTTAGCTATGGGATTTTATTATAGGCTGTGGTCTCGCACTCGCACAATGGGAAGTTGCTCACTTGCACTTAAAGGACCAAAAAGCTAATTGCAGCCTGGATACACTTGCCCAATTCAAACTGAGTCCAATTTGAATTTATCTTGCCCCATGGTTCTCAACTCTTCAAACCAATCTGTTAAAGAAAACCATTCTTAAAAAGGGCACTTTGTCCAAATAAGTCAATTTAACTCTATAAGGGATCATTCCTGCTAAACTAAAGCATATCCACCTTCATGTACCTGGTGTTTTATGGATCCAGAAGTTTGTCCTTGGCAAAACGAGGTTTAACACATATTAAAATGGATAGGGAAAGATTGGCATAGTGTCAGGTGGGACAATGAAATGTGGTTATCTAAACATTGGACTACACAATAGTGTGAGCTATTAGAAAGTATAAAATGCATGAGAATTCTCCATTGGTGTGTAAGCAATAAGACATTAAACACAAAAACAGTTACACACAATATTCCCCCCTTTGTGGAAATTACACTGTCAGACACATTTCAACATTCTTACATAATAACACATAATACAAAAAAAAAAAACTAATTAAATATCTGTTACATATCTTGACACAATTGTGATCTTTTACGTATGTATCTTTTGAATCCTGGAGCAGAGGCTTGAGGTTCAAGTGAAAAAATGTCCTTGCAATTCAACTCCTCCCCCCTTTGTCAGCCCCCCCCCGTCAGTCTATAGCCTTTGAAAGAGATAACTGTGGGCACTTTGAAAACTCTGGTGTTGCAGGTCTTGTGAGTTGAGGGGTTGTTGCTGCTTTTCATCATTGCACATCTGTAGAAGTGATATCCTGTAAGGGGGCAGGGTTTTGGGGAGACTTAAACACACAGTTAGACAAGGATGGGGGAAAAGGCAAAAGGGATGTCCTTGAGTTTTCCGTGGGAAGCTGCAGATAATAACAATCTTAGTGGATTAAACATTTTATTCATTATCACATTTCCATATAATTACTGTTATTATCTGCTAAGTTTGTTTGCTTTCTTTCACTTAATAAAAAATTACTCCACATGTAGAGAAAGAGAACTGTAAAAAATACAAGAAAGGTTAAAAAATAAAAAGAAAGCAAAAAATTAGATTACCAGTTAGATGAAAATGGACTTGACACAAAGACATCAGATTCAGAAAATAACTATTATTAAATAGTACAAAGATATTATCAAAACCACACATATTACTACTGGACTGAAAAAAAAATGGGAAACCAATGGGGGAAACTTAAAATTCACCATGTGCTATCCAATAAAAGAACTTCATGAGACTGACTTTCAACATGTGATGAACATGTCCCCAAAGTAAAACACACACACACACAAATGACCTATGAGGAACCAAAAATAAATAAATGCTAAGACACACAATTAATAAGCAACCTGAAGTAACCTGAAGTAATCTGTTTTGGCATTCTAACATCACAAATGAAAATAAAAGTGTTTCTTGATGTGACATCAGCTGTAATGTTAATAGCGGAATATTGGGAAATGAGTTAATGCCAATAAAAATGAATGGCAATTTAAAGTTGTGCAGGTACCTTGCACTAGCCAAAATGACAGAATTAGTAAGAAATGCTCAAACAATGTTTGGTTGTGCTTCGATTAACTTCATAGACATCATGGAGAAACTGATTAAATAAATGAAAACAGATTATTTGTAACTTAAAGTGTCAAAGGCACAAAGAGATGGAAGTTACTAATACAGCAGGGATTCAGACTTGTTTCACAGAACAGAAAGAAAGTTGCTGTTTGGCTTTAAGGGAAGAAAGACAAAAAGAAAAACAAATGCAATTACTTTTTATAGAGTATTTAAATCACTGTTTGCATCCCCTCATTATCATTTGTGCTGTGGGAGAAAAGAAAGGACACTCTGTTGAAAGGGAAAATTATTTCATGTGAGAGGTCTGTCAGGAAATGCTGTTCCTAAAATGCATAGGCATATACACACCTGTTGAAAGGGAAAATTATTTCATGTGAGAGGTCTGTCAGGAAATGCTGTTCCTAAAATGCATAGGCATACACACACACACACACACACACACACACACACTGTTATAAAATCTACTCAAGAGAGGAACTCACAGTGGGAGTGCTTTGATATTACCTGTGAAAAGAATTTGACATGTCCAGTACTTAACTCTTTTGTATTAAGTAGCCCCTGGAGCAAAACACATTAAGGGTGATTTCCCTCAATGGCTATTTGGAAAGGTTTCTCCCTGCAGCACACTGCTCTCCAAACCTTCTCTCTCCCCCCTCCAATCTCTCTCTCTCTCTCTCTTTTTTTTTTTAAGCTGATCTAGCCTCTGTGCATGTGCAGAGTTCATGCCTCAGCAAACCTTTTATACCATTGAAAATGTTGCATCTTTTGGCTCAATTAGAATAAGGAAGGGAAAGGTAAGGAGTAGATTTTAAAAATATGGTTAGATTTTAAAACAAAAAAGAGAAACTCAGCAATTCAAGTATTCACCATTCAGCCCAAGCAAAGGAGTGCTTCCTTTATGTACAGGAAAGGGCTAATATCCCTCTGGCCATTCGCGGAACAATCAACCGCTCTCTTATTTATGAGTAAAAATGGCCAGAGAGTTAGAATTCATAGGATTATTTTATTTTATTTTTTTAACATTCTCAGTCATGGTCAAGGCTAATTCTACTTAACTATATGAATTTTTATGTGCTTAAACTTTGAGTAGACTTTTAAGTCTGATTTTTGTAAATAATAGACAAAATGATAAACACTAATCACTTAAATGCCTGATATCACCAGTTCTGCTTCAAACATCACGAGCAAATCTGGGCTGAATTTCAACACATCAGTTACAAATTGGGAAAGTTGAAAGGGACCTGGGGTCATCTAGTCCAACCCTAAAATACAGGGTTCATAGCAAGATTTGTACTACCAGAAACACACACATTCACCTCTCACCTTTAAAAACAAAGAGCAAATCTGGGCTGGATTTCAACTCATCAGCCACAAATTGGGAAAGTTGAAAGGGACCTGGGGTCATCTAGTCCAACCCTAAAATACAGGGTTCATAGCAAGATTTGTACTACCAGAGAGACACACACATACTTATGTACACAGACACAACTGGGGAAGAGACCACAAGCCATGCGCCTATCATGTACTATGGAAGAGGAAAATAAAAGTACCCAACCCTTTTAGCAGATCTTGAAGCTAGTTTGAGTGAGTGTTTACTTCCTTAGACTAAAGAGTGAAAGTTCCTAGATAAATTATCTTTAAAGACTGAAGTGAACATTTTTCCTAAGATAGGGAGAGGATCTCTTATAAAGCATAGTTAAAACAACCATAGATTTGATTTAAAAGGAATACAAAAGTGACAATTTTTCCTGAACTTGCAGAGGAATAGTAAGCCTAATCTATCCCCCCCCCCTTTGCAGTTTCCTTTAAAGGAAGCTTACTCGGGAGTAAATTTACCTGGCACAGAATAAGAAGGAGAAGGGGGAAAAAAAACAAAAAAAACCTGAAAGAGACAGAATGAAACAGGGGGGGGGGCATTTTCTAAGAAAAGAGGCCAGGACGTCTTATAGAGACTGATACCAGGAGCCTTACAATAACTCTTCTGTCCAACCAGATCAAAGTTAAAACTGGACTCAGATTTTCTTAGAAGGAACACCATACTTTCATAGGCATATGCTTAATGAAATACATACACTGCATTTTAGCTTGAGAGAGCAGTTGGCTCAACTAGGCTTTTGCAGCAGAAACATTAGGTTAACTTAGACTGGAACACAGGTGTACTCACAAACTCAAAAGTTACAACACAACATCATTTACCATTAGACTTAAAATCACCCTCCCCACTGAAACTAGAGAAAGGGGGTGGGGTAATCCTCCTTTCAGAACACAAGTAGCACGTATACAGGATTTTACCACTTGGGAGAAAAACTCTCTTTTAGAGCCTCTTTAACAAACATTTGCACACTTCATTCTCAATTTTTGTCTTGTTTAAAGACTGATAAGGTTCAACATGGCTTCCTTAGATTTAGAATTTGGAGCAAGCTTGCATTCTTATTTTAGATGGCACATTTAAGATAAGCAGCTGCTGGATGTTGCCTAAGTACAATTTAAACACAGGAAAAACGTTTCTTAAACACAAATTGAAGGGGACTGTCAGAGTCCAGGCGGGAAGTAAGCACCAACTGGGCTTCTTTCACGCCAGGGGTCTGGGGACTTTTTTTCTTTTGACTGAGGTGCACCCATTTTCAATTAAAAGGGGTTTGGACCTGGGCAAAACTCCGAAGGGTCCGGAAAAGGGGAAACCTGGTCAAAACTCCGAGGGGGAAAAACCTGGGGATACCTGGACAAATCTCCGAGGGGAAAATCCTGGGGATACCTGGACAAATCTCCGAGGGGAAAAACCTGGGGATACCTGGACAAATCTCCGAGGGGGAAAACCTGGGGATACCTGGACAAATCTCCGAGGGGAAAAACCTGGGGATCCGAGGGGAAAACTTGGGGATACCTGGACAAATCTCCGAGGGGAAAACTTGGGGATCCAAGAGAAAAAACCTGGGGATACCTGGACAAATCTCCGAGGGGAAAACCTGGGGATACCTGACTTAATCTCTATTCTACAACCCACAGCAACCTCCCTGCCTTTTACAATCTAACTCAGAGTCCCTACTGAACGCTTGCACACTTGCAATGCCAGATTGAGACTCTGGAATATGAAAGATGGAAAGGAATTCAGCGCCCTTGCGTTCTCTGTTCACAGGTCATTTCTAACAAAGATCGCCATGGCAGAGGTGCGGCTGCGCTGGGAGTTATAGTCTTGGGAATTATAGTTTTCAGTGCAGAAGAAATTGCACGACCTTTCTGGGCAAAACTCCGAAGGAATAGGTCGGCATAAAGAATTAAGTGAAAGAAGTCACACACAACCCTTGCCTGGGCATACTCCGAAGGGCTAAGGCTGGTGTTGAGATCGAGGGGACAGAAAGGAGGAGAAGGCAATTTTTCAAGAGTTAAAGTGAGGAAAGAAGTAAGGATTTGAGAAGTATAGGTTTGCTGTGGTTTGCAGAATCCCACCCCACTACCCATTTTTCCTACTCATACTCACTTCGCAAGCGCTGTCCTGGTGATCCCGGGATCTCTTGACTGGTTTTTTTAAGGCCGGCCTGATCAAGATTTGCTTCCTCTGGTTAGCCCCGCTGAAACTCCAGTTATTGCCAGACCCTGGGACCGATGGAAGACTGGTTATTCCTCCTGGCAAACTGCCTGGTGCGCGCTGGATAACCAGTCCTTCCTCGCTTCCAGAATCTGGGTAACCAAAAGTCCCTTCGTGCGTGGTCGCCATCTGTTGTAAATAAAAATATGCCCTTTTCCCTTATGGGGTATCCAAGAGCCCATATAGAGTCCTTACATAGGTTCCCTATTGGTAGGAGAAAATAACAGAGGCCAACCAGAGAATATTGAGAAGCAAAGCAGCTAGTAAGCTTGATCTTTATTGATCTGTTGCAACAGGGTACTCCCCTCACACGCAGGAGAGGAAGAGGACCCAGAACAATGGCCTGCGAGGCCTTATAAAGACTTTTGAAATTCCCCTTCTCTAGATCAGGACCACCCCCAGAAACATTATGCATACATCACAGAAGGGGTGTAACCTAAGACCACCCCTCAGATACATCCCACCTACATCACAGAAATTTAAATGTTGTTTTTCTCTTCTCCTTGTTTATCTCCTGTCTAGCAGGTTACTTGATTGGATTTTCTGGGGAGCCTGGCCATTCCTTTGTAATGCTAAAATACTTATTTCCTGGGCCAGGTCACAGGCTCACACCTTAGAATCATAGAATCATAGAATCATAGAATCATAGAGTTGGAAGAGACCACAAGGGCCATCGAGTCCAACCCCCTGCCAAGCAGGAAACACCATCAGAGCACTCCTGACATATGGTTGTCAAGCCTCTGCTTAAAGACCTCCAAAGTAGGAGACTCCACCACACTCCTTGGCAGCAAATTCCACTGTCGAACAGCTCTTACTGTCAGGAAGTTCTTCCGAATGTTTAGGTGGAATCTTCTTTCTTGTAGTTTGGATCCATTGCTCCGTGTCCGCTTCTCTGGAGCAGCAGAAAACAACCTTTCTCCCTCCTCTATGTGACATCCTTTTATATATTTGAACATGGCTATCATATCACCCCTTAACCTCCTCTTCTCCAGGCTAAACATGCCCAGCTCCCTTAGCCGTTCCTCATAAGGCATCGTTTCCAGGCCTTTGACCATTTTGGTTGCCCTCCTCTGGACACGTTCCAGTTTGTCAGTGTCCTTCTTGAATTGTGGTGCCCAGAACTGGACACAGTACTCCAGGTGTGGTCTGACCAGAGCAGAATACAGTGGCACTATTACTTCCCTTGATCTAGATGCTATACTCCTATTGATGCAGCCCAGAATTGCATTGGCTTTTTTAGCTGCCGCGTCACACTGTTGGCTCATGTCAAGTTTGTGGTCAACCAAGACTCCTAGATCCTTTTCACATGTACTGCTCTCAAGCCAGGTGTCACCCATCTTGTATTTGTGCCTCTCATTTTTTTTGCCCAAGTGCAATACTTTACATTTCTCCCTGTTAAAATTCATTTTGTTTGTTTTGGCCCAGTTTTCTAATCTGTCAAGGTCGTTTTGAAGTGTGATCCTGTCCTCTGGGGTGTTAGCCACCCCTCCCAGTTTGGTGTCATCTGCAAATTTGATCAGGATGCCCTTGAGTCCATCATCCAAGTCGTTGATAAAGATGTTAAATAAGACCGGGCCCAAGACAGAACCCTGTGGCACCCCACTAGTCACTCTTCTTATTCAAACACAGATTAAAGGAAGAGACAATGGGGAGGCTTTTCCATTTTTAACCTTGCAGAGAAAGGATTTGGTCAGTTTAGGAATCAAAATGGTTCCTGTGCTGATCTATGTATGTGCAGTTATGAACATTACTATATATCTAAAACCATAAAATTCCTATCACACAGGTAAATTTACTCCCGAGTAAGCTTCCTTTAAAGGAAACTGCAAAGGGGGGGGCATAGATTAGGCTTACTATTCCTCTGCAAGTTCAGGAAAAATTGTCACTTTTGTATTCCTTTTAAATCAAATCTATGGTTGTTTTAACTATGCTTTATAAGAGATCCTCTCCCTATCTTAGGAAAAATGTTCACTTCAGTCTTTAAAGATAATTTATCTAGGAACTTTCACTCTTTAGTCTAAGGAAGTAAACACTCACTCAAACTAGCTTCAAGATCTGCTAAAAGGGTTGGGTACTTTTATTTTCCTCTTCCATAGTACATGATAGGCGCATGGCTTGTGGTCTCTTCCCCAGTTGTGTCTGTGTACATAAGTATGTGTGTGTCTCTCTGGTAGTACAAATCTTGCTATGAACCCTGTATTTTAGGGTTGGACTAGATGACCCCAGGTCCCTTTCAACTTTCCCAATTTGTGGCTGATGAGTTGAAATCCAGCCCAGATTTGCTCTTTGTTTTTAAAGGTGAGAGGTGAATGTGTGTGTTTCTGGTAGTACAAATCTTGCTATGAACCCTGTATTTTAGGGTTGGACTAGATGACCCCAGGTCCCTTTCAACTTTCCCAATTTGTAACTGATGTGTTGAAATTCAGCCCAGATTTGCTCGTGATGTTTGAAGCAGAACTGGTGATATCAGGCATTTAAGTGATTAGTGTTTATCATTTTGTCTATTATTTACAAAAATCAGACTTAAAAGTCTACTCAAAGTTTAAGCACATAAAAATTCATATAGTTAAGTAGAATTAGCCTTGACCATGACTGAGAATGTTAAAAAAATAAAATAAAATAATCCTATGAATTCTAACTCTCTGGCCATTTTTACTCATAAATAAGAGAGCGGTTGATTGTTCCGCGAATGGCCAGAGGGATATTAGCCCTTTCCTGTACATAAAGGAAGCACTCCTTTGCTTGGGCTGAATGGTGAATACTTGAATTGCTGAGTTTCTCTTTTTTGTTTTAAAATCTAACCATATTTTTAAAATCTACTCCTTACCTTTCCCTTCCTTATTCTAATTGAGCCAAAAGATGCAACATTTTCAATGGTATAAAAGGTTTGCTGAGGCATGAACTCTGCACATGCACAGAGGCTAGATCAGCTTAAAAAAAAAAAGAGAGAGAGAGAGAGAGAGAGAGATTGGAGGGGGGAGAGAGAAGGTTTGGAGAGCAGTGTGCTGCAGGGAGAAACCTTTCCAAATAGAGCCATTGAGGGAAATCACCCTTAATGTGTTTTGCTCCAGGGGCTACTTAATACAAAAGAGTTAAGTACTGGACATGTCAAATTCTTTTCACAGGTAATATCAAAGCACTCCCACTGTGAGTTCCTCTCTTGAGTAGATTTTATAACAGTGTGTGTGTGTGTGTGTGTGTGTGTGTGTGTGTGTGTGTATGCCTATGCATTTTAGGAACAGCATTTCCTGACAGACCTCTCACATGAAATAATTTTCCCTTTCAACAGGTGTGTATATGCCTATGCATTTTAGGAACAGCATTTCCTGACAGACCTCTCACATGAAATAATTTTCCCTTTCAACAGAGTGTCCTTTCTTTTCTCCCACAGCACAAATGATAATGAGGGGATGCAAACAGTGATTTAAATACTCTATAAAAAGTAATTGCATTTGTTTTTCTTTTTGTCTTTCTTCCCTTAAAGCCAAACAGCAACTTTCTTTCTGTTCTGTGAAACAAGTCTGAATCCCTGCTGTATTAGTAACTTCCATCTCTTTGTGCCTTTGACACTTTAAGTTACAAATAATCTGTTTTCATTTATTTAATCAGTTTCTCCATGATGTCTATGAAGTTAATCGAAGCACAACCAAACATTGTTTGAGCATTTCTTACTAATTCTGTCATTTTGGCTAGTGCAAGGTACCTGCACAACTTTAAATTGCCATTCATTTTTATTGGTATTAACTCATTTCCCAATATTCCGCTATTAACATTACAGCTGATGTCACATCAAGAAACACTTTTATTTTCATTTGTGATGTTAGAATGCCAAAACAGATTACTTCAGGTTACTTCAGGTTGCTTATTAATTGTGTGTCTTAGCATTTATTTATTTTTGGTTCCTCATAGGTCATTTGTGTGTGTGTGTTTTACTTTGGGGACATGTTCATCACATGTTGAAAGTCAGTTTCATGAAGTCCTTTTATTGGATAGCACATGGTGAATTTTAAGTTTTCCCCATTGTTTTCCCTTTTTCCCCCAGTCCAGTAGTAATCTGTGTGGTTTTGATAATATCTTTGTACTATTTAATAATAGTTATTTTCTGAATCTGATGTCTTTGTGTCAAGTCCATTTTCATCTAACTGGTAATCTAATTTTTTGCTTTCTTTTTATTTTTTAACCTTTGTATTTTTTACAGTTCTCTTTCTATACATGTGGAGTAATTTTTATTTTATAATATGAAAAGAACAACAACAACAAAAATTAAGTGAAGGAAAGCAAACAAACTTAGCAGATAATAACAGTAATTATGTGGAAATGTGATAATAATATTGAAATAAATAAAATGCTTAATGTGCTAAGATTTTTATTTATCTGCAGCTTCCCACGGAAAACTCAAGGACATCCCTTTTGCCTTTTCCCCCTTCCTTGTCTAACTGTGTTTAAGTCTCCCCAAAACCCTGCCCCCTTACAGGATATCACTTCTACAGATGTGCAATGATGAAAAGCAGCAACAACCCCTCAACTCACAAGACCTGCAACACCAGAGTTTTCAAAGTGCCCACAGTTATCTCTTTCAAAGGCTATAGACTGAGGGGGGAGTGGGGCTGACAAAGGGGGGAGGGGTTGAACTGACAAAGGGGGGAGGAGTTGAATTGCAAGGACATTTTTTCACTTGAACCTCAAGCCTCTGCTCCAGGATTCAAAAGATACATACGTAAAAGATCACAATTGTGTCAAGATATGCAACAGATATTGAATTATTTTGTTTTGTATTATGTCTTATTATGTAAGAATGTTGAAATGTGTCTGACAGTGTAATTTCCACAAAGGGGGGAATATTGTGTGTAACTGTTTTTATGTTTAATGTCTTATTGCTTACACACCAATGGAGAATTCTCATGCATTTTATACTTTCTAATAGCTCACACTATTGTGTAGTCCAATGTTTAGATATCCACAATTCGTTGTCCCACCTGGCACTATGCCAACCTTCCCTACCCATTTTAAAAAATGTGCTAAACCAAGGAGAAGCTTCTAAGAAACATGAGGGTGGATATGCTTTGGTTTAGCAGGAATGATTTCTTATAGACTTAAATTGACTTATTTGGACAACTGCCCTTGTTAAGAATGGTTTTCTTTAACAGATTGGTTTGAAGAGTTGAGAACCATGGGGCAAGATAAATTCAAATTGGACTCAGTTTGAATTGGGCAAGTGTATCCAGGCTGCAATTAGCTTTTGGTCCTTTAAGTGCAAGTGAGCAACTTCCCATTGTGCGAGTGCGAGACCACAGCCTATAATAAAATCCCATAGCTAAAGGCCAAGGCGAAGACCTCTCCCTCACGAGATGCCCAAAACCTGTGCCAGCTATGGTGAATGCCAGGCGACATGGTTAAATGAAAGCCCTGAGGGGATTCAACAGAAGGGATGTGTTGCTGTAGCACTATGTCAGTGTGAGACCACAGAAGAGCTACCTTGACACCTGAGAACACAAAAATGGCGGGGGGGGGAAGCAAACTGCACTTTTCAGTCATTAGTGGACCTTACCTTCCTGCTAGGTGTAAAGCATAGAACACTATTGAGTAAATGGTCTCTCCCAAGGTGTTAAAATGCCACAAGTAATTTAGTAGCAAAACGCAACATGTGTTATTTTTATGATATATTTATACAAACACATCCATTTACAACATCCGATGTTATTATTTGTGGGGCAAAATTTTTTAAGAAAAATTCTAGCCCCAAAGGGGGGAATATTGTGATAAAAATTTTATGGTTTTAGATATATAGTAATGTTCATAACTGCACATACATAGATCAGTACAAGAAGGCCGACCTGGAACCATTTTGATTCCTAAACTGACCAAATCCTTTCTCTGCAAGGTTAAAAATGGAAAAGCCTCCCCATTGTCTCTTCCTTTAATCTGTGTTTGAATAAGGTGTGAGCCTGTGACCTGGCCCAGGAAATAAGTATTTTAGCATTACAAAGGAATGGCCAGGCTCCCCAGAAAATCCAATCAAGTAACCTGCTAGACAGGAGATAAACAAGGAGAAGAGAAAAACAACATTTAAATTTCTGTGATGTAGGTGGGATGTATCTGAGGGGTGGTCTTAGGTTACACCCCTTCTGTGATGTATGCATAATGTTTCTGGGGGTGGTCCTGATCTAGAGAAGGGGAATTTCAAAAGTCTTTATAAGGCCTCGCAGGCCATTGTTCTGGGTCCTCTTCCTCTCCTGCGTGTGAGGGGGGTACCCTGTTGCAACAGATCAATAAAGATCAAGCTTACTAGCTGCTTTGCTTCTCAATATTCTCTGGTTGGCCTCTGTTATTTTCTCCTACCAATAGGGAACCTATGTAAGGACTCTATATGGGCTCTTGGATACCCCATAAGGGAAAAGGGCATATTTTTATTTACAACAAGTAGGAGTCAATGGGTATGGTCCACCTGCTGGCAACTGTGAATGACTGAAAAAACAAGGGATGGTACGCAGATGACCTGAAATAGTTTTAGGATATGTAATGAGACACAGTCGTCCACAGGTTGACCATACCGATTGAGTCCTACTACCGTTCAGAGAAATACCCCGCCCCACCCTCCCTCTAAATATCAGGGTGTGGGGACTTCCGCTTCAGTGTATCTGAATAAGTCTGCCTGCACATGAAAGCTTAGACACAGAACAAACTGAGTTGGTCTCTAAAGTGACATTGGACAATTCCTGAATTAGGTGACGCTTTTACCATTACCGTGGTACCTTGGGACTCAAACGCCTCGGTTCCCAAATGCCGGAAACCCTGGGAGTGTTGGCCCTTAAAACTCTGCCTCACCTGCAAACAGTGCGCCAGGTTGCAGTAAGCGTCAGGAAAATCCGGCTTCAGTTTCAAGGCGGTGCAATACGAAGCAATTGCCTCTGGGATGTTTCCGGAATCCTAGAAAGGGAGGGATATTTCAGCAATTGCCACTAGCTTTTTTTCTCAACCATCAAAACCAAAGATGAAGAACAGACAGAAGGCACGATGATCCACACCTGGTAGACTTATAAAGTAACATTCAACAATCATTGGAATAGAACAGGGGTCGGCAAACTTTTTCAGCAGGGGGCCGTCCACTGTCCCTTAGACCTTGTGGGGGCCAGACTAGATTTTGGGGAGGGGGAAAAAGGAACGCATTCCTATGTCCCACAAATAACCCAGAGGTGCATTTTAAATAAAAGGACACATTATACTCGTGTCAAAACATGCCGACTCCCGGCTAGATTGAGAAGGCCATGGGGCCGTAGTTTGCCTCCCCATGCTATAGAATAATATTGAGTATCAGCATGTAAAAATTCAATAGAAACCTACTCTTAACAATTACAATAAATTGTAATTAATCGTACAATAAATGAATATTACAATGAATGATTATTGTAATTGATCATAGAATAAATGTTACAATAAATGGTTATAAAACAATGGCAAGTCACAGTGTCTACAATAGCCGCAGCGAGAATCTTAACAGACAAAGGATGGAAAGGAGAATCCCATCCCTACTAAGTTGGCGTAGCTAGCAAAAAGGCTAAAATACGCAGAATTAGCAAGATTATAATACAGGCAGAATTACGAGAGGTTTTGGAAGAAACATTTCATAGAGAACAGGACACTTGCAGAGTACAGTGGTACCTCTGGATGTGAATGGGATCCGTTCCGGAGCCCCGTTCGCATCCCGAAGCGAATGCAACCCGCATCTGCACGTCGCAATTCGCCGCTTCTGCGCATGACATCATTTTGAGGGTCTGTGCATGCGGCGAAACCCGCAAGTAACGTGCTCCGTTACTTCTGGGTCACTGCGGAGCGCAACCCAAAAATATTCATCCTGAAGCATATTTAACCCGAGATAGGACTGTATTGTCTAAATTTACAGGGGTGCCCAAATTTTCCCAAAGAGGGCCAGATTTGACATGAGGGCGGGGCAAATTTGTTGAGCTGTTTTAGGATTTAACCCCAAGGTTGTTGAGCTCTTTTTAGGATTGAAGTTGTTGAGCATTTGGGGGGGGGGGGGTTGCCCCAGTAAGTAAACCAGGTTACGCTCCCCGGCCACACGCTGGACATGTGTGGTCTAAAAAAAAATGTTGGGAAAATTTAAATTCTTTGGCAGGTGTGGATTGACAAAGGACAGCAGGAAATATGACAAAACCAATGCATTTTGAGATCTAGGAGAGACGAGCAAAAGGGCGCCATCGGAAATGTGACGTAGGGGTGATTGGAAGTCACAATGAGATTTTTGGGTGTGGAACTCCACCATACTTTCCGTCTATATAAGCCACCCTCTATTTGGGGGGGCTCAAATTTAAGAAAATGAGCCATTCACCCACCCAATCACCCGTATAAGACCCCCCCCATTTTTATTTCAAAGTAAAAATAGCAATTTTTTCATTTTCCTTTAAAAAAAATTATTTACAAACAAACACATAGACACAAAACAAAATTCGTATTACCCTACCACCCAAAATTTCAGACATTAAAACCACCCTCGTGGCTTCCCTCCACCGCCCCTCACCCTCCTATATAATATTTCACATTGCCATTTTTATTTCCCCCCTATTTATTTATTTATTTTTGATTTCATTTTACATGCTAGTTGCCGTACATTTTCAACACTATACATTACATATATGGATTCCCCACATCTAACCCTATACACAACTCAGCATTTACCCAAATACCCACGTGACTTCCTTCACTCACATTCACATTGCAATTTTTATCTAAATTTATATTTCTTAACTCTTTTAACTTACTATTTATTATTATTATAAACCAGATTTACAAACATTAAACCAAACATATCAACATGTTAGTTTTTGAGCAGTACTTGAACACATAATCTTCAAACCATTTCCATTATATTTTTATTTTCCAGTTTGATTGGTACCTTATTACTGCACTTGACCATGCCAGTTCTATAAATTCAATTAGTTTCTTTATCCAGTCATCCTTTGTGGGTATATATTTCCTGTTCCAGTTTTGTGCAAGGAGTAGCCTTGCTGCAGCTGTCGCGTATAAGAATAATATCTTCCCATCTTGTGGTATTTCTTTACCTCTTATACTCAGTAAATATGCCTCTGGTTTTCCCCTCTAAATTAATTCTGATCATCTTTTTCATTTCCTCATGAATTTTTTAACGTTTCTGTAGCCCCACCATAAACGTATCGGCGTGCCCTCTGCCTCCTCACACTTCCAGCATAAATTCCAATTCTCCCCTTTTTCTTTTTGTGCCCCATCTCGGTTTGGGACGG
Organism: Podarcis bocagei; assembly: GCF_964188305.1. Classification (NCBI taxonomy): domain Eukaryota; kingdom Metazoa; phylum Chordata; class Lepidosauria; order Squamata; family Lacertidae; genus Podarcis; species Podarcis bocagei. The sequence continues at coordinate 91,475,535 of NC_138131.1, read as the reverse complement.
CTTTTGCCAGTTGTTTTCCTTTTGTAAAAACTAAGATTCCCCTGCTGCCCCCCCCCCCCAGTTTTTTTTTTTTTAAATAGATTTAGCAGAGACACAAAGCTTACCTTATGGATGGAAGTGAGGTTGCTGTGGGCATCGGCAAACGCAGGATTTATCTGGATTGCTCTTGTGTAGCATTGCAGAGCTCCCTGGACGTCTTGCATTTCCTTCAAGGTGTTCCCCATGTTGGAATAGGCGTCTGCAAAAGTGGGACTGATTCTGACATGGAGGGGGAGAGAAAAAGTGCCATTTTGGTACAAAAATACTCTGAAGTTACGCTGGAAATGTAAGGGTCAAGAAGGCTCTTTCTATCCTATACGGTGGTCTTTAGGGCAGTTCATTAAAAAAACTTTTTAAAAAAATGCCTTCTCCAAAGCCTTCACAAAATAGGAAAACGTCCAAGAAAACAGCTATTTTCATGGAGGGTTGAGATATTAACTGATATGCACAAAATTTCAGATATAGCTATATAATCCCTAGTGTAGTAAGATAAGACCTTGGGAGCAGGCATCTTCAAAAAAGTGTTTTTTATGAACCACCCTAGTGGTCATGTGAGACAGTGAGACCTTGGTTCTCAAATGTTTTTTATACAGGTTTCTTTATACAGAAGGTTTTTTATACAGAAAGGTTCAGCATTGTGGCATCCTCTTCATACGGACAAGCAGCACTTTCCTTTTGGGAAATTCCATGCTCCTCAATTCTGGCAATTATTAATCACTCTCAATTCCACCCTAATAATTGCCACCTGCCCGGATTTTAACTTGTCTGAATTAATTTTTATTTGAATTACTTGATGTCTGCTTTTAGGCTCGTTGTGTTGTTTTTATGATGTTAGCTGCTCTGAGCCCAGCCTTGGCCGGCGAGGGTGGGATACAAACAAAAACAAATTATTATTATTATTATTACTACTACTCAAACGCTTTGGTTCCCAAATGCCGAAAACCCAGAAAAAGTGTTCCAGTTTCCAGGCGTTTTTCGGAAGCCAAACATCAAATTTGGCTGTCAGCTATTCTTTCTGGGGCGCCTGCACCAATCAAACAGACTTCGGGAACAGATTAAGTTTGGTGCTTTGGTTTTTGCAATTTATGTGGTGTTTTTGTTTCGGAGGCTTTTTTGGTTCATTTGTTTTTGCGACTGTGCGGATCCCAGTTTAGTTACTGATTGATTGATTGATTGATTGATTGTGTGATTGCAGAAACGGATAGAAGCCCCGGTCCCCATCCGAACAATGACTATCATCAGTGCAGGTGAGGAAAAAAAATAATTTTCATTTTTATCATTTACAAGACTGTTGTATTTATTTTAGAGTACAGTACATGGATGACTGCTTTCATTTTAGGGATCAGTGGTCTCGTTAGATAGTAAAATTCATGTTAAATGGCTGTTTTAGGGATTGTTTTTCAAAGTCTGGTACGGATTAATCCGTTTTGCATGACTTTCTTTTTTTTATATATAATAATTTTTATTACGTTTTTTTCCAGATTACAAATAGAAAAGAAAGAACATAGACAGTAGAAAGAAAGAAAAAACAGAAAATCTCAACCATTTCAACAACTTATTTCAGATTTCTATCGGGCTTCCCCACATCTCCCACATAGTGCATTCTTAACAATAAAATTATCAGCAAATTATAACCTTGTTTCATGTGTTTCTTTTTACTTTCAATTGCAGTTTAAGTTTAAATCTCTTGTTTTCAATTTACTTTTAAAATATAACATATTGTCATTTTTACCCATTTAAACCTTGATTCTTTCGTAAAAATTATCCAATTTCTTATATAAACCATTTTGTTGCTGGGGCTGATATTCCAAATCATACGGCGTCTTAAGATTCATATAACTTATAATACTTTTGCAAATAGTCCTTAAATTTACACCAGTCCTCCTCCATTGCTTCTTCTCCCAAGTCTCGAATCCTTGCAGTCATCTCGGCTAGTTCCATGTAGTTCATCAGTTGCGTCTGCCAGTCCTCCAGTGTGGGCAAATCTTGAGTCTTCCAATGCTTAGCGATAAGAATCCTTGCTGCAGTAGTAGCATACATAAAAAGAGTTCTATCCTTCTTTAACACCTTCTGGCCGACAATGCCCAGGAGGAATGCCTCTGGTTTCTTAGGGAAAGTGTATTTAAACACCTTTTTTAACTCGTTATATATCATTTCCCAGAAGGCCTTCACTCTTGGACAGGTCCACCAGAGGTGAAAGAATGTCCCTTCAGCCTCCTTACATTTCCAGCATTTATTATCGGACAAGTGGTAGATCTTAGCAAGCTTGACTGGGGTCATGTACCACCTGTATACCATTTTCATAATGTTTTCTTTCAAGGCATTACATGCCGTAAACTTCATACCGGTGGTCCATAACCTTTCCCAGTCCTCAGACATGATGTTATAACCAATGTCCTGGGCCCATTTTATCATGGCTGATTTAACTGTCTCATCCTGAGTGTTCCATTTAAGCAGCAAGTTATACATTCTCGATAATAGCTTGGTCTTTGGTTCTAACAATTCTGTCTCAAGTTTCGATTTTTCCACCTGGAATCCTGTTTTTTTATCTAGCTTAAAAACCTCATTAATTTGGGCATAATGAAACCAATCTTGCACTTTACCCTTTAACCTTTCAAAGCTCTGCAACCTCCAATTATCTCCAATGTTTTCTATTATTTCCCAATATTTCGGCCAACCGGCCTCCATATTGGGTTTTTTCCGAGCCTTGGCCTCTATTGGTGATACCCACCTCGGAGTTTTGCTTTCTAGTAAGTCTTTGTATTTTTTCCAGACCATAAATATTGCTTTCCTGACAATATGGTTTTTAAACATTCCATATGTTTTTGCCTTGTCATACCACAAATACGCATGCCAACCTAACGAGTTATTAAAGCCTTCCAGATCTAGGACATCAGTGTTTTCCAACAAGATCCAATCTTTCATCCAGCAGAAGGCTGCAGCTTCGTAATATATCCTTAAGTCCGGCAGGGCAAATCCCCCTCTTTCCTTTGCATCAGTTAGTATTTTAAACTTTATTCGGGGCTTTTTGCCCTGCCAGACAAATTTAGAGATATCCTTCTGCCACTTTCCAAAACATTCCACTCTGTCCACAATCTGCAAGGCCTGAAACAAAAACAACATCTTTGGCAAAACGTTCATTTTTATAGCTGCAATTCGGCCTAACAAGGACAACTTCAGTCTTGACCAAATTTCTAGATCCTTTTTAACTTCTGACCAACATTTCTCATAATTATCTTTAAATAAATTCAGGTTCTTGGAGGAGAGATTGACCCCCAGGTATTTCACTTTTTTAACAATATTTAGTTCTGTTTCCTTCTGAAACCCTTCTGTTTCAGTAGCTGTCAAATTTTTCCCTAACACCTTAGTTTTTTGTTTGTTCAACTTGAAACCCGCCACCCGACCAAATTTCTGTATCAGTTCCAGAACTCTTTTTGTACTAGATTCTGGCTCCTGTAATGTTAAAACCAAGTCATCTGCAAATGCTTTCAGTTTATATTGTTTCACTCCGACCCGTATTCCTTGTACCTGCCGATCCTTCCTTATCATGTTCAGCAAAACCTCCAGGACTGAGATAAACAATAAAGGGGACAGGGAGCACCCCTGACGTGTACCTTTTTCAATCTGAAGCTCTTCTGTCACCACATTGTTCACTATTGTTCACTAGATAGAGTTTTGCATGACTTTCTATGGGAAAGTGCACCTTGGTTTTGGAACACATTCAGTTTGAGAACCAAGGTACCACTGTATAATTAACTGGGGGGGGGGAGAGAACATTTGTGTAAAAACCAGAAGCCTTTCTAATAGGTTTAACGGGTGAAGAAATACCAAGAGACCTAAAAAGACAGTGTATTCTATTTATGCCAGAATGTTCTTAGCCCGGATGTGGAAGGAAGAGAAGGTCCCAACAAAAGAAGAGTGGATTATCAAAATGACTGTGAAGATCAGACATCAAGATGATAGGAAATTTAAGCAAAGAAAAAAGTTAAAAGGACAAAATGGGGAAAATAATGAAGATGAAATGTGAAAAAGCATGGTGCAAAAACCTTAAGGATATAACCATCGTTAGTTCAAAGATGGCAAAATTAAGGGAGAATGAGATAGGCAGGAGAAGTAAATATTTAAAAAACCAGAAGAGGGAAGCTGGGGGAGATTGGGATTCATCTATGCTGTCTGCAAGAATGATGTTTGTGTTGAATATAAAATGCTAAAACTTAATAAAAACTATTTATATATATAAAAAAATTAAACAAGAATGGGAAAAATTTATTGAATACCTTAAAGATACATATTTAGAAATAATAATAATAATAATAATAATAATAATAATAATAATAATAATAATAATAATAATTGTATCCCGCCCTCCCTGGCCGAAACCGGTCTTAGGGCAGCTAACATCAAATATATAACATTAGTATAAAATCAAACAATAATTAAATTACCTCCTAAAAACAAATCGGGATCAAATTAAAATCGAATTAGATGGTTTTCCACAGGCAGGATTGATATAACATTGATGAAGCCAAAGTAGCAAATAAGGAAATGGAATAGAACGAATCATTGTAATTACATGCAAGAAAAGATGGCAAAATATGGAAACGGGGGGTGGGGGGTGGGGGAGAGTCCAAGGGGTTTGTATAATCCCAGTATTGTATATATTGAAAATGTTTGGAGTGTATGGAAATAAAATGATAAAATAAAAAAACTGAATAATAATAATAATAATAATAATAATAATAATAATAATAATAATAATAATAATAATAATAATAATAAAATTATTTATATCCTGCCCTCCCCAGCCGAAGCCGGGCTCAGGGCGGCTAACAACAATCAAAATAGTCCAACATTTTAAAACATTCATTATAAAATTAATTAAATCAAATTAAAATCAAATTAATGGCAACCATCAAGCAAAATTCTGTGCAGGTTGCCAGAGGAGGGAGTCAGTCTGCGCCCTGACCAAAGGCCTGGTGGAACAGCTCTGTCTTGCAGGCCCTACGGAAGGATGTCAGGTCCCACAGGGCCCTAGTCTCTTGTGACAGAGCGTTCCACCAGATTGGAGCCGCAGCCGAGAAGGCCCTGGCTCTAGTTGAGGCCAACCTAACCTCTCTGTGACCTGGGATCTTTAGGGTGTTTTTATTTGCAGACCGTAAATTTCTCTGTGGGACATACCAGGAGAGGCAGTCCCATAGGTACGAGGGTCCTAGGCCGTATAGGGCTTTAAAGGTTAAAACCAGCACCTTAAACCTGATCCTGTACTCCACCGGGAGCCAGTGCAGCTGGTACAGCACCGGATGGATATGATCTCGCAGCAAAGACCCCGTAAGGAGTCTCGCCGCAGCATTCTGCACCCGCTGGAGTTTCTGGGTCAGTCTCAAGGGCAGCCCCACGTAGAGCGAGTTACAATAATCCAGTCTGGAGGTGACCGTCGCGTGGATCACAGTGGCTAGGTCAGGGTGAGAGAGATAAGGAGCCAACTGCTTAGCTTGGCGGAGATGAAAAAATGCCGCCTTTGTTATAGCTGTAATCTGCGCCTCCATGGAAAGGGAGGTGTCGAAGATTACACCCAAACTCTTAACGGACGATGCTGGCACTAATTGCACCCATGCAAGAGATGGGAGTTGCCCCCTCAATCCCATATCGCTCCGTCCCAGCCAGAGGACCTCTGTCTTCGAAGGATTTAACTTCAACCGGCTCCCACGTAACCATCCAGCCACAGCTTCCAGACATCTGGTCAGTGTATCTGGGGCCGAGTAAGGATGGCCATCCATCAACAGATAGAGTTGGGTGTCATCGGCATACTGATGGCAACCCAGCCAAAAACTCCGGACAAGCTGGGCGAGGGGGCGCATAAAGATGTTAAAAAGCATCGGGGAGAGTATCGCACTCTGAGGCACTCCACACACCAAGGAGTGGCGCGATGACAATTCCCCCCCCAAGCGCCACCCTCTGTCCCCGACCGGAGAGAAACGAGCGCAGCCATTGAAGGACTGTGCCCTGGATCCCCACGTCGGCAAGGCGGTGGTCCAGAAGTTCGTGATCGACCATGTCGAAGGCTGCTGACAGGTCTAGAAGAATCAGCAGCCCCGACCCGCCTCGATCCAGCTGCCTGCGGAGATCATCTGTTAGGGCGACCAGAGCCGTCTCGGTCCCATGACCAGCGCGGAAGCCGGACTGGAATGGATCGAGAGCAGATGTTTCATCCAGAAACCTACCAAGCTGTTCAGCAACCGCTCTCTCAATCACCTTACCCAGGAATGGAAGATTCGAAACCGGGCGGTAATTGGATAGATCTAAAGGATCTAATGATGTTTTCTTTAAGAGCAGACACACCACTGCCTCCTTCAGTTCCCCTGGGAATATCCCAGTGCCAAGGGACAAATTGATGATATCCCCCAGGGGGGCCCGCACCTCGTCTGGGCACGCTCTAATCAGCCAGGACGGGCACGGGTCAAGAGGACAGGTGGTGGGCTTTCCAGCTCGGAGGAGTCTGTCCACATCGGCTGGGGATATCCGGTCAAAGTGGTCCAATACTGGACCCGAGGACAGTCGAGGGGCCTCCAGTTCCTTTATTGTATCCAAATTGGCAGGGAGGTCATGGCGGAGCAACAGGACCTTCTCCGCAAAAAAGCTCGCAAATGCCTCGCAGCTGTGTGTCGAATTGTTATTTAAATTTGGCTGTCCTTCAAGGGACAAAAAATAAAATAAAAATAAAAATAAAAAATAAAAAAACCTAAAAGAAAAAGAGAAAGTGCTTTATCCACAAGAGGAGAGCTTTCCCACAGGCACCAGACCAGCGCATGAGGAGTAATAATAATTATTAACAACAGCAACAATAATTTATTATTTATACCCAGCCACTCTGGGCGGCTTCCAGCAAAAGATTAAAATACAGTAAGGAGGAGCTCTTTCAATCTATTTTCCCCATGGCTTTGGAAGCTCACCTGATGGCCTCCTTGTAGTGCATGAGGGCCTCCTGGAGCTTCCCCTGCTGTTGCAAAACACTGGCTAAATTTGAATGCGCAGCTGCAAACTCCGGGAAGACCTGCGGGGAAGAAGCTCACTCTTAGTTTCCCTGAGAAGCATTCTAAAGAGACGGAGGCTGCTCTTTGAGGCTCAAAGGTTGGGCGTGAAATAAATCCTCATTTGGATTGACTTGCAAAAATTAAGGAGGAGGAGGAACCTATGGACTGCCTTTTTAGCATGCATAGGAAATACTGTTGGGAGATCAGACTGTCAAATGACCAATGCCATATTTTAAAGAGCCCCTCTTTGATGCTCAAATGTGGCAGGGGCTGGCTGCAAAATAAATCACCGTTTGGAATGATTTGTGGTAATGATAATAATAATAATAATAATAATAATAATAATAATAATAATAATAATAATAATAATGGGCCTATGAACTGCCTTTTTCGTACGCATAGGAAATACTGTTAGAAAATAAGACTGTCAGGGGATCAAGCTCAGCCGACACAGAGAACAGCATGTGCCCAGCTTTTATTTCAATTTCTGTACCGTTCCTTAACACCTTGCATTGTTCTTCTGATGAAAAAGCAGATTTTTGGTCATTCCAGGAGGCCTAGGAATATAAAAAGGGGGACAGACCCTCTTCCTTCCAAAAGGGACTTATCGGACCATGCTTTGTCGAGCCTCAAAATGCTACTTCACTTTCACTTCTTCACCATTATTTCCGTTATTGATCAAGAAAAATTTGATCGGCGATTTTTAAAAAGACCCAGACTAGGAGTCCAGGGTACGCATGCCTAACCCTTATATGTCAATTTAATTGTTGTAATTCTCCACGCACGTACCTCAAGAGCTTTCCGGTAGAGGCGGACAGCCTCCTCGATATTCCCTTGTTCTCGCTTGATGTTCGCCAGGTTATTAAGAGAATCCGCGTGAGTCGGACATAAACGGAGAGCTGTATTGTAGCATTCCTCGGCTTCGGCAACCTTCGAAACACAAAACAGAGTTTTTACACGAATATTAGTATGTCTTTCACAGGAGCCCAAAAGGCTGCTCTGTGATGTGATGGCTGGATTGAGGTTTGATACGGCCCCTCAGCTCCTGACGGTAAAGCGTGTTCTCACTAAAAGAGAGCACGTGTTGCGGATGGGGCCGAACAAAACTCCACTTGGTTGCCAGGCAGTATTAGATTCAAGGGGCCTGGAGCAGATTGGAGGATGGTGTTACTGGGGTAAATTTGATGTTGCCAATTTAGGGGTGGGATCAGTGGTTATTTAAGCAAGGTCCACAGCTTTCTCTTTCTCTTTCGCTGTGGACATCGGATCACATGGAGCACTTGGACTGTCTGGAGGACAGTGATGCAAACTTCTCATTGTCTGGTTACATTTCTTTAATTCCCCCTTCTTTTAATCCTCTTTAGTCCCTTAAATAATTTAATTCCCCTTTTTCCTGTTCAATTTCCCACCCCACCCCTTACCCTGCCCTGTGGGAAGATTCTCCCTGTATCTGTGGCTTGCCTTTCTTTCGCAAAAAGGTTTCCCCCATTTCTCCTGTTGTAAATTGTGGGGCTAGTCAGGGCTGTTCTCAGCTTAGCTGGAATCACTTTCGTTTATAGCACCCCCGAAGGTTGGCTTTATTTGTGTGTGTGCAGCGCTGTTGGCCAAATTTTAATCTAGCCTTGGGCGGGAGCACTATTTTGAGTTCCTTTAATATTGCAATGAGACTAAGATTCTCAAGAGCAGAGGCATGGAGGCCTATTCGGCCTGGGCATAACTTCCGAGCCTAAGTATGCTACAGGTAGCAGTTAATTGTTAAGTCTCTGACCTCTTTATAAGAATGTACCTGCTTCCAGGCTCAGTTGCTGCTAATGTATATCTGAGGCAGTCAGAGGGCGGCAGAGGCTCTCAGTGCCTCCAATGACTATGAGCACTCTGTATATGCTCTTGAACTATGCTGTTTCTGAACAAGTTTATTTTCTTTAAGTTTGTTTTGCCCTGATAGTGGCGACTGCCATTTTAGAGGCGAGCCATTGTGATTTAGTGGCTAAAGTGTAGGACTAGGACCTGGGAGACAGGGTTCATATCCCCCTCTTAGCCATTGTTATAACAAAACAAAACAAACTGCTCCTTTTGGGCTATTCTGTTGCTGGGTAGTTCGGCCCATTTGTGATAAAAGAACTTTGGGTTTCTTGAAGGGGTGCTTCCCTCTAAAAGGGCAAGCAGGGGTACCTGGACAAGCTGTGGGCTGCCTCAACTCTGCTATTTCACTGGAAACATTTATGCCTGGCCTGGCAGGTGATCCTAGGGCTTTGCCCTAGAATTCGATGGCCTGGAAGCGTTTCCGGCCTGAATAGTGTCCCCATGTGGTCCATGAAGCATTGGTTTCACCAGTTCCTTACATTGTTTAGTTTTTGCGGACTATGACTGGGCTTTTGCAAATGCCTCAAGAGCTTGCCTCTCCTGCAGGGGATGACTTGTGGACGCCCCAGGTGTCTTCTTCCAGAAGGAAGCATCTTCGAAGGCTGCAATCCAGGAGGAGGGCAAAGAGGAGCAGGGATCATGATTCAGACATCACCTTGGACCTCTACAGGGGTCAGGGTGAGGCTGTCCCGGGTCTTTAGGGATCATCCTGGATAGCTCAGCTGGTCAGCGCATAGTGCCGGTAATGCCTAGGTTGCAGGATTGGTCCCTATATGGGACAGCTGCATGCTCCCCCATTGCTCTACCTGGACACTTAGGTCCAGTGTCGAGGGCCTTTTGGTGGTTCCCTCACTGCGAGGGATGTAACAGGCGCCACGTTTGCAATATGCAAGCGGGAGAAAGCACCTTTGTGTGCCCGCACTGCAGTTTGCTCTGTGCGTTGCAGGGCACAGCGCTGCACGGGCTGCATTTGCATTGCATTGCGTGAGAGATTTGCATTTGCATTGCACAGAGGTTGTGCGCATTGCACAGAGGGTGTGAGTGCATTGCACAGAGGGTGTGTGTGCATTGCACAGAGTGTGTGTGCATTGCACGGAGGGTGTAGTGGCATTTGCACAGAGTGTGTGTGGTTTGGTTTTTGTTTTTTGTTTTGCATTGCACAGAGAGTGCATTGCAAGGAGTGTGTAGTTGCATTGAACAGAGGGTGTGTGCAGTGCACGGAGTGTGTAGTTGCATTGCATGGAGGGTAGTTGCATTGCACGGAGTGCGTTTTTGCATTGCACGGAGTGTGTAGTTGCATTGAACGGAGTGTGTAGTTGCATTGCATGAAGTGTGTAGTTGCATTGCATGGAGTGTGTAGTTGCATTGCACAGAGTGGGTAGTTGCATTGCATGGAGGGTAGTTGCATTGCATGGAGTGCGTTTTTGCATTGCACAGAGTGCGTTTTTGCACTGAGTGTGTAGTTGCATTGAACGGAGTGTGTAGCTGCATCGCACGGAGTATAGTTGCATTGCATGGATTGTGTGAGCACTGCACGGAGTGTGTTTTTGCATTGGACAGTGTGTGTCTGAAAAGGAAGCTGGCTCGGCGGCAGTTTTGTCGGGACTTTTTTTAGCGGTTCTGGCCAGCGTCGGCCCTGTAAATTTACGTATTATGATGGCAGCACAAGATGCCCCCTGCCCAAGCGGGGCTGGAAGCTGGCAAGCAATACCTCAATACTTGCCCATATTCCCATTTTATTTAGGGATCCAGTTGGATATCGTTGCTAAAACATACCACTTGCCTATGGAGAAGCTGTCTGCCTTGAAGGAAGTTATTTTGTAATACTTCCTCTGTAGCAAGTGATGCTTCATCAGATCCGATCTTGCTGGGTCACTTAATTAATCTTGCATGCAGAGTGGTTGCCCCAGGCCGCCCCTTCCCTTCCCACTAGGCCAGGCTGCCTGCGGCCTGAGGTCCCCTTACCTTTCTCATGCAATGGGATCTCATGCAACGGTTGCAATTCCTATATGTATGCAATAGTAGTTGGCCATGGCAGGATACTTGCACAGGGATTTTTCAGGTTCATGCTGATGCTGCTGGATCTTTGCCCTTTGGTTTTTTATTTCAGGGGCTGCTGGTGTGCAAAGCCATGGCCTCAAGCCCGGTATGGTGAGGCAATCATGTGACCTAACTTTTGAGTTTTCCCCATTGTAGTAGCAGTTCACATGTGGCCCGAGGAGTTCAGTGACCATCGGATCTGCTTTTGGTCTGATAACCAGGTAGTGGTGAGCGTCTTGGCTAAACAGTTCTCACGCTCCAGCAGAGTCTCCGCCCCTCCGCTCATGCTTTTGAGCTGCACCGCTTAAGGTTTAATATTGTGCTTTCTGCTCTCCTGATTACGGGATCCTCTAATGATGTCTCTGACACTCTATCCCATTTTCAGATGGAGCGCTTCAGATCCTGGGCTCCAGACTCAGCTATTGCCAGACTTTTCCAGACCACCTGTGGCATTTTGACAACAATTAGTAATTACAGAGAGCAGCAGCTTCCATTTCCCCTTCTGCTTTTAGCTCTTATGGGAAGGCCTGGATGGATTTCTTAGCCTTAAGCTGGCAGTCCTCGGCCATTCAGATGAACTGGCCCCCATCCTCTGAGCAGATCCTGCAGTATTTGGTCCACCTGCCGCAGATTGGGCGTCCTGTTATAACTATAAGAATTCAGTCCGCTGCAATGTCTGTTATACTGAAGCTTTATTTTTCAGAGACCCTTGCATAAAGTTTGTAATGTGCAGGGCCTTGGAAGGTTGGAATAGGCTCCAACCTCATAGGACAGTGGGCAGGAAGTCGGTCAATTTTACCTATGCAGGATCTGCAACAAGTTAAAACTTTTCTGCTGGTAAAAGATCAAGGCGAGACTCCTTTCAGTATTCCATTGCATTTTGGGCACTGAGGGTTGGGGAAATGGTTGTTGGAGCCAGCACAGGGCTGAGAGTCTGGAGGCTTATTGCTTCAGGACTTTTCCTTATCTGCTTTGGAGCTTGTCATTAGAGTTGGGAACTCTAAAACAGACTTAGTGGGCAGGAGTGCCACAATCAGGCTTCCCATTACACATGAGGAGGGCCCTTGCACGGTTATGGATACCAGAAAAAATTGGCTTTTCATTCCCCTGGGGGCTGGCCCACTCCTAGTGCATGAACATGGGTTCCCGTTAGCCAGGCATTAATGTGCTTACGCCGTGCACCAGTTATTACGGCCTGCGGCTTGCCTACCACTGAACACGCCTCATTCCTTCCGAATAGGGCTGCTGCAACGGCTGCACACTGGGGGCCTGTCTGTAGACAGGATTGTGAATACGGGTCATTGGAAGTCTGACGCTGACAAGGGTTATATCAGGAAGTGTCACAATGATGTCTGTGCTGATGCTTGTCTGTTATTTCCTTTTCTCATAGGAGCAGCGGTGCACATTTGGGCCACAGCATTGTACACTGGGCTGGCAAGCGCGCTGACAAGTCTGGACTGGGGCGCCATCTCAGTCTTCCTGCCCATGTGGACATATACTGGATGTCCAGATGGGGAATGCTTTGGGAGGAGGTCCTTCCTTTGGTGCGGTCGAGTGTGACCTGTGCAGGTCCTCCCGCAGTGCTGGTGGTACAGCTGGGCGAGAATGTTTGCTGTCTTCCTCCAGCATAAGTTTGCATTCCTGCATGCAAGAGGGCTTGGATTGAGTTGGTGGCAGCTCTCCCTGGACTCAAAATAATTTAAGGCATTTGGTTCAAGGTGGTCTGGAGGGGGGGTTGGAGCACCTGTCCCCTCCAATGCGCAAAGATATTCCATTACAGGAAACCAAGGATTTGCCATGCTTTGTCAACCCCTTTCGAGGGGTAGGGCCACGCAAGAGTCCCTGGGAGCATTTGGGGTGAGCTTGAGTCTGATCCTGGTTCATTGCTCCCCCACGCTGTTTACTTGTACTGACGATATGGTGGGGCCCAGTCGTCAGTGCTGCCCTGCTGAGGTCAGGTGCAGCTAGTCGGGAACCAATGCCTAGACAAACTACCACCGAGCAGGCCAGAAAGCATGTTAATATGGCGGTGGAAAATAAAATAAATAAAGTAAATCAAATCAAATAAATAACATATAAAATAAAATAAAAAATAAAATAAAATAGGTCCTTGCTTTAGGTGGTTCTGTGATATTGCACCCTGCTATTTTCTTCAAGACTGTTCCCCTCTTTGGGGCAGATGGGGGGTGCATCTTTCCCCTATGGGGAACGACACCTGGCGGGATGCGATTGCCTTGGGATTCATTGCTCCCCCACAATGTTGCTGGTACTGACGATATGGTGGGGCCCAGTCGTCAGTGCTGCCCTGCTGAGGTCAGGTGCAGCTAGTCAGGAACCAGTGCCTAGACAAACTACCACCAAAGAGGCCGGGAAGCATGTTAATAAGGAAGTGTAAAATAAAATAAAATAAAATAAAATAATAATAAAATAAAATAAAAATAATAAAGTAAAGTAGGCTTTGCTTCAGGTGGTTCCATGATTTTGCACCCTGTGATTACCTTCAAGGCTGCTGCCAGCTTTAGGGTGAATATTTCCCCTATAGGGAACGACACCTGGTTGGCTATGGTTGCTTTGGGATTGAAGGAAGGGTTGCATTTGTGAGTGGTTTGGCGGTGAGCTAAGGCTCTGTGGCGGTTAGGCATTGGTTAAATTGGTTGGTGGAGGGGTATGGATTGGCTGTGCCTGCCCCTCCAATGCTGCTGCTGATGGGTATTCCGTTAAAGGAATTCTGGGGCTTACCATCCCTTCGTCCAAACCCTTGGAGCAGGGTGCGGGCCGTGTAAGTTCCCAAGGAACAAGCAGGGAATAGCTGAGGGTCTGTGTCGCAGTCCCAGCTGTCCCTGGTCTTGTTCCTCCACACGCTGACTCACGGGAGTCAGCGCTGTCCCCAAGGCGGGGGGGACAGATAGTCATAACCAATGCCTAAGCAACCACTCTCAATTTGTATGAAAATAAAGTTGTGGCCAAAAGTATGCCAAAAACCTTAAACAAAAATTATGTGTGATGTGTGAGTTATTGGGGTAGGGGTTTTGGGGGACCTCAGCACGCAAAGCGTGTTCTCACTAAAAGAGAGCACGTGTTGCGGATGGGGCCGAACAAAACTCCACTTGGTTGCCAGGCAGTATTAGATTCAAGGGGCCTGGAGCAGATTGGAGGATGGTGTTACTGGGGTAAATTTGATGTTGCCAATTTAGGGGTGGGATCAGTGGTTATTTAAGCAAGGTCCACAGCTTTCTCTTTCTCTTTCGCTGTGGACATCGGATCTCCCGCCCGCCCTCCCTTGCTTGGGCTTGCGCCTTGACCTTGCTCTGCCTGTCATGGGGTCGTTCGCCTTGGTGCGGGGGCCCAGTAGGAATTTTTCCAATTGGCTGATTAGTGTGTGCCTTTTGGGTTTTGCCTACTGCTTAGCAAATCGTCACAACTTGTAAGGTTGGCGGTTAGGCATTGGTTAAATTGGTTGGTGGAGGGGTATGGATTGGCTGTGCCTGCCCCTCCAATGCTGCTGCTGATGGGTATTCCGTTAAAGGAATTCTGGGGCTTACCATCCCTTCGTCCAAACCCTTGGAGCAGGGTGCGGGCCGTGTAAGTTCCCAAGGAACAAGCAGGGAATAGCTGAGGGTCTGTGTCGCAGTCCCAGCTGTCCCTGGTCTTGTTCCTCCACACGCTGACTCACGGGAGTCAGCGCTGTCCCCAAGGCGGGGGGGACAGATAGTCATAACCAATGCCTAAGCAACCACTCTCAATTTGTATGAAAATAAAGTTGTGGCCAAAAGTATGCCAAAAACCTTAAACAAAAATTATGTGTGATGTGTGAGTTATTGGGGTAGGGGTTTTGGGGGACCTCAGCACGCAACTTGGTATTAGAGCGGCTCCCACGTAACCATCCAGCCACAGCTTCCAGACATCTGGTCAGTGTATCTGGGGCCGAGTAAGGATGGCCATCCATCAACAGATAGAGTTGGGTGTCATCGGCATACTGATGGCAACCCAGCCAAAAACTCCGGACAAGCTGGGCGAGGGGGCGCATAAAGATGTTAAAAAGCATCGGGGAGAGTATCGCACTCTGAGGCACTCCACACACCAAGGAGTGGCGCGATGACAATTCCCCCCCCAAGCGCCACCCTCTGTCCCCGACCGGAGAGAAACGAGCGCAGCCATTGAAGGACTGTGCCCTGGATCCCCACGTCGGCAAGGCGGTGGTCCAGAAGTTCGTGATCGACCATGTCGAAGGCTGCTGACAGGTCTAGAAGAATCAGCAGCCCCGACCCGCCTCGATCCAGCTGCCTGCGGAGATCATCTGTTAGGGCGACCAGAGCCGTCTCGGTCCCATGACCAGCGCGGAAGCCGGACTGGAATGGATCGAGAGCAGATGTTTCATCCAGAAACCTACCAAGCTGTTCAGCAACCGCTCTCTCAATCACCTTACCCAGGAATGGAAGATTCGAAACCGGGCGGTAATTGGATAGATCTAAAGGATCTAATGATGTTTTCTTTAAGAGCAGACACACCACTGCCTCCTTCAGTTCCCCTGGGAATATCCCAGTGCCAAGGGACAAATTGATGATATCCCCCAGGGGGGCCCGCACCTCGTCTGGGCACGCTCTAATCAGCCAGGACGGGCACGGGTCAAGAGGACAGGTGGTGGGCTTTCCAGCTCGGAGGAGTCTGTCCACATCGGCTGGGGATATCCGGTCAAAGTGGTCCAATACTGGACCCGAGGACAGTCGAGGGGCCTCCAGTTCCTTTATTGTATCCAAATTGGCAGGGAGGTCATGGCGGAGCAACAGGACCTTCTCCGCAAAAAAGCTCGCAAATGCCTCGCAGCTGTGTGTCGAATTGTTATTTAAATTTGGCTGTCCTTCAAGGGACAAAAAATAAAATAAAAATAAAAATAAAAAATAAAAAAACCTAAAAGAAAAAGAGAAAGTGCTTTATCCACAAGAGGAGAGCTTTCCCACAGGCACCAGACCAGCGCATGAGGAGTAATAATAATTATTAACAACAGCAACAATAATTTATTATTTATACCCAGCCACTCTGGGCGGCTTCCAGCAAAAGATTAAAATACAGTAAGGAGGAGCTCTTTCAATCTATTTTCCCCATGGCTTTGGAAGCTCACCTGATGGCCTCCTTGTAGTGCATGAGGGCCTCCTGGAGCTTCCCCTGCTGTTGCAAAACACTGGCTAAATTTGAATGCGCAGCTGCAAACTCCGGGAAGACCTGCGGGGAAGAAGCTCACTCTTAGTTTCCCTGAGAAGCATTCTAAAGAGACGGAGGCTGCTCTTTGAGGCTCAAAGGTTGTGGGCGTGAAATAAATCCTCATTTGGATTGACTTGCAAAAATTAAGGAGGAGGAGGAACCTATGGACTGCCTTTTTAGCATGCATAGGAAATACTGTTGGGAGATCAGACTGTCAAATGACCAATGCCATATTTTAAAGAGCCCCTCTTTGATGCTCAAATGTGGCAGGGGCTGGCTGCAAAATAAATCACCGTTTGGAATGATTTGTGGTAATGATAATAATAATAATAATAATAATAATAATAATAATAATAATAATAATAATAATAATAATAATGGGCCTATGAACTGCCTTTTTCGTACGCATAGGAAATACTGTTAGAAAATAAGACTGTCAGGGGATCAAGCTCAGCCGACACAGAGAACAGCATGTGCCCAGCTTTTATTTCAATTTCTGTACCGTTCCTTAACACCTTGCATTGTTCTTCTGATGAAAAAGCAGATTTTTGGTCATTCCAGGAGGCCTAGGAATATAAAAAGGGGGACAGACCCTCTTCCTTCCAAAGGGGACTTATCGGACCATGCTTTGTCGAGCCTCAAAATGCTACTTCACTTTCACTTCTTCACCATTATTTCCGTTATTGATCAAGAAAAATTTGATCGGCGATTTTTAAAAAGACCCAGACTAGGAGTCCAGGGTACGCATGCCTAACCCTTATATGTCAATTTAATTGTTGTAATTCTCCACGCACGTACCTCAAGAGCTTTCCGGTACAGGCGGACAGCCTCCTCGATATTCCCTTGTTCTCGCTTGATGTTCGCCAGGTTATTAAGAGAATCCGCGTGAGTCGGACATAAACGGAGAGCTGTATTGTAGCATTCCTCGGCTTTGGCAACCTTCGAAACACAAAACAGAGTTTTTACACGAATATTAGTATGTCTTTCACAGGAGCCCAAAAGGCTGCTCTGTGATGTGATGGCTGGATTGAGGTTTGATACAGCCCCTCAGCTCCTGACGGTAACTTGGTATTAGAGCGGTTCATAAAAAACTCTTTTTTTGAAAATGCCTGCTCCAAAGTTCTTCTCTTACCAACAGTAGAGATTATATAGCTATATCTGGAATGGCATGCATATCAGTTAATATCTTTTATATATATATGCCAGCTGTCCTTTGTCAACAACCAATTGTTGCTGTTTTTTATATTGAATATATGCTATATGGTAACTGTTGCACCTCATAGGTAACTCAAGCCTTCTGCACGTCACAAAAGATGTATTTTATCAAAGTCATTGTTGAACTGAAATACAATTAAGAAGTATATTAATAGTGAAATGCAATTAAGAAGAAGCATATTAACAGTAAAACCCCACAATTGTTGAGCCTTTTTTAAGGATTTGACCCCAGAGGTGCTGACCTTTTTTTAGGATTAAGGTTCTTGAGCTTTTTGGGGGGAAGTTTTGCCCTAGTAAATAAACCGCCACGAGGGCCGGATTAAATCGACCAGAGGGCCAGATTAGGCCCCTGAACTGGACTTTGGACATGCCTGGTCTAAAAGAACATTGGGAAAATTTAAATTCTTTGGCAGGATAGCAGGAAATATGACAAAACCAATGCATTTTGAGATCTAGGAGAGATGGGTGGAAGGCCCCCAAAGTGGACTTTGGACATGCTTGGTTTAGGGGAACATAAATACAAGAGCAGACTAATCCGATTCAAACTCTCTTTCCCGCACACTTACCGTCTTTTGCAAGATGTATTTAAGGAAGACAGTAAGGGAAATGGTTTTGGTCATACTAAATCAAAATTAAGAGACAGAGTTGCTAGATAGTAAAAGAAAATCATTGCCAAAAACGTATAAGAATGGCATACAAAGGATGAAGAAGTTAAGTCGGTTATGATTAAATGGGCTCAAGATTTTGGTCATAACATTGAATTAGATAAGTGGGAAAGATTATGGGCAAAAACAATTTATTGAATGTACAGCACTAATTAAAAATTTAATGAAGGTGACGTATAGGTGGTATTTGACGCCGACTAAACTTGCTAAAATATATATAACTCAAGATAAGGCACGCTAGAAATGCAAGGAGAAGGAAGGGAATTTCGTCCATAGGTGGTGGATGTGCACTAAAGTCAAAGTCTACTGGGATATGATTTACAAAGAATTGAAAAAGATCTTTAAATATACTGTTATTAAAAAAACCAGAGGCTAATTTTTGAAAGTGATTTACAAATGCTAAAGTAAATTGTTTTAAGTAGAGTAAGAAGGTAAATAGGGCGATATATGTTCAGGTAGGCAGCTGTGGTGGTCTAACGCAGTTGAAATATATAAAAAATATATAAATTGTCCAGTAGCACATTGCAGACCAACTCAGTTTGGTCTTGGTAGAAGCTTTTGTATCTGAAGAATTGGACCTGCATACAAAAAATTATACCAAGAAGAAGCCAAGTTTAGCAAGCCCTGTTTAGGGAAGCTTTTAATGTTTGACGGACTATTGTATTTTAATATTTTGTCGCCAAGAGTGGCTGGGGAAACCCAGCCAGATAGGCGGGGTATAAATTTTATTATTATTATTATTATTATTATTATTATTATTATTATTATTATTATTATTATTATTATTATTATTATCATCATCATCATCATCATCAGGTGCTACTGGACAATTTTTAAAGGGTGATATAGAAATGCTAAGAGGATCGTGACTGCTTAAGAAAGCCAGGGAGTGGGAAGGGGGAGGGGAGTCGACGCTTGGTATGAGCAAAGTTGTATGTGACGATATGACAAAGGAAAAAATAAAAGAGGACTTCTTCTAGGTTCTGTACCCCAAATCCCCCCCCCCCCAAAGAGCCCAATTTCGAGGTCACCATCATCCGGAAGGCTTTTTTCAGCAAACCCTCTGACATACAGAAAGCAAAAGGGACCGGTTTCATTTTCTTTTTTTAATTTTTATTTTATTTATAACATAGTCCACAACAACTCATACATACAAACAGACCCACCACCATTGACTAATTATCAAAATTAAACTCCTATCCCCTTACACAAAGAAAACATAACATAAAAATAAAAGACTTTATTCTGTTAAATGGCCGCCTTATTTACCTCTTGTATACTATTTCTTTTGTATGGGATTATTACAATTTTTCCTAATTATGACTTAAACCACAAAGTCTCCTGTAGAAATTAATTGAAACAAGTCCAAGTGTATATTTTGGGGCACTGTTTGGTAAAGTATTCTCTGCATTTTCCCCATTCCTTTTGGAATTCTTGTCTGGGTTGTGCCCTAATTGTCTCTGTTAATCTGGCCAATTCAGCATGGGGTAAAAGCCTAAGAAAAAGCTAAACAACTTCAATCCTAAAAAAAGTTCAACAATTTAAACCCTAAGAAAAGAGCTCAACAACTTCAATCCTTAAAAAAAGTAAACAACTTTGGTCGGCCCTTATGGCCCTTCACTTCATCAAATCTGGCCCTCTTTGAAAAAAGTTTGGACACCACTGCCTAATAGGAAAGTTTCTGTATTTTTTTTTCACAGGCCCACCAGAAATGTATAAGTGTCCCTTCTTCTTTACTGCACCTCCAGCACAGTTTTTTTGTTTTATACATTTTAGCTATTTTGGCAGGTGTTAAGTACCATCTATAAAACATCTTTTATATAGATGTTCCCCCCACCCCAAGGCAAAAGGGACCAGTTTCTTACGCTGCCTTTCTCTTTCAGCGCGTTGGCCAGGTTGCAGTAGGCGTCAGGGAAGTGGGGCTGGAGCTCAATGGCCCTCTTGTAGGTATCGATTGCCAGATCGATCAGCCCCTGTTCGTAATACACACATGCCAGGTTGCCGTGGACAACAGCGTGGTTGGGACTCAGGCTCAGGGCCCGTAGGTAGGCTGCAATGGCTCTGAAATGAGATCAAGGACTGGTTCAGTTTCATTGTCACCAGGGTGGATAAAAATCTGTTTTTTAAAAAATAAAATGCTTTGGGAGGACGATTAAGAGGATCGAGGCGGGCCGGGACTGCTGATTCTTTTAGATTTGTTAGCGGCCTTCGACATGGTCGATCACAAACTTTTGGACCACCGCCTTGCCAACGTGGGGATTCAGGGCACAGTCAGACAATGGCTGTGCTCCTTTATCTCAAGTCGGGGACAGAGGGTGGCGCTAGGGAGGGAGTTGTCGCTGCGGCACTCCTTGTTGTGTGGAGTGCCGCAGGGCACAATCCTTTCCCAGATGCTTTTCAATATCTTTATGCGCCCCCTTGCCCAGATTGTCCGGAGTTTAGGGCTGAGTTGTCGTCAATATGCTGATGACACCCAACTTTATCTGTCAATGGACTCGGCCCCAGACACACTGACCAGATGCTTGGAAGCCGTGGCTGGGTGGCTGCGTGGGAGCCAGTTGAAGTTAAATCCTTCGAAGACAGAGGTCCTCTGGCTGGGTCAGGACAACATGGGGTTGGGGGGCCAACTCCCATCTCTTGTGGGGGCGCAATTAGTGCCAGAGCCTTCTGTCAAGAGCTTGGGTGTAACCTTCGATGCCTCTCTTTCCATGGAGGCACAGGTTGCAGCCACAGCAAAGGTGGCATTTTTCCACCTCCGCCGTATTAAGGAATTGGTTCCTTACCTTTCTCGCCCTGATCTGGCCAGTGATCCATGCGATGGTCACCTCCAGGCTTGATTATTTTAACTCGCTCTATGCTTAGACTCACTCTGACACCCTATATGGGATTTGGTATATAAATTTTCCCGTGGCTTTTTTGCTGGCCCATGTAGCACCAGCATGGATAGCTGGCTTGGGTGAATAGCTGATGTTTCCTCCCTTTGTAGTCTTGATGAGGCTGCATTTTAAGCTGTATTTTAATTAACTGGGGTTTTTTTCTATTCTATTTTATTGTAATTTATATTTGGTGTTAGCCGCCCTGAGCCAGGCCCTGGCCAGTGAGAGCGGGGTAGAAATAAATAAATAAATAAATAATTCGGGGAAGAATTATTTGTTTTAAGTTTTTCATGTGTGCGAAAACTCAGTCCAAGTTTTTCTTGGGGAAAAAATGTTTCAGCACATCAGTTAAGCAACATGGATACATATGCTACCATGTTACTGTTTTAGTGAAATAAATTGCTTAAATTGTTATGAAGGAAATGTTTCTTTTCTCCTTCCAATCAAGTACAGCAGAAAAGTTGTTCAAATAAAAAGTGTTCACTTATTAAAACTCACCATCATTTCGTCACAATCGGGCTGTATATAGCAGAACCAAATCATTTTGATATAACTGTAGAAAAGACTCTGAAGTTAGGATTCCAAAAAGGAAACCTGCCTCCGATTGTCAATATTAAGAGGATGCCAGCAAGGCTGAACCTTCCGGTAAAAGGGGGATTTAAATCAAGTCTTATGGATTTGGGATTTAAATCAATTTGCTTTAAATAAAATCAACCCTCTAGGCAACAATGGGAGTTAGTTTGGGTATGGGTGCAACCACTAAACTGAGAATATAAGACGTAATGTGATTATACGCAAAACCAATAAAAAACATTTATATAAAAAAGAGAATATAAGCTCTATGCCTATTTGCTTACCTGTCAAATATACGCGCCTCCTTCAAGACGTTCCCCAGATTAATGTAAGCATCCAGGAAGTTGGGGTCCAGGGTCACCGCCTGAAAATATTTAAGATAATAGATTTTTGTTACTAATACAGTCATACCTCAGGTTGAAGTAGCTGCGGGTTAAGCATTTTCGGGTTGTGCTCCGTGGCGACCTAGAAGTAACAGAGCCCGTTACTTCCGGGTTCTGCAGCTTGCGCACGTGCAGACACTCAAAATGATGCCACACGCATCTACGGAAGCAGCAAATTGTGACCCGAGCATGTTCGCTTCAGGATGCGAACGGGGCCCCGGAACGGATCCCGTTCGCATCCAGAGGTACCACTGTATAACAGCATGGTTACTTTTAAATAAGTGGGTCAACTTTGACCTAGGCTGCCTCCTACCTACCTTCCTACCTTATCGATCTACCGACTTTATCTTATTATCTATCTACTTGCCTACCTATCTTATCTATCTATCTATCTATCTATCTATCTATCTATCTATCTATCTACCTACCCTATCTATCAAATCTATCTACCTACCTACCATCTAATCCAGGTGTGGCCCAACTTGGCCCTCCAACCCCCATCATCCCTACCTAACAGGACCAGTGGTCAGGGACAATGTGAGTTGTAGTCCCAAAACAGCTGGAGGGCCAGGTTTGGCCATGCCTGAATCTATCTACCTACTCAATCAATCAATCTAACTAATCTATCTATCCATCTACCAACCTTTCTTATATATGTATCTATCTAATCTACCTACCTAATCTATCTATCTAATCTAATCTAATCTAATCTAACTATCTATCATCTATCTAATCCAGTGTTTCCCAACCTTTTTTGGGCAAAGGCACACTTGTTTGATGAAAAAAATCTCGAGGCACACCACCATTACAGCCCCGTGACGTCAGCGCGCAGCGTCACTTGAGCTCCTTCTCCTGCTCGTTCAGGGCCGCAGTGGCGTAGCGTGGGTTGTCAGCACCCGGGACAATGCAAGTAATTTGCGCCCCCTAACCCGTGGATTTGCGCCCCCTAACACTAACCCCCAGATGTTGCGCCCGGTGTGGCCGGCCCCCCCTGCACCCCCCACGCTAGGCCACTGATCCATAGCTAAAAGCAGAAGTCGACAAATGTGTCCTGTTTTTTGCTCTTCAAAATGTGGCAACCCGAAGACCCCCAGGGACCGTCCAACCAGCCTAGGAAGTGTGCTCTGGTCGCGGGGGAGGAGACACGAGGCATTGCCATCCACACCTGGAATTGAGGAGGAGCTGGAAAGGTCCTTTGGTTTCACACCCAGGACCCATTTTTTCTCTCTTCTTTTGAGAAAGGGGTGGGAAACGGGATTTGGAGGGCGCATGTGTGCGTGTAGCTGAGCTCCAGTTGCTCTGGGCATTTCTGGACGGGGCCGGTAGCGTCTCTCCTAACCCCTCCCCACCCCGGTCTCCAGCCCCCCCCCCCCCGCCCAAAGGCTTCCCCCTACCTGGCCAAAGTTCCACCCGAAGCTGGAGATGCGGTTCGCGCTGCCCACGAAGAGGACGCCGAACTCGGAGAGGACGTATTCCTTGCGCTCAGCGCAGCGGCGCAGCTAGCCGCTCAGGGGCCCGGGGCGGCGCGCGCGTCCTGCAGCCAGGGGCGAGTGCCATGGGGGCGAGCCATGGCAGGGCGCGCTGCGTGGAGCCTCGCTGCAGCCTCCCCCTCAGCTGTAGGGAGGCTGAGGCGGTGGGCAGAGGCCAGAGCGGAGCTTGCGGGCAGTTTGCCCGCAGACGCATGGCTCAGGCACGCTGCAGGCACCGAGGTGTGGCGCCCAGTGCCCCCCGCCTCGCCTAGCTACCAGTGGCATAGGAAGGGGTCTGCGGTGGGTGCGGGGCTGAAAGGACAGACAAGGCTCCAGCAACCACCCCCACCGCCAAGTCCGCCGGTCCTGCAATCCCTTGCACGCTGACTTGGAAGTACAGTGGTACCTCGGGTTACATACGCTTCAGGTTACAGACTCCGCTAACCCAGAAATAGTACCTCGGGAGGGGCAGAGAGCTGCGAGTGCGCCCCCCGCAGATGTTGCGCCCAGTGCGGCCGGCCCCCCCTGCACCCCCCACGCTACGCCACTGCAGGGCCGGGTCGCCGCCGTGAGGGAAGGGCGCCGGGGCGCTGCTGCTGCTGCTGCTGCCGCCGCCGCTCCCGGCAGGCATGGGCCCAGCTGAGGCGGCGGCGGCTGTTGTGGTGGTGGCGGCGATAGCGGGCGGAGGAGGGAGCGGCGGCGGGGCCGAGGTAGCCGGCGGCGGCGGGGGAGGCGGCGGCGGTGGAGCAGGAGGGCGGCCGAGGCCGGTGAGGGAGTAGGGTTGCCCGGGGCTTGAGGAGCAGTCGCCGGGAGTTGCTGCTGCTGTTGCTGCTGCTGCCCGGACATGCCGGCCACCTCCTTGTCCGCTGTCTCGCGCTCCTCCCTTTTGCGCGCGCTGCCCCACCGCCGCCCCATTGGCCGGGTCCTGTCAGCTGATCCTGTGTTATTTCCTATGTGTGTGTGTGAGGGGAGAATGGAGAGAGAAACCTCGGCACCACCACCGCGGAGCCGCCCCCGGCTCGACGCGGATCCTCGCCGCCGCCGCCCCGCCTCTCGCCGCCCGACTCGCCCGCCTCCCTCCCACGGCACACCAGGCAATCTCTCGCGGCACACTAGTGTGCCGCGGAACACCGGTTGGGAAACACTGATCTAATCTATCTATGCAAGGAATATCAACTGTACGAGAAATGGTACCAACTAATGGTACTAACAGGACACCGGAGGCCCATTGCAGCTGAAAAAATGCCTCCAGTTTTAATATAAAAAAGAATGGGAAACGTTTACTGCATATTGACAAAAGCAGTGCACACAGGTTAATACATTAGCAGGATTAATTTTTTTAAAAAACCCCACCTGTAATGGTTAAATTTAAAGTAGAATCATAGAATCATACAGCTGGAATAGACCACAAGGGCCATCGAGTCCAACCCTCTGCCAAGCAGGAAACACCATCAGAGCACTCCTGACATATGGTTGTCAAGCCTCTGCTAACTGGGACTTTTCTCTTGCTTTTCTTTTGTGCAAATACCCCCTTCCCCCTGTACCTACCTACCTCTCGACCCTCCCAAGGCCTGCTACCTGAAAGCCATCGAGACCCAACCCAACTTTGCTGTGGCATGGAGTAACCTCGGCTGTGTGTTCAATGCGCAAGGGGAAATCTGGCTGGCGATTCATCACTTTGAGAAGGTAACTGTTACAGAGTTTCTGGGCTCTAGATGGGAAGGCCTGGAAAAATAATGATAATGATAACAATCCAATATAAGCCCCATTAATTGGGCTAGTAGCGTTCTCTCTTCTTCTGTTAAATAATGTTTTATTAATTTTTCATTAATCACAATCCATTAGAAGCCCCATTAATTGGGTTAGTAGCGTTCTCTCTTCTTCTTTTAAAGAATTTATTATTTTCATTCATAGCAATCTGATTTAAGCCCTATTAATTGGGCAAGTGGCATTCTCTTTGTAAATTATTTTTTCATTATTTTTTTCATTAATAACAATCCCATATGAGCCCCATTAATTGGGCTAGTGACATTCTCTTTTTAAATTATTTTTTATTAATTTTTTTATTAATAACAATCAAATATAAGCCACATTAATTGGGCTAGTAGCATTCTCTCTTCTTTTAAATATTTTTTTATCATTTCTTTCATGAATAACCTGATCTAAGCCCCATTAATTGGGCAAGTAGCATTCTCTTTTGAAATATTTTTTTACTAATTTTTTTCATTCATAACAATCCAATTTAAGCCCCATTGGGCTAGTTGCATTCTTGCTGCCGTCGTTGCAGACATAAGAAGTCTTATACCTAGTGAGAAGGCTTCTGGCTTTTTTGACAAATGTATTTTCAAACATTTTCTTTAAATTCATCATATATTATTTCCCAGAAAGCCTTGACCAATGTCACATAATAACAGATGCATATTAGTATATCGCTGCTTCGCAAGATGTTGCAGGGCTGAATGAAGTGGTTTGTAATAACACTGTCAAAATTGGATGCAATTTTTAAATATATACAGTGGTACCTCGTTTTACATAGACTTCAGGTTATACACTCCGCTAACCCAGAAATCGTGCTTCAGGTTAAGAACTTTGCTTCAGGATGAGAACAGAAATCGTGCTCTGGCGGCTCAATGGTAGCAGGAGGCCCCATTAGCTAAAGTTCAGGTTAAGAACAATTTCAGGTTAGCAAAGAAGGAAAACTACCCAAGACTTTCTTTTCAATGACGAAAAACTGTAATCTAATTGATGTTTGGAGACTTAGACATCCACTGGAGAAACAGTTTACATTTTATTCGGAACCAAATCAGTCAATGTCAAGAATAGATCAAATTTGGGTCTCGAATGAACTAACTCCAAGAATTCGGCAAATTGAAATTCAGCCAAGAGTAATTTCAGACCACAGTCCAATAAAATTGGAAATTAAAGGTTATGAAGAAAGATCATTTAGATGGAGAATTAACGATTACCTCTTGGGTGATCAAAAAATCATACAAGAGGCGCAAAAGAAGTTGATGGAATATTTTATGGACAATGCCAATAAGTCAGGTAAATGGCTCGCGTGGCAAATTAAGAAAAGAAAGGAACAAAACATAATCAACAAAATTATTGTGGATGGAGAAGAGATTGAGAACCCGAAAGGCATTAGAAAAGGATTCTTGGACTTTTATAATCATTTGTACAGCAACAGAGAAAAGAACAATTTGAAGAGAATAGAAAGATATTTAAAAGAAAAAAAGGTGCAAAAGATCCCGACAGAAAAGAAAGACAGACTGAATGCCCCAATTGAGAATGAGGAAATAATAGAGGTCATAAAAGAATTGAAAAAAGGAAAGGCTCCAGGACCAGATGGATTTACAGCCAGTTATTACAAAGAATTGAGGCACACCCTGACGGTACCACTGAAAGAAGTTATGAATAATATTTTGAAGGAAAAAGATATTCTGGAAACTTGGAAAGAAGCCTTCATCATACTTATTCCCAAGCAAGATTCTGATTTAACACACGATCTCATTGTTAAACACAGACTATAAGATTTTTGCTGGAATATTAGCAAAAAGATTAAAAAAGGTATTGAGAGAATTTATTCACGATGATCAAGCAGGGTTTCTTCCAGGCAGGCAGATGAAACATAATGTGAGAAATATAATAAATGTTTTGTAATATCTGTCTGCTAGGAATGAGAAACAAGCTATACTAATGTTTGTAGATGCGGAGAAGGCATTTGATAATACAGTGGTGCCTCGCAAGACGAAATTAATTCATTCCGCAAGTTTTTTCTTCTTGCGAGTTTTTCGTCTTGCGAAGCACCGTTTCCCATAGGAATGCATTGAAAATCAATTAATGCGTTCCTATGGAAACCGCTTTCAAGGCTGGCGGTGCGGAGAAGGGCTTTTCTCCCCACCGCAAGCCTTCAGGACAGATACGGGAACAGAGGGGAAGGGGCGCAGCGCTTCTCCTCTGTTCCCGGGGCTTGCGGTGGGAGGAGGGTTTTTCCTCCCCACCGCCAACATTCAGAACAGCATTCTGAATGTTGGCGGTGGGAAGGAAAACCCTCCTCCCACCGCAAGTCTTCAGGACAGCCACCCGAAGGCTGGCGCGGGGAGAAGGTCTCTCCGCCCCACCGCCAGCCTTCGGAGAGCCTTCCGAAGCCTGGCGGCGGGAGGAGGTCTCTCCGCCCCACCGCCAGGCTTCGGAGCAGCCTTCTGAAGGCTGGCGGTGGGGCGGAGAGACCTTCTCCCGCCGCCAGGCTTCGGAGCAGCCTTCTGAAGGCTGGCGGTGGGGCAGAGAGACCTCCTCCCGCCGCCAGGCTTCGGAGCATCCTTCCGAAGCCTGGCGGCGGGAGGAGGTTTCTCCACCCCACCGCCAGGCTTCAGAGCAGCCTTCCAAAGGCTGGCGGCGGGAGGAGGTCTCCACACCACCGCCAGCCTTCGGAGGAGGTCCGAGGACAGTGGGGAAGACGCGCTGCGCTTCCCCGCTGTCCCGGAGATTTCCCTATGGGCTTTCGTCTTGCGAAGGAAGCCCATAGGGAAATTCGTTTTGCGAAGCGCCTCCAAAACGGAAAACCCTTTCGTCTAGCGGGTTTTCCGTCTTGCGAGGCATTCGTCTTGCGAGGCACCACTGTATATCATGGGAATTTGTGTTAAAAAATTTAGAATTTATGGAAGTGGGGAACGATTTCTATAATGGAATAAGGGCGATTTATACAGAGCAAAGAGCTAAATTGATTGTGAATAATGTAATAACAGAAGAAGTGAAGATATGGAAGGGTATAAGACAGGGTTGTCCTCTCTCGCCACTGTTATTCATAATGGTTCTGGAAGTCCTCTTGAGTGCAATTAGACGAAATGAATTAATAAAAGGGGTGACAGTAGGTCAAAACGAATATAAAGTTAAAGCCTTTGCTGATGACCTGGTAATAACGATAGAAGATCCTTTAAAGAGTTTAAATGTGGAGATGGAATTTGGCAAGGTGGCCGGGTTTATATTAAATGTGGGAACCAGTTGACGGAAACCAGCCGTCATTTTGGGGTGCAAGGCAAAGAAAAAACACACACAAAGGCAAATGTCTCCATGGACGGAGGGCAAAAAAGCTCCTTCCTCTCTCTCCTCCGATTTTATTATCCTTTGTTCTCTCCAGCCACATGGCAGCATTCCAATGTCTCACGTTACCTCATCCGGTCAAGCTTTAACCCACCCACAAACCATATAGGGTTACAGTGCCCAGAGGGGAGAACCTAACTCCTTATAGGGTCAATACATTCTAATACATTGTAAGCTCAGAGTGCTGGTCACCGAGGTCAGCAAGGCACCAGGTGGCACTACAAGCCTTTTCCATGACTTCCTGGCTCCCACATGCCCTCTTTCTTTATTTATTTAATCAGAGTCATATATGTCAGTACCAATACGGTTATATCGAGCGCGATAGGCGACTCTTGTGAGACCGGAAGCGGGCCGCGGACTGGAGAACCATGCAGTACATACAGAAATTAAAGAAGGAATACATTGTATACAGCAACACAAAATAATGCAAATAACTACTATAATGATCACTAAAATCAATAAATGTCGAAGCCAACTTCCATCCGGAAGCCAAGAATATAACCATGCCCATGGATCAACGGAAGGAGGGGGGGCAAACGGATTGTGGGCTACCATGGTTTCCATATGGTCGATTGTCGCAGATATGCTGACATTATTATCAGGAATAAACATGCAACAGTGAGAATGAACAAGCGCACAAACTCCTCCTTTTGAAGCTAAAATCACATTCAAAGTATAACGATTCTGTAAAACCACTTCTCTCATTGCAGACACCTCCTGGTTGAGTTCCTTCAAAGCTTTTATGGTATCATTGAATAATCCTTCAGTCCAATTTGCTAGCCGATGGAGGTCCCTATAGTTCATTGCTGCACCCACCGAGGGCAGCAAGGCCCGAGAGACCTGGGTACCGATATATTGATTTATGGGTGAATTTACCTCCCGACGATTTCGTAGTCTAAGAGAAGATGGTAACTTATCAACCTTATACAACAACGGAACCACGAGACCCAATGTACATGTGCCTGTGAGGTTTCGAGGAATGGCTTTGTATGCTTTTTCGCCACAAAGCAACCATAACTCTCTTTGGAGTAAATAGCTGATATTACTACTCTGTTGGGACCAATTAAAGGCTTCAGTAAATAAGGAACTGATATGAAATTGCTCATCTGTGGCATTTGCTAAGCCAGGGATAGAAGAATTCAGACTCCAATTTGCATGGTAGGTTTCTTTCCTAGTTTTTAGCCATGCACTGGTATCGCTTCTAAAGCACTGAGATTGGTCACTGTATGTTCCTGTAAGAGAACAAGAGCTATTAAACATGAATTTCAATGTATATTGACAGTTTGGATATATGCCCCATGATTCTTTCCCCTCTTTAATTTGAAAACAAATGGGGGCAGGCTCATGGAGGGTCAATTGTACTGGAGGCCAAAAAGTTTGCTTAGGGGATATAATATCAGTAAATTGAAAAGATCCATTGACAGGCACGCCATGAAGCATTATGCCTGAATGACTGGCAAAGGGCGGCATGTGCATACATAACCAACATTTAGAAGCATGCAATAAACTGGTAAACTTAATCATATCTTGTACAAAAATATTATTCCTCCATATCTTATGATAATTTTCTCCCCTAAAAGTCTTATTCAACAATGCTGTTCTTATAGTTCGAGAGTGGCTGAGCCGTGGATACTGCCAGCCAGAGTAGGATTCAGGCGACAGCTGCTTGCCAGCCGATAAGGTGAAATATGGTGGCTGCAACTGGATTGTGTCGTCTGCTTCTCATCCTTGTATAATGATGCAGCAAAAGATGGCAAGGCAAATGGTTAGGAAGGCACTTCTGTAGTTGAAGGGACTCGCCATGGCCGCACGCATCGAGCTGGAACCCACAAAGGCTTGTCCTCGACGTCCACTGCCGCGTACCCTCGTCCCCACGTGATCAGCGGAACAGGTCCATGCCACGCGGGATCAGGCAAGCGTCGGTACACCACCAAGGGGCGGGGGAGTGCCTCCTCCTTCCTAAAATGCAATTCCGCGGGAGTATGGGTCCTATTATGTGGATATAAAAGATGGTTAAGTACAAAAAGAACTTGGTGAACAGCCGAAGGGATATCTGCCGTTGGTATGCTTCGGCCGCCAAGCTGTTTAAGCAATAGTGTTTTGAACGTCAGGTGTGCTCTTTCCACTATAGCTTGACCTGTGGAGTTAAAGGGTATGCCATGAGTTAATTTCACATTCCACAACATACAAAATTCCGAAAATGTTTTAGAAATATATGCTGGACCATTATCAGTTTTGATACGCGCAGGTTTACCCATGACTGAGAAACAGCGGATAGTGTGCTGAATGACATGCCGAGCTGTTTCCCCCCTCATGGGCGTAGCCCATATGAATCCAGAGTGGGTGTCCACCGTGAGGTGAACCTTGGAGAGTGGAGCCAACACAGGTGTGTGTGTGACATCCATCTGCCAACACGCCAATGCAGACGTGCCCCTAGGATTGACAGCATCAAAAGGAATGGCCAGCTGAGATTTAGAACAAGAAGCACATTGGGAAACTATATCCCTTGCTTGGGCCAAAGGAATAGAAAAATGCTTTGCCAATGCTTTCGCAGGAAGGTGAAAGGTGTTATGACCTAGTATAGGGTCAGAAAAGAGAGAAAAGGTAGAAATGTCCCTCAGAGCCACATCTGCTCTTGCATTGCCCTCTGCTAAATACCCTGGGTGTGATGTGTGGGAGCGAAGATGTGCAACATAATAAGATAACTCTCTGTGCTGAAGTAAGGCCTGCAGGCCAAGAAACAAGGAAAACAAGTCAGAATCCAAGGAAGGAGTTATATAAGATATTGGTAAACTAGCAAAAAGGCGATATACATACTGAGTATCCACAATAAGATTGAAAGGTTGAGTAGGAAAGGATTGAAAGGCAAGAATCACAGCTGCTAGCTCAGCTCACTGGGCAGAAGACTGTGGAGGGGTATATAAACATTTCCATTTTCCTCCCTCCTCCCATGTCACCACCCCCCTACTTCTTGTTCTATCCATGAAGAGGGTTAGTGCAGAGGGGAGAGGTGTGAGAGACAAGGGGGTAGCCAAACATAGGTGACCTGTGTCAGAAATGTCAAACGGTCATCCTTTGGAGGGTTAAAAATGATGACACCTATAAAATCAGCTAAAGCAATTTGCACGTGAACGTCCTTTGATAACAATGTCTGATGTGGATTCAATTACTGAATAAATGTTCTTCGGTGGGGTATGTGGTAGATGTAACCATTCTATAATGCAGATAGTCTTCTTCTTGTTCCGCCTGAGCATATAAAATTCCTGTTGGCAACGATGTAGCAAATACGGCCAGGTGCAGCTCGTGTGCAGCACCTCTAGGTGGCGCATGTGGAAAGGTTTCAATGCTTCACCCACAAAATGTTGACAAAGTGTAGGGGAGTTCCGCATGCCTTGAGGACAATCCACTGATAACGTTGCGAATCGTGATATACTGGCAATGTAAAAGCAAACTGTTCCTTGTCTGCTGGAGCCAGTGGGATGAAGATGGTTCAATGTGGCCGAAAGTCAATTGTTCAGAGATAAGCTGTTCAGAAACAGGATGGTGCCATTGCTGCGGATTTTTCTTTTGGTGGAGGCCACCGTTCTACCCACACTGAGGTATCGGTGATCCTGGTTCGCCACGCTGGAAACGTTGTATCGGTGGCTACAGGCTGGTTTTCATTGAGCGCTGCTGCTAGCAGATGAATCTTGTGGGTGGCTGTATCACCAGACTGACAAATGCGAAGCATGGCTGCTGTGTCTGTGGCAGGATTGTGTATTATCGGTCTTAACGCAACCTTACAATCCTCTTTGGCATATTCAAAGGCCAATTGTTTGATAATTATTTGTTTGGCTTCAGGATTTTCAATTTGTCTACTCACTGCTGTAATCAGCCTGTCCATAAAGGAAGAATATGATTCTCTTGCCTCTTGCCTGATTGAACCCCACCTTGATTGAATACTGGTGGGTTCTGGGATTTTTCTCATTGCTTGTTGAGCAGCAAGAGCAGTATCCCTCAATAAAATCTGCAGCAGTGTGGCTTGTACTGAAGCCTGAGCAAAGGGCCCACGGCCCATCATAGCATCCATCACATCTGCGAGGGTAATATTAGGATTATTCCCTCTTGCTTGTTGCAGTAAGGCAGGAGCATAACCATGACAGGCGATTTCCCATTCATGAGCAAATAATACACCAGCTGATGGAGGTAAAACTGTACGTGCCAAAAGCTTGATGTCATCTGGAACCAACAGCTGGGCTAATGTGGCTTCCAAAAGAGCCTGTGTGAATGGTGCTTGCAGTCCATTTGTCCTGACTGACAATTGGAGCTCTTTCAAGATTTTAAAGTCAAAAGGTTGGTGCTGGGCTTGAGTTCCTGCTGGAGCACCAGCAGGGGGCACAATAACAGGGAATGCCATGGTATCCTGAGATAAGGAACAGGCAAGGGCTGCACGTTGAAAGGGGGTAGCTGGTTCTGCTGCTGAAAGAGCAGGGTCATTTCCAGCCAGACCACGATATTTTTGCAGGATTGGGTCCTCTAGTGAGGAACTATAATCTGGAGGCTTGGGTTCTGGAGCTGCTGGCAGGGCAAGGATTGGAACAAACTCTAACACAGCAGACTGGATTAAAGAAGCTGGAGGTTGTGATGGCAATGCAGCCAGGGAGATATTTTTTGGTGATAAAGAGCCCATAGCGTAATGAACCTTGCACCATGCATTTAAAATCCGAGTACTGATGCTGGGGAGCTCATGAAAATGTTCACCAATCTTGTCCCAAAGTTTCAGTTCCCAAGTCCCATTTGCAATTACACCCAAGTCCCAGGGAGAATGTTCATCAATGGCCAGAATGAGCTGTATCAAATCACCCTCGGGAACTTCCAGTTTGTTGGAGGAGAGGAGAAATTTTAAGTCTTTTAAAAATTTCTGTTGGGGAGTAGTCAAAGAGCTGCCCATTTTTCAAAAATCAATATAATAGAAGGGATCGAACTCACCGGGATCTTTTTTAAAGATGTAGAGCGCTTTGCAATCCTTGCCGGACGTAGTGAGTCGATGATAACCACTGCTTGGATCAAAAATCCTCTCAGTTTCTTTTAAAATCCTCTTAGTCTGCCTCAGACTGTTTGCTTCCAGTTGCTTCTTTTTTCCCTTTTAAAAACCTCAGCCGTATCCTTTTATTCTGCCTCAGAGAGGGCACCACTTGTGGGAACCAGTTGACGGAAACCAGCCGTCATTTTGGGGTGCAAGGCAAAGAAAAAACACACACAAAGGCAAATGTCTCCATGGACGGAGGGCAAAAAAGCTCCTTCCTCTCTCTCCTCCGATTTTATTATCCTTTGTTCTCTCCAGCCGCATGGCTGCATTCCAATGTCTCACGTTACCTCATCCGGTCAAGCTTTAACCCACCCACAAACCATATAGGGTTACAGTGCCCAGAGGGGGGAACCTAACTCCTTATAGGGTCAATACATTCTAATACATTGTAAGCTCAGAGTGCTGGTCACCGAGGTCAGCAAGGCACCAGGTGGCACTACAAGCCTTTTCCATGACTTCCTGGCTCCCACAATTAAATAAGAAAAAAACCAAAGTAATGATTAAGAATATGGACCAAAGTGCAATAGAAGTAATGCAACGAGAATCAGGGATTGAAGTGGCGAAGAAGGTAAAATATCTGGGAATATGGTTAACTCCAAGAAATATTGATTTATTTCAAAACAACTATATACCGGTGTGGAACAGAATCAAAAAAGTTTTGTAAGTTTGGGGAAGGATGAAACTTTCTTTTTGGGGTAGAATCTCAACGATCAAAATGAGTGTGCTTCCAAAGATGTTATTTTTGTTCCAAATGATTCCTATAATTAGGGGGACAACGACTTTCAAAGAGTGGCAAATTCAAGATATATCTGGCAGGGCAAAAAGCCAAGAATACAATGTAAGTTATTGACAGATGCAAAGGAAAGAGGAGGCTTTGCGCTGCCAGATTTGAAATTATATTATGAAGCGTCTTGTCTCTGCTGGTTAAGGGAATGGATAAAATTAAAAAACAATAAACTGTTAGAGTTAGAAGGATTTGATAATAGATTTGGGTGGCACGTGTATTTGTGGTTGGAGAAGAAGAAAAGTCACAAGGGTTTTGAGAATCACATTTTCAGGAGCTCCATAATAGAAATATGGGATAGGTGTAAAAATATATTAGAACCCAAAGTTCCACACTGGTTGTCTCCATTAGAGGTTATGAGTGTAAAGAAAATCAATATGAGAGGGAATTGGATCACTTACGGAGAGCTAATAATTAAAGAAGGGGGGAAATGGAAAATGAAGCCATATGAACAAGTAAAAGAACATGTGTTTGATTGGTTGCATTATTTTCAGGTAAATGAAATGTTTAAAAAGGATTTAAAAGAGTGGATATACGGAAAAAGAATCGAAATTTCAAATAGAGATGATAAACAATGATTATAAGATATTGTCAAAAATGTATAAAATGTTGTTGGATTGGCAAACGATGGACGAGGAGGTAAAGTCGGTTATGATACATTGGGCCAGAGACTTTGGTTATAATATACAATTGGCTGACTGGGAAAAATATTATGAAAATGGAAAAAGGAAAATATTATGAAAATGGTATATAGATGGTACATAACACCGGTTAAGTTAGCAAAAATGTTCAAAACATGTAATAAGTGTTGGAAATGTAAAGAAAAAGAAGGATCTTTTTTCCATATGTGGTGGGAATGTAAGAAGGTAAAGGGTTTCTGGGAAATGATATATAATGAGTTGAAGAAGATGCTTAAATACACATTTGTAAGGAAACCAGAAGCCTTTTTGTTAGGAATAACTGGAAGAGAGATAAATAGAAAGGATTACAAACTTTTCCAATACGCAGTAACAGCGGCAAGAATATTAATGGCCCAAAAATGGAAACAAGAGGAGCTACCGACCCTTGAAGAGTGGAGAATGAAACTTATGGACTATGCAGAACTGGATAAACTGACTGGGAAGATTAGATATCAATGGGATCACAAGTTCATCGAGGACTCGGGAAAGTTTACAGATTATCGGAAAAGCATATGTGACGAACAGACAACGCTAGTGGGATTTAAAGAGGCTTTGTGAAAGTTAAAGATGTATTGTAAAAAAGAAATAGAACTGAAAGGATAATATTAAATGGCAATATAAATTTAGAGAATGCATAAAAATAGAAAATATGGATTGGTGGAAAAGCTTGTGGAAGTCCAAAAAGTTGAAATTTGTGAATACTGTTTGGGATGGCGAATTTGTAAATAGGAAAATTTAATAAAAATTATTATTATTATTTAAAAAAAGAACAATTTCAGGTTAAGAACAGACCTCCGGAACGAATTAAGTACTTAACCCAAGCTACCACTGTATAATATTTTTTTAGTTTTCACAAAAAACCAAATCATTAAATTAAATAATATTTTTTTAAAAAACAACTGTATACACAATCAATGTTAATCCCACATTATGGGATTATTTGACTTGCCTCCCCTGGTTCCTTTGTATTATCATCATTCATTATCATCACTGGAGAGCCAGTGTGGTGTAGTGGTTAAGAGCGGTAGACTCATAATCTGGGGAACCGGGTTCGCGTCTCCACTCCTCCACATGCAGCTGCTGGGTGACCTTGGGCCAGTCACACTTCTCTGACGTCTCTCAGCCCCACTCACCTCACAGAGTGTTTGTTGTGGGGAAGGAAGGGAAAGGAGAATGTTAGCCGCTTTGAGATTCCTTAAAGGGAGTGAAAGGCGGGATATCAAATCCAAACTCTTCTTCTTCTTCAATAAAATCATCATCACTAATTTAAGGTTATCAGATTTTTTTTCAATGAGTCCGGGGATACTTTTCAACTTAAATGGATTTTGTATGGGGACTGATTTGTAAATCCGGGGACTGTCCTTACTCCAGAGGAGGGCAACCAAAATGGTCAAAGGCCTGGAAACGATGCCTTATGAGGAACGGCTAAGGGAGCTGGGCATGTTTAGCCTGGAGAAGAGGAGGTTAAGGGGTGATATGATAGCCATGTTCAAATATAGAAAAGTATGTCACATAGAGGAGGGAGAAAGGTTGTTTTCTGCTGCTCCAGAGAAGCGGACACGGAGCAATGGATCCAAACTACAAGAAAGAAGATTCCACCTAAACATTAGGAAGAACTTCCTGACAGTAAGAGCTGTTTGACAGTGGAATTTGCTGCCAAGGAGTGTGGTGGAGTCTCCTACTTTGGAGGTCTTTAAGCAGAGGCTTGACAACCATATGTCAGGAGTGCTCTGATGGTGTTTCCTGCTTGGCAGGGGGTTGGACTCGATGGCCCTTGTGGTCTATTCCAGCTGTATGATTCTATGATTCTACTTTAAATTTAACCATTACAGGTGGGTTTTTTTAAAAAAATTAATCCTGCTAATGTATTAACCTGTGTGCACTGCTTTTGTCAATATGCAATAAACGTTTCCCATTCTTTTTTATATTAAAACTGGAGGCATTTTTTCAGCTGCAATGGGCCTCCGGTGTCCTGTTAGTACATTAGTTGGTACCATTTCTCGTACAGTTGATATTCCTTGCATAGATAGATTAGATAGATGATAGATAGTTAGATTAGATTAGATTAGATTAGATTAGATAGATTAGGTAGGTAGATTAGATAGATACATATATAAGAAAGGTTGGTAGATGGATAGATAGATTAGTTAGATTGATTGATTGAGTAGGTAGATTCAGGCATGGCCAAACCTGGCCCTCCAGCTGTTTTGGGACTACAACTCACATTGTCCCTGACCACTGGTCCTGTTAGGTAGGGATGATGGGGGTTGGAGGGCCAAGTTGGGCCACACCTGGATTAGATGGTAGGTAGGTAGATAGATTTGATAGATAGGGTAGGTAGATAGATAGATAGATAGATAGATAGATAGATAGATAGATAGATAGATAGATAAGATAGGTAGGCAAGTAGATAGATAATAAGATAAAGTCGGTAGATCGATAAGGTAGGAAGGTAGGTAGGAGGCAGCCTAGGTCAAAGTTGACCCACTTATTTAAAAGTAACCATGCTGTTATACAGTGGTACCTCTGGATGCGAACGGGATCCGTTCCGGGGCCCCGTTCGCATCCTGAAGCGAACATGCTCGGGTCACAATTTGCTGCTTCCGTAGATGCGTGTGGCATCATTTTGAGTGTCTGCACGTGCGCAAGCTGCAGAACCCGGAAGTAACGGGCTCTGTTACTTCTAGGTCGCCACGGAGCACAACCCGAAAATGCTTAACCCGCAGCTACTTCAACCTGAGGTATGACTGTATTAGTAACAAAAATCTATTATCTTAAATATTTTCAGGCGGTGACCCTGGACCCCAACTTCCTGGATGCTTACATTAATCTGGGGAACGTCTTGAAGGAGGCGCGTATATTTGACAGGTAAGCAAATAGGCATAGAGCTTATATTCTCTTTTTTATATAAATGTTTTTTATTGGTTTTGCGTATAATCACATTACGTCTTATATTCTCAGTTTAGTGGTTGCACCCATACCCAAACTAACTCCCATTGTTGCCTAGAGGGTTGATTTTATTTAAAGCAAATTGATTTAAATCCCAAATCCATAAGACTTGATTTAAATCCCCCTTTTACCGCAAGGTTCAGCCTTGCTGGCATCCTCTTAATATTGACAATCGGAGGCAGGTTTCCTTTTTGGAATCCTAACTTCAGAGTCTTTTCTACAGTTATATCAAAATGATTTGGTTCTGCTATATACAGCCCGATTGTGACGAAATGATGGTGAGTTTTAATAAGTGAACACTTTTTATTTGAACAACTTTTCTGCTGTACTTGATTGGAAGGAGAAAAGAAACATTTCCTTCATAACAATTTAAGCAATTTATTTCACTAAAACAGTAAAATGGTAGCATATGTATCCATGTTGCTTAACTGATGTGCTGAAACATTTTTTCCCCAAGAAAAACTTGGACTGAGTTTTCGCACACATGAAAAACTTAAAACAAATAATTCTTCCCCGAATTATTTATTTATTTCTACCCCGCTCTCACTGGCCAGGGCCTGGCTCAGGGCGGCTAACACCAAATATAAATTACAATAAAATAGAATAGAAAAAAACCCCAGTTAATTAAAATACAGCTTAAAATGCAGCCTCATCAAGACTACAAAGGGAGGAAACATCAGCTATTCACCCAAGCCAGCTATCCATGCTGGTGCTACATGGGCCAGCAAAAAAGCCACGGGAAAATTTATATACCAAATCCCATATAGGGTGTCAGAGTGAGTCTAAGCATAGAGCGAGTTAAAATAATCAAGCCTGGAGGTGACCATCGCATGGATCACTGGCCAGATCAGGGCGAGAAAGGTAAGGAACCAATTCCTTAATACGGCGGAGGTGGAAAAATGCCACCTTTGCTGTGGCTGCAACCTGTGCCTCCATGGAAAGAGAGGCATCGAAGGTTACACCCAAGCTCTTGACAGAAGGCTCTGGCACTAATTGCGCCCCCACAAGAGATGGGAGTTGGCCCCCCAACCCCATGTTGTCCTGACCCAGCCAGAGGACCTCTGTCTTCGAAGGATTTAACTTCAACTGGCTCCCACGCAGCCACCCAGCCACGGCTTCCAAGCATCTGGTCAGTGTGTCTGGGGCCGAGTCCATTGACAGATAAAGTTGGGTGTCATCAGCATATTGACGACAACTCAGCCCTAAACTCCGGACAATCTGGGCAAGGGGGTGCATAAAGATATTGAAAAGCATCTGGGAAAGGATTGTGCCCTGCGGCACTCCACACAACAAGGAGTGCCGCAGCGACAACTCCCTCCCTAGCGCCACCCTCTGTCCCCGACTTGAGATAAAGGAGCACAGCCATTGTCTGACTGTGCCCTGAATCCCCACGTTGGCAAGGCGGTGGTCCAAAAGTTTGTGATCGACCATGTCGAAGGCCGCTAACAAATCTAAAAGAATCAGCAGTCCCGGCCCGCCTCGATCCTCTTAATCGTCCTCCCAAAGCATTTTATTTTTTAAAAAACAGATTTTTATCCACCCTGGTGACAATGAAACTGAACCAGTCCTTGATCTCATTTCAGAGCCGTTGCAGCCTACCTACGGGCCCTGAGCCTGAGTCCCAACCACGCTGTTGTCCACGGCAACCTGGCATGTGTGTATTACGAACAGGGGCTGATCGATCTGGCAATCGATACCTACAAGAGGGCCATTGAGCTCCAGCCCCACTTCCCTGACGCCTACTGCAACCTGGCCAACGCGCTGAAAGAGAAAGGCAGCGTAAGAAACTGGTCCCTTTTGCCTTGGGGTGGGGGGAACATCTATATAAAAGATGTTTTATAGATGGTACTTAACACCTGCCAAAATAGCTAAAATGTATAAAACAAAAAAACTGTGCTGGAGGTGCAGTAAAGAAGAAGGGACACTTATACATTTCTGGTGGGCCTGTGAAAAAAAAATACAGAAACTTTCCTATTAGGCAGTGGTGTCCAAACTTTTTTCAAAGAGGGCCAGATTTGATGAAGTGAAGGGCCATAAGGGCCGACCAAAGTTGTTTACTTTTTTTAAGGATTGAAGTTGTTGAGCTCTTTTCTTAGGGTTTAAATTGTTGAACTTTTTTTAGGATTGAAGTTGTTTAGCTTTTTCTTAGGCTTTTACCCCATGCTGAATTGGCCAGATTAACAGAGACAATTAGGGCACAACCCAGACAAGAATTCCAAAAGGAATGGGGAAAATGCAGAGAATACTTTACCAAACAGTGCCCCAAAATATACACTTGGACTTGTTTCAATTAATTTCTACAGGAGACTTTGTGGTTTAAGTCATAATTAGGAAAAATTGTAATAATCCCATACAAAAGAAATAGTATACAAGAGGTAAATAAGGCGGCCATTTAACAGAATAAAGTCTTTTATTTTTATGTTATGTTTTCTTTGTGTAAGGGGATAGGAGTTTAATTTTGATAATTAGTCAATGGTGGTGGGTCTGTTTGTATGTATGAGTTGTTGTGGACTATGTTATAAATAAAATAAAAATTAAAAAAAGAAAATGAAACCGGTCCCTTTTGCTTTCTGTATGTCAGAGGGTTTGCTGAAAAAAGCCTTCCGGATGATGGTGACCTCGAAATTGGGCTCTTTGGGGGGGGATTTGGGGTACAGAACCTAGAAGAAGTCCTCTTTTATTTTTTCCTTTGTCATATCGTCACATACAACTTTGCTCATACCAAGCATCGACTCCCCTCCCCCTTCCCCCGCTCCCACTCCCTGGCTTTCTTAAGCAGTCACGATCCTCTTAGCATTTCTATATCACCCTTTAAAAATTGTCCAGTAGCACCTGATGATGATAATAATAATAATAATAATAATAATAATAATAATAATAATAATAATAATAATAAAATTTATACCCCGCCTATCTGGCTGGGTTTCCCCAGCCACTCTTGGCGACAAAATATTAAAATACAATAGTCCGTCAAACATTAAAAGCTTCCCTAAACAGGGCTTGCTAAACTTGGCTTCTTCTTGGTATAATTTTTTGTATGCAGGTCCACTTCTTCAGATACAAAAGCTTCTACCAAGACCAAACTGAGTTGGTCTGCAATGTGCTACTGGACAATTTATATATTTTTTATATATTTCAACTGCGTTAGACCACCACAGCTGCCTACCTGAACATATATCGCCCTATTTACCTTCTTACTCTACTTAAAACAATTTACTTTAGCATTTGTAAATCACTTTCAAAAATTAGCCTCTGGTTTTTTTAATAACAGTATATTTAAAGATCTTTTTCAATTCTTTGTAAATCATATCCCAGTAGACTTTGACTTTAGTGCACATCCACCACCTATGGACGAAATTCCCTTCCTTCTCCTTGCATTTCTAGCGTGCCTTATCTTGAGTTATATATATTTTAGCAAGTTTAGTCGGCGTCAAATACCACCTATACGTCACCTTCATTAAATTTTTAATTAGTGCTGTACATTCAATAAATTGTTTTTGCCCATAATCTTTCCCACTTATCTAATTCAATGTTATGACCAAAATCTTGAGCCCATTTAATCATAACCGACTTAACTTCTTCATCCTTTGTATGCCATTCTTATACGTTTTTGGCAATGATTTTCTTTTACTATCTAGCAACTCTGTCTCTTAATTTTGATTTAGTATGACCAAAACCATTTCCCTTACTGTCTTCCTTAAATACATCTTGCAAAAGACGGTAAGTGTGCGGGAAAGAGAGTTTGAATCGGATTAGTCTGCTCTTGTATTTATGTTCCCCTAAACCAAGCATGTCCAAAGTCCACTTTGGGGGCCTTCCACCCATCTCTCCTAGATCTCAAAATGCATTGGTTTTGTCATATTTCCTGCTATCCTGCCAAAGAATTTAAATTTTCCCAATGTTCTTTTAGACCAGGCATGTCCAAAGTCCAGTTCAGGGGCCTAATCTGGCCCTCTGGTCGATTTAATCCGGCCCTCGTGGCGGTTTATTTACTAGGGCAAAACTTCCCCCCAAAAAGCTCAAGAACTTTAATCCTAAAAAAAGGTCAGCACCTCTGGGGTCAAATCCTTAAAAAAGGCTCAACAATTGTGGGGTACTGTTAATATGCTTCTTCTTAATTGCATTTCACTATTAATATACTTCTTAATTGTATTTCAGTTCAACAATGACTTTGATAAAATACATCTTTTGTGACGTGCAGAAGGCTTGAGTTACCTATGAGGTGCAACAGTTACCATATAGCATATATTCAATATAAAAAACAGCAACAATTGGTTGTTGACAAAGGACAGCTGGCATATATATATAAAAGATATTAACTGATATGCATGCCATTCCAGATATAGCTATATAATCTCTACTGTTGGTAAGAGAAGAACTTTGGAGCAGGCATTTTCAAAAAAAGAGTTTTTTATGAACCGCTCTAATACCAAGTTACCGTCAGGAGCTGAGGGGCCGTATCAAACCTCAATCCAGCCATCACATCACAGAGCAGCCTTTTGGGCTCCTGTGAAAGACATACTAATATTCGTGTAAAAACTCTGTTTTGTGTTTCGAAGGTTGCCGAAGCCGAGGAATGCTACAATACAGCTCTCCGTTTATGTCCGACTCACGCGGATTCTCTTAATAACCTGGCGAACATCAAGCGAGAACAAGGGAATATCGAGGAGGCTGTCCGCCTCTACCGGAAAGCTCTTGAGGTACGTGCGTGGAGAATTACAACAATTAAATTGACATATAAGGGTTAGGCATGCGTACCCTGGACTCCTAGTCTGGGTCTTTTTAAAAATCGCCGATCAAATTTTTCTTGATCAATAACGGAAATAATGGTGAAGAAGTGAAAGTGAAGTAGCATTTTGAGGCTCGACAAAGCATGGTCCGATAAGTCCCTTTTGGAAGGAAGAGGGTCTGTCCCCCTTTTTATATTCCTAGGCCTCCTGGAATGACCAAAAATCTGCTTTTTCATCAGAAGAACAATGCAAGGTGTTAAGGAACGGTACAGAAATTGAAATAAAAGCTGGGCACATGCTGTTCTCTGTGTCGGCTGAGCTTGATCCCCTGACAGTCTTATTTTCTAACAGTATTTCCTATGCGTACGAAAAAGGCAGTTCATAGGCCCATTATTATTATTATTATTATTATTATTATTATTATTATTATTAT
The DNA here is from genome assembly GCF_964188305.1 of Podarcis bocagei. Classification (NCBI taxonomy): domain Eukaryota; kingdom Metazoa; phylum Chordata; class Lepidosauria; order Squamata; family Lacertidae; genus Podarcis; species Podarcis bocagei. The sequence continues at coordinate 91,432,438 of NC_138131.1, read as the reverse complement.
TATTATTATTATTATTATCATTACCACAAATCATTCCAAACGGTGATTTATTTTGCAGCCAGCCCCTGCCACATTTGAGCATCAAAGAGGGGCTCTTTAAAATATGGCATTGGTCATTTGACAGTCTGATCTCCCAACAGTATTTCCTATGCATGCTAAAAAGGCAGTCCATAGGTTCCTCCTCCTCCTTAATTTTTGCAAGTCAATCCAAATGAGGATTTATTTCACGCCCACAACCTTTGAGCCTCAAAGAGCAGCCTCCGTCTCTTTAGAATGCTTCTCAGGGAAACTAAGAGTGAGCTTCTTCCCCGCAGGTCTTCCCGGAGTTTGCAGCTGCGCATTCAAATTTAGCCAGTGTTTTGCAACAGCAGGGGAAGCTCCAGGAGGCCCTCATGCACTACAAGGAGGCCATCAGGTGAGCTTCCAAAGCCATGGGGAAAATAGATTGAAAGAGCTCCTCCTTACTGTATTTTAATCTTTTGCTGGAAGCCGCCCAGAGTGGCTGGGTATAAATAATAAATTATTGTTGCTGTTGTTAATAATTATTATTACTCCTCATGCGCTGGTCTGGTGCCTGTGGGAAAGCTCTCCTCTTGTGGATAAAGCACTTTCTCTTTTTCTTTTAGGTTTTTTTATTTTTTATTTTTATTTTTATTTTATTTTTTGTCCCTTGAAGGACAGCCAAATTTAAATAACAATTCGACACACAGCTGCGAGGCATTTGCGAGCTTTTTTGCGGAGAAGGTCCTGTTGCTCCGCCATGACCTCCCTGCCAATTTGGATACAATAAAGGAACTGGAGGCCCCTCGACTGTCCTCGGGTCCAGTATTGGACCACTTTGACCGGATATCCCCAGCCGATGTGGACAGACTCCTCCGAGCTGGAAAGCCCACCACCTGTCCTCTTGACCTGTGCCCGTCCTGGCTGATTAGAGCGTGCCCAGACGAGGTGTGGGCCCCCCTGGGGGATATCATCAATTTGTCCCTTGGCACTGGGATATTCCCAGGGGAACTGAAGGAGGCAGTGGTGTGTCTGCTCTTAAAGAAAACATCATTAGATCCTTTAGATCTATCCAATTACCGCCCGGTTTCGAATCTTCCATTCCTGGGTAAGGTGATTGAGAGAGCGGTTGCTGAACAGCTTGGTAGGTTTCTGGATGAAACATCTGCTCTCGATCCATTCCAGTCCGGCTTCCGCGCTGGTCATGGGACCGAGACGGCTCTGGTCGCCCTAACAGATGATCTCCGCAGGCAGCTGGATCGAGGCGGGTCGGGGCTGCTGATTCTTCTAGACCTGTCAGCAGCCTTCGACATGGTCGATCACGAACTTCTGGACCACTGCCTTGCCGACGTGGGGATCCAGGGCACAGTCCTTCAATGGCTGCGCTCGTTTCTCTCCGGTCGGGGACAGAGGGTGGCGCTTGGGGGGGGGAATTGTCATCGCGCCACTCCTTGGTGTGTGGAGTGCCTCAGAGTGCGATACTCTCCCCGATGCTTTTTAACATCTTTATGCGCCCCCTCGCCCAGCTTGTCCGGAGTTTTTGGCTGGGTTGCCATCAGTATGCCGATGACACCCAACTCTATCTGTTGATGGATGGCCATCCTTACTCGGCCCCAGATACACTGACCAGATGTCTGGAAGCTGTGGCTGGATGGTTACGTGGGAGCCGGTTGAAGTTAAATCCTTCGAAGACAGAGGTCCTCTGGCTGGGACGGAGCGATATGGGATTGAGGGGGCAACTCCCATCTCTTGCATGGGTGCAATTAGTGCCAGCATCGTCCGTTAAGAGTTTGGGTGTAATCTTCGACACCTCCCTTTCCATGGAGGCGCAGATTACAGCTATAACAAAGGCGGCATTTTTTCATCTCCGCCAAGCTAAGCAGTTGGCTCCTTATCTCTCTCACCCTGACCTAGCCACTGTGATCCACGCGACGGTCACCTCCAGACTGGATTATTGTAACTCGCTCTACGTGGGGCTGCCCTTGAGACTGACCCAGAAACTCCAGCGGGTGCAGAATGCCGCGGCGAGACTCCTTACGGGGTCTTTGCTGCGAGATCATATCCATCCGGTGCTGTATCAGCTGCACTGGCTCCCGGTGGAGTACAGGATCAGGTTTAAGGTGCTGGTTTTAACCTTTAAAGCCCTATACGGCCTAGGACCCTCGTACCTATGGGACTGCCTCTCCTGGTATGTCCCACAGAGAAATTTACGGTCTGCAAATAAAAACACCCTAAAGATCCCAGGTCACAGAGAGGTTAGGTTGGCCTCAACTAGAGCCAGGGCTTTCTCGGCTGCGGCTCCAATCTGGTGGCCCTGTGGGACCTGACATCCTTCCGTAGGGCCTGCAAGACAGAGCTGTTCCACCAGGCCTTTGGTCAGGGCGCAGACTGACTCCCTCCTCTGGCAACCTGCACAGAATTTTGCTTGATGGTTGCCATTAATTTGATTTTAATTTGATTTAATTAATTTTATAATGAATGTTTTAAAATGTTGGACTATTTTGATTGTTGTTAGCCGCCCTGAGCCCGGCTTCGGCTGGGGAGGGCAGGATATAAATATTATTATTATTATTATTATTATTATTATTATTATTATTATTATTATTATTATTATTATTATTCAGTTTTTTTATTTTATCATTTTATTTCCATACACTCCAAACATTTTCAATATATACAATACTGGGATTATACAAACCCCTTGGACTCTCCCCCACCCCCCACCCCCCGTTTCCATATTTTGCCATCTTTTCTTGCATGTAATTACAATGATTCGTTCTATTCCATTTCCTTATTTGCTACTTTGGCTTCATCAATGTTATATCAATCCTGCCTGTGGAAAACCATCTAATTCGATTTTAATTTGATCCTGATTTGTTTTTAGGAGGTAATTTAATTATTGTTTGATTTTATACTAATGTTATATATTTGATGTTAGCTGCCCTAAGACCGGTTTCGGCCAGGGAGGGCGGGATACATTATTATTATTATTATTATTATTATTATTATTATTATTATTATTATTATTATTATTATTATTATTTCTAAATATGTATCTTTAAGGTATTCAATAAATTTTTCCCATTCTTGTTTAATTTTTTTATATATATAAATAGTTTTTATTAAGTTTTAGCATTTTATATTCAACACAAACATCATTCTTGCAGACAGCATAGATGAATCCCAATCTCCCCCAGCTTCCCTCTTCTGGTTTTTTAAATATTTACTTCTCCTGCCTATCTCATTCTCCCTTAATTTTGCCATCTTTGAACTAACGATGGTTATATCCTTAAGGTTTTTGCACCATGCTTTTTCACATTTCATCTTCATTATTTTCCCCATTTTGTCCTTTTAACTTTTTTCTTTGCTTAAATTTCCTATCATCTTGATGTCTGATCTTCACAGTCATTTTGATAATCCACTCTTCTTTTGTTGGGACCTTCTCTTCCTTCCACATCCGGGCTAAGAACATTCTGGCATAAATAGAATACACTGTCTTTTTAGGTCTCTTGGTATTTCTTCACCCGTTAAACCTATTAGAAAGGCTTCTGGTTTTTACACAAATGTTCTCTCCCCCCCCCCCCAGTTAATTATACAGTGGTACCTTGGTTCTCAAACTGAATGTGTTCCAAAACCAAGGTGCATTTTCCCATAGAAAGTCATGCAAAACGGATTAATCCGTACCAGACTTTGAAAAACAATCCCTAAAACAGCCATTTAACATGAATTTTACTATCTAACGAGACCACTGATCCCTAAAATGAAAGCAGTCATCCATGTACTGTACTCTAAAATAAATACAACAGTCTTGTAAATGATAAAAATGAAAATTATTTTTTTTCCTCACCTGCACTGATGATAGTCATTGTTCGGATGGGGACCGGGGCTTCTATCCGTTTCTGCAATCACACAATCAATCAATCAATCAATCAATCAATCAGTAACTAAACTGGGATCCGCACAGTCGCAAAAACAAATGAACCAAAAAAGCCTCCGAAACAAAAACACCACATAAATTGCAAAAACCAAAGCACCAAACTTAATCTGTTCCCGAAGTCTGTTTGATTGGTGCAGGCGCCCCAGAAAGAATAGCTGACAGCCAAATTTGATGTTTGGCTTCCGAAAAACGCCTGGAAACTGGAACACTTTTTCTGGGTTTTCGGCATTTGGGAACCAAAGCGTTTGAGTAGTAGTAATAATAATAATAATAATTTGTTTTTGTTTGTATCCCACCCTCGCCGGCCAAGGCTGGGCTCAGAGCAGCTAACATCATAAAAACAACACAACGAGCCTAAAAGCAGACATCAAGTAATTCAAATAAAAATTAATTCAGACAAGTTAAAATCCGGGCAGGTGGCAATTATTAGGGTGGAATTGAGAGTGATTAATAATTGCCAGAATTGAGGAGCATGGAATTTCCCAAAAGGAAAGTGCTGCTTGTCCGTATGAAGAGGATGCCACAATGCTGAACCTTTCTGTATAAAAAACCTTCTGTATAAAGAAACCTGTATAAAAAACATTTGAGAACCAAGGTCTCACTGTCTCACATGACCACTAGGGTGGTTCATAAAAAAACACTTTTTTGAAGATGCCTGCTCCCAAGGTCTTATCTTACTACACTAGGGATTATATAGCTATATCTGAAATTTTGTGCATATCAGTTAATATCTCAACCCTCCATGAAAATAGCTGTTTTCTTGGACGTTTTCCTATTTTGTGAAGGCTTTGGAGAAGGCATTTTTAAAAAAAGTTTTTTTAATGAACTGCCCTAAAGACCACCGTATAGGATAGAAAGAGCCTTCTTGACCCTTACATTTCCAGCGTAACTTCAGAGTATTTTTGTACCAAAATGGCACTTTTTCTCTCCCCCTCCATGTCAGAATCAGCCCCACTTTTGCAGACGCCTATTCCAACATGGGGAACACCTTGAAGGAAATGCAAGACGTCCAGGGAGCTCTGCAATGCTACACAAGAGCAATCCAGATAAATCCTGCGTTTGCCGATGCCCACAGCAACCTCGCTTCCATCCATAAGGTAAGCTTTGTGTCTCTGCTAAATCTATTTAAAAAAAACAACTGGGGGGGGGGCAGCAGGGGAATCTTAGTTTTTACAAAAGGAAAACAACTGGCAAAAGCCGTCCCAAACCGAGATGGGGCACAAAAAGAAAAAGGGGAGAATTGGAATTTATGCTGGAAGTGTGAGGAGGCAGAGGGCACACCGATACGTTTATGGTGGGGCTACAGAAACGTTAAAAAATTCATGAGGAAATAAAAAAGATGATCAGAATTAATTTAGAGGGGAAAACCAGAGGCATATTTACTGAGTATAAGAGGTAAAGAAATACCACAAGATGGGAAGATATTATTCTTATACGCGACAGCTGCAGCAAGGCTACTCCTTGCACAAAACTGGAACAGGAAATATATACCCACAAAGGATGACTGGATAAAGAAACTAATTGAATTTATAGAACTGGCAAGGTCAAGTGCAGTAATAAGGTACCAATCAAACTGGAAAATAAAAATATAATGGAAATGGTTTGAAGATTATGTGTTCAAGTACTGCTCAAAAACTAACATGTTGATATGTTTGGTTTAATGTTTGTAAATCTGGTTTATAATAATAATAAATAGTAAGTTAAAAGAGTTAAGAAATATAAATTTAGATAAAAATTGCAATGTGAATGTGAGTGAAGGAAGTCACGTGGGTATTTGGGTAAATGCTGAGTTGTGTATAGGGTTAGATGTGGGGAATCCATATATGTAATGTATAGTGTTGAAAATGTACGGCAACTAGCATGTAAAATGAAATCAAAAATAAATAAATAAATAAATAGGGGGGAAATAAAAATGGCAATGTGAAATATTATATAGGAGGGTGAGGGGCGGTGGAGGGAAGCCACAAGGGTGGTTTTAATGTCTGAAATTTTGGGTGGTAGGGTAATACGAATTTTGTTTTGTGTCTATGTGTTTGTTTGTAAATAATTTTTTTAAAAGGAAAATGAAAAAATTGCTATTTTTACTTTGAAATAAAAATGGGGGGGAGGTCTTATACGGGTGATTGGGTGGGTGAATGGCTCATTTTCTTAAATTTGAGCCCCCCCAAATAGAGGGTGGCTTATATAGACGGAAAGTATGGTGGAGTTCCACACCCAAAAATCTCATTGTGACTTCCAATCACCCCTACGTCACATTTCCGATGGCGCCCTTTTGCTCGTCTCTCCTAGATCTCAAAATGCATTGGTTTTGTCATATTTCCTGCTGTCCTTTGTCAATCCACACCTGCCAAAGAATTTAAATTTTCCCAACATTTTTTTTTAGACCACACATGTCCAGCGTGTGGCCGGGGAGCGTAACCTGGTTTACTTACTGGGGCAACCCCCCCCCCCCAAATGCTCAACAACTTCAATCCTAAAAAGAGCTCAACAACCTTGGGGTTAAATCCTAAAACAGCTCAACAAATTTGCCCCGCCCTCATGTCAAATCTGGCCCTCTTTGGGAAAATTTGGGCACCCCTGTAAATTTAGACAATACAGTCCTATCTCGGGTTAAATATGCTTCAGGATGAATATTTTTGGGTTGCGCTCCGCAGTGACCCAGAAGTAACGGAGCACGTTACTTGCGGGTTTCGCCGCATGCACAGACCCTCAAAATGATGTCATGCGCAGAAGCGGCGAATTGCGACGTGCAGATGCGGGTTGCATTCGCTTCAGGATGCGAACGGGGCTCCGGAACGGATCCCATTCACATCCAGAGGTACCACTGTACTCTGCAAGTGTCCTGTTCTCTATGAAATGTTTCTTCCAAAACCTCTCGTAATTCTGCCTGTATTATAATCTTGCTAATTCTGCGTATTTTAGCCTTTTTGCTAGCTACGCCAACTTAGTAGGGATGGGATTCTCCTTTCCATCCTTTGTCTGTTAAGATTCTCGCTGCGGCTATTGTAGACACTGTGACTTGCCATTGTTTTATAACCATTTATTGTAACATTTATTCTATGATCAATTACAATAATCATTCATTGTAATATTCATTTATTGTACGATTAATTACAATTTATTGTAATTGTTAAGAGTAGGTTTCTATTGAATTTTTACATGCTGATACTCAATATTATTCTATAGCATGGGGAGGCAAACTACGGCCCCATGGCCTTCTCAATCTAGCCGGGAGTCGGCATGTTTTGACACAAGTATAATGTGTCCTTTTATTTAAAATGCACCTCTGGGTTATTTGTGGGACATAGGAATGCGTTCCTTTTTCCCCCTCCCCAAAATCTAGTCTGGCCCCCACAAGGTCTAAGGGACAGTGGACGGCCCCCTGCTGAAAAAGTTTGCCGACCCCTGTTCTATTCCAATGATTGTTGAATGTTACTTTATAAGTCTACCAGGTGTGGATCATCGTGCCTTCTGTCTGTTCTTCATCTTTGGTTTTGATGGTTGAGAAAAAAAGCTAGTGGCAATTGCTGAAATATCCCTCCCTTTCTAGGATTCCGGAAACATCCCAGAGGCAATTGCTTCGTATCGCACCGCCTTGAAACTGAAGCCGGATTTTCCTGACGCTTACTGCAACCTGGCGCACTGTTTGCAGGTGAGGCAGAGTTTTAAGGGCCAACACTCCCAGGGTTTCCGGCATTTGGGAACCGAGGCGTTTGAGTCCCAAGGTACCACGGTAATGGTAAAAGCGTCACCTAATTCAGGAATTGTCCAATGTCACTTTAGAGACCAACTCAGTTTGTTCTGTGTCTAAGCTTTCATGTGCAGGCAGACTTATTCAGATACACTGAAGCGGAAGTCCCCACACCCTGATATTTAGAGGGAGGGTGGGGCGGGGTATTTCTCTGAACGGTAGTAGGACTCAATCGGTATGGTCAACCTGTGGACGACTGTGTCTCATTACATATCCTAAAACTATTTCAGGTCATCTGTGTACCATCCCTTGTTTTTTCAGTCATTCACAGTTGCCAGCAGGTGGACCATACCCATTGACTCCTACTACCCTTCGGAGAAAAACCCCAACTCACCCTCCCACTATATATCAGGGTCTGGGGGCTTCTCCTTACTCTTATATAGCAGGGTCTGGGGACTTCTCCCTCTGTATATCAGGGTCTGGGGACTTCCGCTTCAGTGTATCTGAAGAAGTGTGCATGCACACAAAAGCTTATATCAGGCATCCCCAACCTGCGCCCCCCCCCCGATGTTTTGGCCTACAACTCCCATGATCCCTAGCTAACAGGACCAGTGGTCGGGGATGATGGGAATTGTAGTCTAAAACATCTGGAGGGCCGAAGGCTTGGGGTGCCTGGCTTATACCAAGAACAAACTTTGTTGGTCTCTAAGGCACTACTGGACAATTTTAATATATTTTGACTTCATCAGACCAATACGGCTACCTACCTGAATCTAGAACCCTGGTTTTCTTTGCCCCCTTTCAGATCGTCTGTGATTGGACCGATTATGACGAGAGAATGAAGAAGCTTGTCAGTATTGTGGCTGACCAGCTGGAGAAGAACCGGCTCCCTTCGGTGCACCCGCATCACAGCATGCTGTATCCACTGTCTCACGGCTTCCGAAAGGCTATTGCCGAGAGACATGGGAACCTTTGCCTGGACAAGGTGGGTCTATGCTGTGAAGAGGTGTGCGCCGCTCCGTTCCGTCAGAGTTTGAATGCTTTCATGTTGGCTTTGGATATATAATAATATATAATAATTTATTATTTCTACCCTGCCCATCTGTCTGGGTATCCTCAGCCACTCTGGGTGGCTGCCAACCAAATATTAAAAACACAAGACAGCATTAAATATTTAAAAACTTCCCTAAACAGGGCTGCCTTCAGATGTCTTTTAAAAGTGAGATAATTGCTTATTTCTTTGACATCTGATGGAAGGGCGTTCCACAGGGCGGCCGTCACCACGAGAAGGCCCTCTGCCTGCTTCCCTGTAACTTGGCTTCTTGCAGGGAGGGAAGCGCCAGAAGGCCCTCGGGAGAGGGACCCCGGTGTCCGGGGTGGAGATGCTCCTTCAGGTCTACTGGGCCGAGGCCATTGAGGGCTTTCAAGGTCAGCACCGACACTATGAATTGTGCTTGGAAACGTACTGGGAGCCAAAGCAGATCTCTTGGGACCGGTGGTATGTGGTCTCAGTCAGACTGGATTTAAATCCTTTATTTTACAGAAAGGTTTGATCTTGCTGGCATCCTCTTAATATTGACAACCAGAGGAAAGTTTCATCTGCTGGGCTGTTTAGGGCTTTCAAGGTCAGCACCAACACTTTGAATTGTGCCCGGAAACGTACTGGGAGTCAATGCAGGTCTTTCAAGACTGGTGTTATGTGGTCTCTGCGGCTGTTCACGGCCCCCAGTCTGGCTACCACATTCTGGATTAATTGCAGTAAGGTAGCCCCACATAGAGCGCATTGCAGTCGTCCAAGCTGGAGATAACAAGAGCATGCGTGTCAGGGCTGCCACTCAGTCCCAGCTCACATAGGACCACGTTAGCCAGCGTTCAGGTTAAAAGAGTCTTTATTGGATTACAGGTTCCATTTCCAAACTGCAATGTGCAGCCCTACTTCTTCTAGGTCAGACCGGCGAAGACCCGTCTGAGTCTCCGCCTCTAGCACACCAGCTTAATACCCTAGCCTTGCTCCACCTCCTGCGCCTTTCCTTCCGTCTCTGGGTCCTTCTGCCCCCCGGGGTCTCTTCTTTCCTACTCTCTTCTGACGCGGACCCCCCTGACCCTTCCGCCTCCTTGCGGCGGGCTTTGGGACCTGGCTCACTCTCTGGGCTGCTTACTGCGCCAGCTTCCGCTACATTTGAACTTGGCGCGCGCGCCCAACTCTCAACCTTCCTCTTGATCGTTTCGTCGCTCCCCGAGGTGGGCGTGACTACTCCTGACTCATGCCCTCCCTCCTTCTGAAAGCTTCCGGAACCCGATATCTGGTCCCCTTTCTCCCTGCTGCTCCCGGCTGGGTACGTGGGTCCCGATCTCCAACTGCTGCTCTCTGATCCCTCTCTGGACCCTTCTTCCTGGGGTGTCCCCCTGCTTTCCCCCCTTGCTCTGACCGCTGGCGCTCCCTTCTGGGAATCCTCGGACTCACTGGACAGGCTCGGTGATCTCGGTTCGTCATCCCCACTCATCTTTCCTTCGTATTCCTCCCCCTCGCTCTCTGTCTCCTCCCTTCTCTGCGTCTCTGCTCCTGAACCCCTGACAATGCGCCACTCTGGCAAGAGAGTCCGTGGGCAGGGAGGGTCTTATCCTGCATCCCAGATAGAGCTGCCCTGGACACAGAACAGACCTGTGCCTCCATGGGTCCAAAATGACCCCCAGACTGTGCAGCTGGTCCTTCAGGGGCACAGTTGCCCCGTTCAGGACCAGGGAGTCCCCCCCCACCCGCCCACACACCACAGAACTTCAGTCTTGTCAGGATTCAACCTCAACCAGTTAGCTGCCATCCATCCTCCAACCGCCTCGAGGCACCCGCGCAGGAACTCCACCGCCTTTGCCGGCTCTGATTTGAAAGAGAGGTAGAGCTCTCTATCAGGCTTCCTCAACCTTGGCCCTCCTGATGCTTTTGGCCTACAGCTCCATGGTCCCTAGCTAGCAGGTCTAGTGGTCAGGGATGATGGGCACTGTAGTTTGAAAACAGCTGGAGGGCCAAGGTTTAGGAAGCCTGCTCTGTATTGGCGCCAATGGCTGTTAAGCGAAAAAATTCCAGGGTGAGTGACTCCTTGACAGCCTAGCTCACCGGGGCACTTGTCCCCCATGGGTCCATGCTGTCAGTAAAAGGAGGAAGTCCCAGCCCGGTAATTTGGAGCAAAACAGTGGTCAGTAGACCATGATTCTTACTGTTGCACCACAGGTCTGCCCAGGAGTAAGAACCCCGAGCATGGGGCAATGTCAACTTTTAAAACTTCCTTCTTCCCCCCAGAATACACTTCAAGCAGCATCGTTGATACATCATCACTACATCACTAGCACATCACAAATGAGGAGGGGTATACAAGGGTTATGCATTCACTATGAGGTCCCTTTATCAGACCCCTTAAATCTCCATCACTGAAAGAACAATAAAACTCTTGACACGTCCTTTCCCACTGGACTTGTCTGGAGATGGGCATTCAGAACACCTGCCTTGCTAAACTGCCTTGGCAGATGTCTATGGTTGCCCCCTTGGTCCCTCCCTCGGTGGGGTGCCGTGTATGTGCTCTCAGGCTTGGGGAATTCTGGCGGGATGCCCTGTTCCTGCTGCCTACATGACTTCCTGCTTCTTGGCTCATGGAGGGAGGTGGAGCCCAAATTCGTTCAAATGGCGGAATGAGGAGAGTCGGTTAAAGCATAGATTTTCTGCGTGTCTTTCTTGGGCTGTCAAGTCAAAGGTATGTATATTTGTAACATTGGAACAACTTCAAAGATGTGGCCTCATGTCCCCCACCCCCATGTCATTTCCGTAACCCGGCTTTCTTGAATCCCCTTGCTAGATCAACGTGCTCCACAAGCCGCCTTACGAGCACCCCAAGGACCTGAAAGGCAGTGAGGGCCGGCTCCGCGTTGACTACCTGAGCTCTGACTTTGGGAACCACCCCACCTCCCATCTCATGCAGTGAATCCCAGGCATGCACAATTCGGACAAATTTGAGGTGAGGTGCACAAGAGGGCAGCTGTGTGAGTAGCTCAGGCGGCAGAGCGCTGAGACTCTGAATCTTGGGGTCATGGGTACGAGCCCCACGTTGGGCCAAACGAATGAATACAGCCTAGGACCGCCTCTCCACGGAGGATCTAACAGTCTGCAAATAAAAAAAATGTTAGAGGTCCTGGGCTTCAGGGAGATTAGGCTGGCCTCGACCAGGGCCAGGGCCTTTTCAGCCTTGGCCCCGGCCTGGTGGAACTCTCTGCCACAAGAGATCAGAACCCTGTGGGATCTGACATCTTTCTGCAGGGCCTGTAAGATGGAGTTGTTCCGCCGGGCCTTTGGTTCAACCTGACTCCCCTTCTCTTTTTGTGTAAGGACTAGTATGAAAGAGGCCTCCCAGTGTTCTCACAGGCCCATATAAGAGTTGGGCCTGATGAGCGTTTACTGTTCCCAACCCTAATCCTGCGGAAAGCCATCTAATTGGATTTGAATTTGATCCTGGCTTGTTTTCAGGAGGTAATTTCGTTATTGCTTGATTTTATACCAGTGTTACATATTTGGTGTTAGCCTCCTTGAGCCCGGTTTCGGACGGGGAGGGCAGGATACAAATAAAAGTTTTTTTTATTTTTTATTTATTATTATTATTATTATTATTATTATTATTATTATTATTATTATTATTATTATTATTATCATCATCATCATCATTCTCATTATCCTCTTAATTTGCATCAGCCCTTGGTTGTAGCAATAAAACAACGAGATGATCTGCAAGGAATAGAAATGAAAAATCAATGATATCAAATACATTTGAGGGTTTTGAATCGAGAGTGGACCTTATTCTGACTGCCCCAGCTCAAAACCCGGCCGCCTTTGCCGTCACCTGCTCCTCTTGATCTGCCAAGAGAGGACTCTGGGGTAGTGGTTGGGCAACCCGGAACAGGCAATAAAGGAGGGGTAATCATCTCACGACAAACCTAGACAGCATCTTAAAAAGCAGAGACACCACCTTGCCAACAAGGTCAGTATAGTAAAAGCTATGTTTTCCCAGTAGTGATGTATGGAAGTGAGAGCTGGACCATAAAGAAGGCTGATCGCCGAAGAATTGATGCTTTTGAATTATGATGCTGGAGGAGACTCTTGAGAGTCCCATGGACTGCAAGAAGATCAAACCTATCCATTCTGAAGGAAATCAGCCCAGAGTGCTCACTGGAAGGACACATCCTGAAGCTGAGGCTCCAAGACTTTGGCCACCTCATGAGAAGAGAATCATAGAATCATAGAGTTGGAATAGACCACAAGGGCCATCGAGTCCAACCCCCTGCCAAGCAGGAAACACCATCAGAGCACTCCTGACATATGGTTGTCAAGCCTCTGCTTAAAGACCTCCAAAGTAGGAGACTCCACCACACTCCTTGGCAGCAAATTCCACTGTCAAACAGCTCTTACTGTCAGGAAGTTCTTCCTAATGTTTAGGTGGAATCTTCTTTCTTGTAGTTTGGATCCATTGCTCCGTGTCCGCTTCTCTGGAGCAGCAGAAAACAACCTTTCTCCCTCCTCTATGTGACATCCTTTTATATATTTGAACATGGCTATCATATCACCCCTTAACCTCCTCTTCTCCAGGCTAAACATTCCTCATAAGGCATCGTTTCCAGGCCTTTGACCATTTTGGTTGCCCTCCTCTGGACACGTTCCAGTTTGTCAGTGTCCTTCTTGAATTGTGGTGCCCAGAACTGGACACAATACTCTAGGTGAGGTCTGACCAGAGCAGAATACAGTGGCACTATTACTTCCCTTGATCTAGATGCTATACTCCTATTGATGCAGCCCAGAATTGCATTGGCTTTTTTAGCTGCTGCGTCACACTGTTGGCTCATGTCAAGTTTATGGTCAACCAAGACTCCTAGATCCTTTTCACATGTACTGCTCTCAAGCCAGGTGTCCCCCATCTTGTTTTTGTGCCTCTCATTTTTTTTGCCCAAGTGTAATACTTTACATTTCTCCCTGTTAAAATTCATCTTGTTTGTTTTTGCCCAGTTCTCTAATCTGTCAAGGTCGTTTTGAAGTGTGATCCTGTCCTCTGGGGTGTTAGCCACCCCTCCCACTTTGGTGTCATCTGCAAATTTGATCAGGATGCCCTTGAATCCATCATCCAAGTCGTTGATAAAGATGTTGAATAAGACCGGGCCCAAGACAGAACCCTGTGGCACCCCACTAGTCGCTCTTCTCCAGGATGAAGAGGAACCATTGATGAGAATCCTTTGGGTTCGGTCAGTCAGCCAGTTACAAATCCACTGAGTGGTAGCATAGTCAAGACCGCATTTTACCAGCTTCTTTACAAGAATATCATGGGGCACCTTGTCAAATGCCTTGCTGAAATCAAGGTAGGCTACATCCACTGCGTTCCCTTCATCTACCAGGCTTGTAATTCTGTCAAAAAAGGAGATCAGGTTAGTCTGACATGACTTATTTTTCAGAAATCCATGCTGACTATTGGTATCACAGCATTCCTTTCTAGGTGCTCACAGACTGTTTGCTTAATGATCTGCTCCAGAATCTTCCCTGGTATTGATGTCAGACTGACTGGGCGGTAATTATTTGGGTCCTCTCTTTTCCCCTTTTTGAAAATAGGGACAACATTTTCCCTCCTCCAGTCTGCCGGGACTTCGCCTGTTCTCCAGGAATTCTCAAAGATGACTGCCAGTGGTTCTGAGATCACATCTGCCAGTTCTTTTAATACTCTTGGATGCAGTTCATCTGGCCCTGGAGACTTGAATACATCTAAACTAGCCAAGTATTCTTGTACTATCTCCTTAGTTATTCTGGGCTGTGTTTCCTTTGCTGAATCATTTGCTCCAAATTCTTCAGGTCGGGCATTGTTTTCTTTATCGGAGAAGACTGAGGCAAAGAAGGCATTGAGGAGTTCAGCCCTTTCTGTGTCCCCTGTTTGCATTTCACCATCTTCTCCTCTGAGTGACCCCACTGTTTCTTTGTTCTTCCTTTTGCTACGAACATACCCATAAAAGCCTTTTTTGTTGCTTTTAACCTCTCTAGCCAGCCTGAGTTCATTCTGTGCTTTAGCTTTTCTGACTTTGTGTCTACACGTGCTGGCTATTTGTTTGAATTCCTCTTTGGTGGTTTCCCCCCTTTTCCAGTTTTTGTACACATCCTTTTTTAATCTTAACTCAGTTAAAAGTTCTTTAGATAGCCACCCTGGCTTCTTTAGGCACCTTCCATGTTTCAGTCTCATTGGTATTGCCTGACGTTGTGCTTTTACTATCTCCCTCTTAACAAACTCCCAGCCATCATGAACTCCCTTTCCTTTTAGTATTACTGTCCATGGGATCTCACCCAGCATTTCCTGGATTTCCTGGAAAAGACCCTGGTGTTGGGAAAGATGGAGGGCACAAGGAGAAGGGGACAACGGAGGACGAGATGGTGGGACAGTGTTCTCGAAGCTACCAGCATGAGTTGGACCAAACTGCGGGAGGCAGTGGAAGACAGAAGTGCCTGGC
Source organism: Podarcis bocagei (assembly GCF_964188305.1). Lineage (NCBI taxonomy): Eukaryota > Metazoa > Chordata > Lepidosauria > Squamata > Lacertidae > Podarcis > Podarcis bocagei. The sequence goes on along the minus strand of NC_138131.1, from coordinate 91,417,295 downwards.
ATGCTCTGGTCCAGGGGGTCACGAAGAGTTGGACACGACTAAACAACAACACAATCATCTCCTCAAGGCTTTTTATAAAGCACATGCACTACTGATTTGGTGCTACATGGGACATGAGCGTTTCCCATGTGGAATCTGTCGGAATCGTCCCTCGAGTCCAGTCCAGGGCGAGACATTTGATCTTGCAAGGTTCAAAGCTGTCGGCATTTTGGGATTGCTTGGTGATGCAGATCAGGTGCTGGAGAGTCGAAATGGGACGGTGGGAAATTTCCTGATAGCAGTCAAGTTGTTCTGACACTTGAGATCATTTAGGCACTGACAGATTAGACCAGGCATCCCCAGCCGTCGGCCCTTCAGATGTTTTGGACTACAATTCCCATCATCCCTGACCACTGGTCCTGTGAGGTAGGGATCATGGGAGTTGTAGGACAAAAACATCTGGAGGGCCGCAGGTTGGGAATGCCTGGATTAGACTGTTTGCTTGACTAAAACCCAAAGTCAGTATCTGTTGTGGGGATAAGCCACAAGAGGGAAGCTCTTTGGCAAAGATTCCCACATTGCAGGGGGTAAGCCTAGATGAGCCTCGTGGCCCTTTCAAACTCCCTAGTTCTATGATTATATATTAGCAATTGCTTCATCATTGAGGAAAGCTGTGATGGTTCATGCGCTTCGTAAATTCTGGCCTTTTCCTGCGATGTTTGGGAAAGATGGGCTTTGTCTACTGTTTATCGGCCTGTGTTTTGCTGCGCCTCACGTGCTTCCTGCTCAAGTGACCCTCAAATGTATTTTATACAATGGACTTTTTATTTCCATTCTTGATTGATATTTATTACGGCCATTGGCCCGTCACACGACAGTTTCCCACCAACATATATATACTTAAACCTCCAAATTTAAAACAGCTAAAAACTTACAAGAACAGACAAGAACCAAAGCAAAATAAGCAAAAGACCCAACAACATACATTACAATAAATTTGCAACATAGACATCGTCTTCTGCTCATAAATTAATAAAAGACATCAGTGGTGATATCACCTAGTTACATCCTAAAACATATATCATGGTTTAAAAGGGTCATCTGAGCCGCACAGGAGTCCGTTTTTCTTCTTTAGGGATAGGACGCTGATCAAGAATCTGGCAACCGTGAGTGATCTTAGGGGATCTTCATCATTTAGTAGATATCTCAGTTTGGCTTCATTCCAATCATCGGCGATTCCCTTTAGATATGGATCAAGAAACTTGCTCCTGGCCGATGAGTGAGAAGCACAATCAAAGATTATGTGATGCAACGATTCCGGTGCCCCACAATTACAATCACATAAGAGCGATATCTGTCCATTGGAAAATCTATTTCTCAGCATGTTCGATGGGATGGCGTTGAATCTTGCCTTTATAAAGGCATATCTATGAGTTGAAGAAGTTAAGGAATTCAAATAGTTTGGGAGCCTTAAGAGGGGTAATAAACCAAGGTTTTGAGGTGAGCAGGTACCATTGCCCAACACCATTTTCTGCTGCAAGTCCATCTCCTCTAGTTTACAGGTTACTGTTCTTTTAGCTGGAACTATGTCCTGCTCTAGTAATTTAGATGGGGAGATTCCCATTGCCGTAATTTTCAGTTGTAAATTTTTTACCCATGGGCTCTGGAAATCATCTCTCCACATACATTGTATCAAATACAAGTTTGGGAGATTGTGCCATAGAGATAACCAGTGACAGAGTATGTGCTTCCACAGGGCGTTTTCCAGGGATACAATATTAAGTTCCATGTGTAACGCTGTATTACTTACACAGTTGGGCAGTTTCAATATCCCTCTTAAAAACTGATTTTGAATAACCTGTAGGTGAGATAGGTTGACAAAAGTCCCCCAAGTTGAGATGGCATAAGCAATTGTCGGGATCACCTTGGCCTTGAACACTTTCAACGCCGATGGGATGTGGAGGGCTCCATCGGTGAAGAAGAATCGCAAGATCGCCAAGGAGATAGCTTTGGCTCTGTTTGTAACATAAGCTACATGGGCCTTCCATCTAAGGTTATGTTGTAACCAAACTCCCAAGTATTGGAATCTATAAACTGGTTCGATGACTCTCCCATCAATTCTCCAATTATGGAGTTTCCGGCTCTTTGAGAAAACTAGGATCTTAGATTTTCCATAATTAATTGTAAGGGAATTTGTGTTACAATATGATCCAAAAAATTTTAAGGCCCTCCTGAGACCTACTCTAGAAAAGGAGAGGATGACTGCGTCATCCGCATATAGTAACAGAGGGCAACGATAAAGTGCTAGGCGGGGTGCGTGAATCCTTTCTTGAGCCTCTGTTAGGGGAGTCCTCATGTCGCTTATGAATAAATTAAACAGGAATGGAGCCAATATACAGCCCTGTCGGACACCTCTGTTAATGGGAATTGAATTGGTGAGATCGCCCTCCGGAGTGAGTCTCACTCTGGCCACTGAGTTCTCATGGAGTTTAATTATTAGCCAGAGAAGCCTTCTGTCGATGCCCCAGCGGGTGAGTTTTTCCCAGAGGATGTTCCTGGGGATACTATCGAATGCTGCCTTTAGATCAATGAATGCCACACAGAGTTGGCCACCCTTTGGGGTGGAATATTTCCAGGCAAGATGCTGTAAAATTAGAATATGATTAATTGTTGACTGTTTTGGGCGAAATCCAGCTTGTTCGGGCCCAATTAATTTTTTCTCTTCGGCCCATTGGGTAAGTCTGTTCAACAGGAAGCGGGCATACAGTTTCCCCACTATTGAGAGCAGACTGATATTTCTATAATTTCCTGGGTCGTCTGGTGAGCCCTTTTTGTGGATTGGAACGATAATAGCGTCCTTCCATACTTCCGGGATCATTCCAGAGTTGTTAACGGCATCAAAAATGGTCGCCAGGACTTAAGCCCACCAGTCCGCATGGTATTTTATAGCTTCTGCCGGGATCAGGTCTGGCCCAGGCGCTTTCCCTGTTTTGAGTTTAACGATCAAATCATGGATGTCCTCCGGATCAGTGGGGGGCCAGAGGGGAAGCTGTTCTTGAAATTCATCTCTTGTGTTAGCAGTACAGTCAGTTGTGGCAAAATAATTTTTTAAGTATGATTCCCAAACCGGGGCAGGAATAATAGTTAAAGGGTATCTTTTAGTTCTTTTATTTACCAGGAGCCAAAATTGTCTGGAGTTCCGTAATGATGAGGCTTCTATGATTGCCCGCCATTGATTCACTTGCCATTCCTGTCTAGCTCCCTTTTGAATTTGCTTGTAGGCCGATTTTGCTTGGAAATATTCTTTTGGCAGGACCGTTGCTTTATATTCTTTGTAGATGTTACCAAGAAGTTGTCTAGCCTGTTTACAAGCACTATTGAACCACAATGCACCTATCTTCCTTTGTGTTCGATTTATTTTAGGCGTCGGAACAGAGAAGAAGGACGATAGATCTTCTGACAGATTCGAGAATAGTCTTAGAGTTTGGTCATAATCGTAGTAGTCCTCAATTAAGCCTGAATATGCTTGTTTTAGCCCTTGTTGGAAATATGCTGAGTATTTTTGGGCCTGTAATTCGGACCATTTAACACTTTTGATTTGCAATACTGAGTTCGTAATCAGATGTGTTGGGTGCCTGTCTCCATCTGGGGTCCAGTCTATAGTCATTGTGGCGACCAACGGTAGGTGGTCGCTCAGTTGAATATTTTCAACTTTAAAATGGGAAAATTTGGGGAAAATGTCATGAGATACTAACATATAATCCAGGACACTGTTTGCAGAGGAGCTTATGTGTGTAAAATCACCCGGTACGTCTGGTGGGCAGTTCCCGTTTAGAATCACTAAGTTTAGACGTAGTACCAATTGGTAAAGAAGGGTTCCTGCTTCATTTACCCTTTTGTCTTTGGAAAGTCTTTGAGTATGGAGGGCGAGGTCATTAATGAATTCTGGAGTTATCCACCATTTGGCTTTGATTAAAGACTCCCAGTTTGTTGCAATGCGAGCATTGAAGTCCCCTGCTATAACATTGGGTATATTGGGGTATTTGGAGAGACAAAGAGTAAGATGTTCCTCCAAAATTCCCCATTTATTGTATAAGTCTGCAGTGTTGCCTCCAGGAGGAAGATAGACATTTGTTATAACAAGTTCAAATTTTTTCCCCGTAATCAGGGCTGTAATTGCAAAGGTGGAAGCATTTACAAGCGTGAGTTTTGCCTGTATTTTCAAGGAAATTGCTATAACTAATCCTCCACTAGGCCGGCCTCCTTTAGTAGACGGGCATGCCGGTAATGATGTAACATCAAAACCATTAATATCTACTCTCCCCTCTTCCCATGTTTCTTGTAAAAGAATTACTTGGTGTAAGTTTATTAGTTTTACAAGGTCCGGGTCAGATTTTTTCCCCTTCCAACCTGCTATGTTCCAGCTTAAAAAGGAGAACGGGGGGGGGGGGGGAGATTTGACTGGGGTTTGGGTAGTCACAATGGAGAAGGGGGGAACGCTGATCTTGGGTTGTCAGATTTAAAGAAGTCAGTAATTTTCCTTTGACTAATAGTAGATGACTTCTCTCCTTTTGACGCAGGTGTGCCTCTTGAGCTGTTTATAATTTTGCTCTGCTCGCTCGGTCCTATAGGGGTAGTGTCCTGGTTTGGTCTGATCTCCTCTCTGAAATCCCTTGTTTTATCAGAGAGCTTATCACCTAGGGGGGCAGAGATTAGGTCGGTACAAGTTTTAGCTATTATTAGATTTTCCTTCCATGGGTATATCATCTTATTTATATGGCCCAAGGGGTCTTCTGTCCAGTCCGTATCGATAACAGATTGAACTTCTAGATCATCAGCTAGGGATTCTCCGTCCGATAATGATGACTCCAGGTCAGGCATTGAGGAATGTGTCGAAATTTTGTTTACATTTTGCTGTTCTTTAGTAGATATATCCATTCCGGTTGGTACAGGATGAGCTGGTTCCAAATTAACTAATGAAGGTGGCGGGACGATTGTCTGTATCGTTGCCTTGGATTTTATAGACCTATTTTGGGGCTGTGGGCTAAATTGGAGAAGGTCCACCGAGCCTTCAATGGCCCTGTTTGTTTGAATTTCTTTGTTTCCTATTTTACTTTTGGCCTGAAACATCTTCTCTCTTAATTTGTCTAATTTATTTATTATTTTTTCTTTTTCTTGTGATTGTAATTCATCAAATGAATTCATAAGGGCGCTTTCACCACTGGATATTCTGGAACTACCCAAATTCATTCCTAGTTGTGGGCTGCAGACGATCTCCTCCGTTCTCTGTGGGGAGAGCAAGATCTCTTTGTCTGGCGATTTTATAGAGCTTGTTTCTGAATCTAATGTCTCTTTCCCTTTTTCCACAAGTAGTGGATTTACTATGCTGTCCGCAAAAACCCTTGTGGGTATGATTTTTGTTTTTATGAATTTCCATTTTTCTCTTATTATTAATAAGGGTAATCTCAGCGAATGGAAGGCTAAAATAACTTTGTAAGGGCCATTTGATTGAGTTAGCGGAAGTAAAGCACGAAGATCGATATGAACTGTGCTTATTCTCAGGATTTTACTTAGGGCAATTTTAGCTCCTTCTAAGCTTGACCAGTCCCATATCTCTGACCTTATCGTTAGGCACACCTTCTTTGGTTGCAGTGTTAGATTTTGCTTACACATGAGATTGTTTAGTTTGTATTTTCTCATCCCCTTTGCCCCAGATTTTGGTGGGGCTATCCGTGGAGGTCCCCTCTGGTAGTTATTTTTGAGGGCAATTTTGGCATCCATATCCATCACTTTTTCAGTTAGCTTGGAAATTGAGCACGTCAGAAAGTCTATCTTTTTAAATATACAGTCCAGTGTCCTAATGACTAATTGTAAATGGGAGGACTCATTTCCCAGCTGGTTCTCTTTATCCTGGATCTTTTTTCCATCCACGTCGGACCCACCTTTAATGGGAGTGCTCGTTAGATTACAAGTGTGTAAGATGGTATTTTGGGGCTTGGGAATGGCTACATCCAAGTCACTTAGTGGAAGAAATCTATTGTGTGTAGTAACTGCTGCTTGAGGATTTGACTGGACTCTTCTTCCCTTAGCTTGTAGCTTGGGGCTAGGGAGAAGCAGTAATTCCTCTGCTTCTCTGAGGCGTTTCCTCTTGCCCATAGCCACAGTAAATATGAACTAAATAATATAAATAATACAGGAGAGAAGAAGGGAACTTCCTACCACAGTCAGTGATTTAGCTGTGCAGCTGAGTATTTAACTCCAGGGATTTCTCCACAGTTCGTTGAAGAGCTATAATAAGAGTAAAATTCCGATAGAGATTTACTCCTGTTGAGGGCTCTAGTAAATCTTCTCCAGCTCAGCCCTCTTCACAGTTAATTATACAAGTCAAGGGCTCTCAATTTAAATCTTTATCCGGTCCCCCGTCCCTCCCCTATTCGGTCTCTGGGGTAAGTGAAGGCAGGCTTTACTTAAAACAGAAGGGTCTCACCGCTTTGCGAACTTCCAGGCTTTTGTTTTGTTTAATTGGAACTTCTGTCTCCTTTCTTCTCACCTCTCTCTGCCGTAGACTTCTTCTTCGCCTCTCAAAGTGTAATTTCAGCAACCCGAAGCCTCACAGCCTCACAGCTTTCCACACTAGCTGGTAGGATGACGAAGTGCAGCTGGAGAAAGCGGCTCGGGAGGGAGGCTGGGTCCTCAAGCCCGTCGGGTTCAGCTGCTTGTCCAGGCACCTGAGGACTCCTATGGTCTCCTCTGGTCCTCCCCTGGCCTGGCTTCAAAACTTCGGCTTGGCTTCTTTCCCTTCCCCAAGTATTGAGACTCCGCTCAGACCCTGTCTCCAGGCTACAGCTACAGCAGCGGTGATCCAGTGCCCGGGAGTAATTTTAACCAACGCTTGCCTTCTAGTTCCTTGTGTAGCCGGTGATTCAGTGTCCTTCCAACAAGGGAGACAAATTGCTGTGTCACTTGTAGGTTTAAATGCCTTAGCTAGCAATTAAAACAGGTAAAAAGAAATTAATAAAACTGTTAAAAACTAATAAAAAACTGCACGACTAGCATGGAGCTTAGAGCAGGGCTGCCCTTGCCGGCGCCATCTTGGAAGCTCTCCCCCCACCTCTCGGGCGTGGAATTGGCATTTCTCCAGTTTGACCCACAGCTGATGCTCCTGCAGCCTTTTCAGCACTTTCTTGACATCTTTCAGATGCTGCTCCTCGTTCTCTGAGTAGATAAGTACGTCGTCCAGGAAGGCCACACAATTCTTGTACAGCAGGGACCCCAACACGTGGTTCATGAAAGCTTGAAATGTGCTGGAACCCGATTGTAATCCGAAGGGCATCACGAGGTACTCAAAGGCCCCCAGAGGGGTGAACATCGTGGTTTTCCATTCATCCCCCTCCCTCATCCTTATCAAATTGTACGCCCCTTGAAGGTCCAACTTGGTAAAAACCTTCCCTTTCCTTACCCTGGCCAAAATGTCATCAATTCTGGGCATAGGGAAGGTCACTGGTTCCGATACCCGGTTGACCGACCTATAATCTACGACCAAGCGGGGCTCCTTGGAGTCTCTTTTGTCCACAAAGAACACTGGACTGCCCCCCACCGCCCTTGATTCTCGTATAAAGCCCCTCTTCAGGTTCTTGTCAATGAACTTCCTCAACTCCTGCATCTCCCTGTCTGACATGGCGTACAGCTTACCCACTGGTAACTGAGCCCCTGGGAGTAGGTTGATCTGACAGTCAAAGGGCCTGTGAGGGGGTAGTCTATCCGCCTCTTTCTCACTGAAAACTTCTTCCAGGTCTGCATACTGAGGTGGTACTTATGGCAACGGAGAGGCCAAAGTTGCCATGAGTTCCAAGAAAAACAAACATGGAGTCCAGCACGCTTCCCTTTGCGCAGCTCTGCTGTCTGTCCGTGCTGATCCAAAAATCCTTCCTGCCTCTCCCTCTTGCCGGTAGCAGAGATAAACACAGCGGTGAAGCAATTGCAGTAATAAATTCAGACACAAAGGCGTTCCTTATCTTCTTAGCCTTTAATCATGAAGTTTAACAGCATAACTTCAAACCTGGTGAAAGCCACCCATCTTGCGTCCTCTCTCCGCAAAAGCGAAACCAGACTGAAACTCTCAGAGTCAATCCACTCCCATAAGAGTTTCTAACCACGCCTCAGGTAAGAGACGTCACACAGAACTCCTTAACCCTGTGAGTTCTGAAACCAATAACAGTACTCTCACCTTTTCTCCCACCGCTATCCCTGCCATCCTGGCTACTGCCATCCTCGGGGCTTCCCCTTCGTGGCAGTGCTCTACGCAGTGAGCTGACCCAAAGGTGACTGTCCGCTGGTGCCACCCCACTACTGGATCGTGCAGTGCCAGCCAGCTCATTCCCAGTATGATTGGTGGCCCTGCTAATGTGGCAACGTGAAAGGCAATTGTCTCAGTGTGTCTGGAGACCCTCGTTTTCATGGGAGGGGTCTAGTGGGTCACTCCCCCCCCCAAGAGTTCTCTCCCATCAATGGTTGTTACTTGCAGGGGGTGTTCGAGAGGCACCACCTGGAGTTGGTGTTCTAGTGCAAAATCCCTGCTAAAGAAGTTGCAAGAGCTGCCAGAATCCAGCAATGCCTTCACCTTAATAGGGTGTCCGTTGGGGAGTTCTAACACCACCTCTATGGCTATTGCTGCCCGGGGGGGGTCTGGTTTGGGCACCTTCACTGGTTGCTCGCCTGGCTGCTGTGCCCGCTCTCCTGCAGCCAAGCCTTGCCGTTTCCCTGCTCCTGCTCTCCCCCCGCGGCCCCCACCATTCCTTACCACGCTTTTCTCTGAGGGCAGACTCTGGCAAAATGTCCCGGCTGTAGGCAGAGAAAACACTTCCTGGTCGTTTTCCCCTCTTTCTTGCGAACCTCGCCGGAGTTTGAAACCCCGCGCACGCGCGCTCCTCCAATTTCCATTGGTTCCGCGGGCAGCACGGGTGGTGCAGGTGGCCCAGGCACGTCTGGAATGCGATTGTCATGCCAACGCTCCACTCTCCCTTCCCGCCTTTCCAGAGCGCGCGCCTCTTGGCGTACTCCCACAGCAAGCGCCATTTTAGTCAGCTGGTCCATCGATTGCGGGCGGGGCGAGCGGGAAAGTTCATCTTTTACCCAAGAGGCTAAGCCTTCCTCAAATAGCATTTGCACTGGTTCTGAACCCAGTTCCCACCCGAGTTTGTGGATTAGCATTGCAAATCGTGACCAGTACTCTCTCACTGATTGGTTCCCTTGTTTGCACTCCATCAGCTGCTGGCGTGTCACGCTTTGCTCCACATCACTTGAGAACATATGGTCCATGGCGCTAAAAAATTTCCTCAAGTTCTTTAAGGCGGCATTCTCCGATGCCATTAAGGGCCTAATCCATTCTCTGGCCCCGCCTTCCAGGTGCCCTATCACAAAAGCGACCCTCCCCCCATCGTCTGCAAAGTCCTCATACTGCAGGTCCAGCGCATATTGCACATCTGTCTTAAAAGCATTATAGTCTCTGGGGTTGCCTGAAAACTTCTGCACTAGTCCCGGTACCTTCCTTGCGATGGGGTTGGGCTTCCCCTGGGCATCCTGAGTCCGCCTTTCATCCAGCCGCGCCGCTACTATAGCCAGTTGCTGCTCCAACTCTCTGTTTCTCTCTTCGAGCGTTGGTTCCTTCCTGGCCCCTCTCCGGCGCCTGCTCCTCCAGCTTGACTCATGACACTGCCTCTGCTGCTCTCCGCACAAGCAACAAGGGACTGACGGATTGCTGTAATGGGAATTGGGGTTGCTTGTGCGTAAACTGCAAACTGCTGCAAGCTAGTCGTATAGCTAAAACTTTCCCTGGTTTGACAGCCCTTGAAACGCGACTGTCTTAGTCACTGGCAGAATCCGTCAGTGGGTGTGACCTAAATTTCTTCCAACATAAAAGTTGCTTGACTCCAAGTCTCCTCCTAGATTCTCTGCGTGGAAGCCTTCTGCGCAGCGTGGGCGTGCCAAGCGGAGGTCCTGTGCTCTCTCCGCTGATTTCACTGGAAGCGTTATATGTCAGGGATGTGTATACCTGTGAAGAGATCCAAGATTTAGAACCTCAAAGCCAAAGTGAGAGCATTTGGGTCAAAATTAAGGGAGAGAAACATAACAGAGACCTCATTGTGGGAGTTTAGTATAGATCCCCAAGCCAAACGGAGGACATAGATGATGCCTTCCTGGAACAGATGGCCAAGCATGCAAAAGGAAGGGAGATAGTAGTAATGGGGGACTTCAGTTACCCGGATATTTGTTGGATTTCAAACCCGGCCAAGAGCATAAGGTCAAACAGATTCCTCACTGGCCTTGCAGACAACTTCATTGTCCAGAAAGTGGGAGAAGCAACAAGAGGAACAGCCATTTTAGATCTGGTCCTAACCAATGTTGATGACCTGGTTAGTGGGGTAGAAGTGGAAGGATCATTAGGCGCGAGTGATCATGCTCTTCTGAAGTTTTCTATACAGCGGAAAGGAGCAGCCAAGCATACTAGGACTCAATTTCTTGACTTTAAGAAAGCCGACTTCATAAAACTTAGGGAAGTGCTGGGTGAGATCCCATGGACAGTAATACTAAAAGGAAAGGGAGTTCATGATGGCTGGGAGTTTGTTAAGAGGGAGATAGTAAAAGCAAAACGTCAGGCAATACCAATGAGATGGAAACATGGAAGGTGACCTAAAGAAGCCAGGGTGGCTATCTAAATAACTTTTAACTGAGTTAAGATTAAAAAAGGATGTGTACAAAAAATGGAAAAGGGGGGAAACCACCAAAGAGGAATTCAAACAAATAGCCAGCACGTGTAGACACAAAGTCAGAAAAGCTAAAGCACAGAATGAACTCAGGCTTGCTAGAGAGGTTAAAAGCAACAAAAAAGGCTTTTATGGGTATGTTCGTAGCAAAAGGAAGAACAAAGAAACAGTGGGGTCACTCAGAGGAGAAGATGGTGACACAGAAAGGGCTGAACTCCTCAATGCCTTCTTTGCCTCAGTCTTCTCCGATAAAGAAAACAATGCCCGACCTGAAGAATTTGGAGCAAATGATTCAGCAAAGGAAACACAGCCCAGAATAACTAAGGAGATAGTACAAGAATACTTGGCTAGTTTAGATGTATTCAAGTCTCCAGGGCCAGATGAACTTCATCCAAGAGTATTAAAAGAACTGGCAGATGTGATCTCAGAACCACTGGCAGTCATCTTTGAGAATTCCTGGAGAACAGGCGAAGTCCCGGCAGACTGGTGGAGGGCAAATGTTGTCCCTATTTTCAAAAAGGGGAAACGAGAGGACCCAAATAATTACAGCCCAGTCAGTCTGACATCAATACCAGGGAAGATTCTGGAGCAGATCATTAAGCAAACAGTCTGTGAGCACCTAGAAAGGAAAGCTGTGATCACCAATAGTCAGCATGGATTTCTGAAAAATAAGTCATGTCAGACTAACCTGATCTCGTTTTTTGACAGAATTACAAACCTGGTAGATGAAGGGAACGCAGTGGATGTAGCCTACCTTGATTTCAGCAAGGCATTTGACAAGGTGCCCCATGCTATTCTTATAAAGAAGCTGGTAAAATGCGGTCTTGACTATGCTACCACTCAGTGGATTTGTAACTGGCTGACTGACCGAACCCAAAGGGTGCTCATCAATGCTTCCTCTTCATCCTGGAGAAGAGTGACTAGTGGGGTGCCACAGGGTTCTGTCTTGGGCCCGGTCTTATTCAACATCTTTATCAACAACTTGGATGATGGATTCAAGGGCATCCTGATCAAATTTGCAGATGACACCAAAGTGGGAGGGGTGGCTAACACCCCAGAGGACAGGATCACACTTCAAAACGACCTTGACAGATTAGAGAACTGGGCCAAAACAAACAAGATGAATTTTAACAGGGAGAAATGTAAAGTATTGCACTTGGGCAAAAAAAATGAGAGGCACAAATACAAGATGGGTGACACCTGGCTTGAGAGCAGTACATGTGAAAAGGATCTAGGAGTCTTGGTTGACCACAAACTTGACATGAGCCAACAGTGTGACGCGGCAGCTAAAAAAGCCAATGCAATTCTGGGCTGCATCAATAGGAGTATAGCATCTAGATCAAGGGAAGTAATAGTGCCACTGTATTCTGCTCTGGTCAGACCTCACCTGGAGTACTGTGTCCAGTTCTGGGCACCACAGTACAAGAAGGACACTGACAAACTGGAACGTGTCCAGAGGAGGGCAACCAAAATGGTCAAAGGCCTGGAAACGATGCCTTATGAGGAACGGCTAAGGGAGCTGGGCATGTTTAGCTTGGAGAAGAGGAGGTTAAGGGGTTATATGATAGCCATGTTCAAATATAGAAAAGGATGTCATATAGAGGAGAGAGAAAGGTTGTTTTCTGCTGCTCCAGAGAAGCGGACATGGAGCAATGGATCCAAACTACAAGAAAGAAGATTCCACCTAAACATTAGGAAGAACTTCCTGACAGTGAGAGCTGTTCGACAGTGGAATTTGCTGCCAAGGAGTGTGGTGGAGTCTCCTACTTTGGAGGTCTTTAAGCAGAGGCTTGACAACCATATGTCAGGAGTGCTCTGATGGTGTTTCCTGCTTGGCAGGGGGTTGGACTCGATGGCCCTTGTGGTCTCTTCCAATTCTATGATTCTATGATTCTATGATTCAAAGATGATAAAGCTCTGATTGGGCTTTTTTCAAATTGGTGTTTTTGGGGTTAGAATGCACATTCAACCAAAAATCGCAGGTGACATGTTTGTTACCAGCCCAAATCAAGCATAGGTGTTTTGGTTCCATCTCAATAGTAAAAGGACGAATAAGCTTCGATTGCTCTTTCGGTGTTCATTCACCCACAAATAGCAAAGTTGTGCAATAAGCCTAAACAAAGCCAAACAGGTTGTTTTGTTTTCCAACTACATAGAAAAAAGAATTTTGGATTGCGTTTACTTCATTTCGTGTTTTTTGCTTTTAATGCACATTGACACAGAAATCGCAAAGTGTGTGTAATGAGACCAAAATAACACAACACCATCTTTTCGCTTCCATATGCATAGAGAGAAGACATATAAGCTTTGATTGGGCTTTTTTCAATTCACATGGTGTTATTTGGGTGTGCGCCAGAATCACCCCAAACCAATGGAAAAAGGGTATTTTGGGTTCCATCTACATAAAAAGAAGATGATAAAGCTCTGATTGGGCTTATTTCAAATTGGTGTTTTTGTTTGTTTTTTATGTTTTTTTTAAAGATATTTTATTAAATTTTCACAGTAAAAGACAAAAAAAGTACGAAATCACACAAAACAAAAAACAATACGATACAAAAATACAGACATAAAACATACAACATAGTTAAACCAAACTTCCATAACCCTCTTTCTTGACCCCCCTCGCCTCTCCCTTTCCTGTGTTCCCATTTACCAAATCATGTTCAGCAATGCTTCACCTTCTCTCAGAATTTGTTTTAAATTAAACTTTTCAGCTATTATGTCTCCAATTTTACCCTTTGTTATCAAATATTTAGATATTTAAACTTGACATAATATTATTCAAATTTCATCTTTGTTCTTATAGTTCAGTTATTTTCATATTTCGTTCAACTAGGTTACTAATGCCATGTTGTCTTTATATCCTGCATCATTCTAACATTCATACATTTTACAGTACTTTTGCAAATAGTCCTTAAATTTTTTCCAGTCCTCTTCCACTGTCTCTTCTCCCAGGTCTCGCATTCTGCCAGTCATTTCTGCCAATTCCACGTAGTCAATCAGTTGCATCTGCCATTCTTCCAGAGTGGGCAAATCTTCTGTCTTCCAGTACTTTGCGATGAGTATTCTTGCTGCTGTTGTCGCATACATAAATAAAATTCTGTCCTTCTTTAGCACCCTCTGGCCAACAATGCCCAAAAGGAAGGCCTCTGGTTTCTTAGGGAAGGTATATTTAAATACCTTTTTTAGTTCATTATTGTCAGAGCTGCCCAGGGTCCCAGCTCACAAAGGACCAACGCCAGTCCGTTGTTATATACAAAAGTCTTTATTGAAGTTCAGTTTGTCTTTCACATCAGGAGCGTGCAGCTCTACGTCTGAGACTCTAGACCGCCGAAGCTCCGTCTGAGTTTCCTCCCTCCAGACACCAGTTTAAGACCCTAGCCTTGCTCCACCTCTTCCTTTGCTCTTTCCTCCTCTGGGTCCGCCTGTCAGCTGGGGTCTCGCCCTTCCTAGACTCTTCTGACGCTGAGTCCCCTGAGTCTTCCCCCTGCCTCCGGCGGGCTTTAGGACCTGGTTCCCCATCCGGGTTTTCTGCTGTCCCGCGCGCCTGTACATTCGAACTTGGCGCGCGCGCCCAGCTGGCAACCCTCCTCCTGACCGTTACACTGCTCCTGTCACTGCTTCCCCCTTCGGGGAGGCCAGCTGGACCTGACCTCCCCTCTGTTCCCCCACTCTCCGACAGAGGCGTGGTCAGTCCCGACTCTTCTTCTCTCCCTGCTGGAGGAGACGCTGCCCCTGACACCTGGGACTCTTCCCCCCCACTATGCTCTGGTGGGGAAGCTGGTCCTGATCTCCAGCTGCTGCTTTGGGAGTCCCCGCTGGCCCCTTGTTTCTGGTGTGTCTCCCCTGGGACCCCCCTTGCCCCCTACGCTGCCCTCAGATCCTTCCCCTTCGCTCTCCATCTCCTCTCTCCCCTGTACCTCTGCTCCTGAGCCCCTGACATCCATCCCGCCATCGAAGCCCCCCTTCCCCCCTTCCCCTCTTCTGGGGCGGGTTCCTGGTGCTCCAGTGCTGTGGGGGTGAGTGCGGGATACAGTTCCTTCCCCCCTGGCGTGCAGCCGACCAGTTGGATCCGGCCAGCCCGTAATGGGCTCGCCGACGTCGATCTCCTCTGCTTCCATCTCTCTGCATTCGTGTTCGAACCCAAGGTCCTCCCCCAACACGTCCATGTCCGTCTCTCCCCGTTACCTCGGGTGATGCTGCGTGCCAGGGCCCCCTTAGCAGTTCCCTGCTCCACCCCACCTCCGGTTGAGTGTCCCACCAATAAGAGCGGTCTGTGGCAGACCCCAAGAGTGATCCCTCCGGGGAGCTTGTGTCTGGCGCCGTTTCCTCAGCAGATGAGAACCCCTGGAACGTGCTGGTTGAAAGTGTGGGTGTGAAAATCTGCCGGCATAGGTCTGTGCGGGAAGAGTGCATGGAACTCGTCTTTGAGGTAGTGCTCCTCCAAGGCATAGTCCGGCACCCACCTGTTGGCGCTGGCCGGGGTACCTTCCCTGGCGAGGAGATATTCAACTCCCTCTTTCCCCCATCTTGAGTCTAAAATCTCCGTGACCTCGTTGAGTGGTGCCGCCCTCGGTGACCCCTCCCCCGTTGGCGACTTTCTAAGTGGGCGAGGTGCGGTCCCTGGCGCGTGAAACCTGTGGGGTTCCTTGTAGGGTGTGAGGACTGACCTATGAAATACCGGGTGCATTCTGGAGCCCTCCGGGAGTGTCAACCGGAAGGCCACTGGGTTGATTTGTGCCTCGACTTGGTATGGCCCTAACTGCTTGTGTTTGAGCTTCTTCTTAGCTAACGTTCTGGCCGGCACTGCCTGGGCCGCTAACCAGACCCAGTCCCCCACCTGGATGTCTTCCCCGACTCTCCTGTGCCTGTCTGCCTGCACTTTGTAGGCGTGTTTTGCTAGTTCCAAGGTCCTTCGGAGTTGCTCGTGGACCTCCTGTAACTCTGCTGCCAAGTGCTCTGCTCCCCGTGGCTCCCCCTCCCCCTTCGTGTCTAACCCCGGGAAGGTTCTGGGATGCCGCCCATTGTTGGCGAAGAACGGTGTCACCCCTGTAGACCCATGCTTCATGTTGTTGTAGGCAAACTCAGCCAGCGGTAGGTAGTCAACCAAGGTCGAGGGCTGTTGATTCGCGTAGCATCGCAGGTACTGCTGCATGATGGCGTTGACCCACTCCGCTTGTCCGTTGGTCTGCGGGTGTCGTGCCGACGCTAAGTTGATCTTGACGTTCAGGATGCCCAGCAGCTTCTGCCAGAAGCTCGAGACGAATTGGCGACCCCGGTCAGACAGGATGGACCGTGGTAAGCCGTGAACTTTGAACACCTGGTCTATGAACAGTTTGGCAGTCTGCTCCACTGTGGCCACCTTCGCGCAAGGAATGAAGTGCGCCATCTTGGTGAACAGGTCTACGACAACGAGTACCACTGTTTTGCCTCGCGAGCTGGGCAGATCTGTGACAAAGTCCAGGGCCACTTTCTCCCACGGTTCGAGCGGCGTCTGTAGTGGTTCCAGCAGTCCCGCCAGCTTCTTGTGCACTGGTTTGGCCCTTTGGCATGTGTCACACCTAGAGACGTAATCCGCGACTTCTCCCCTCATCTGGGGCCACCAAAAGTCTCTGGCCACCAATTCCGCCGTCTTGTCCTTGCCGAAGTGCCCAGCACTGGGCGCGTCGTGTAACTGCTGCAGGACTTTAGCTCGGAGGTCGTCCCCAGGCACGTAGAGAGCTCCTTTGCAGGTGAGCAGTCCGTCGCGTATCTGGAACTCGTCGTCCTTCGCTGTGCCTCTTCGCACCTCCTCCATCTTGGATTGTGCGAAGGCATCCGTCTGCAGTGCGCGACGCACTGCGTCCAGGTCCACGGTGGCTGAAGTGCATGCCCACGCTTTCGGTGCAAAAATGTGTTTGGCCGCCACCAGTGCCGCTTCCTCGAGATACTGCGATTTCCTGGATAGTGCATCTGCCATGACGTTGTTGTCTCCCGGGATGTATTCTATCCGGAAGTCGAAATCCGCAAAGAACTTCGCCCAGCGGATGTGTCTCTGGTTCAGGAACCAGTACCGTGCGCCAGTACTCCAGGTTCTTATGGTCCGTGCGGACCTGCACAGTGTGTCTGGCTCCGATGAGGAAGTGCCGCCACGCCTTGAAGGCTGCATGAATGGCCAGCAACTCCCTGTCCCAGATGGTGTAGTTCTGTTCCGACTTCCTGAGTTTCCTGGAGTAGAATGCGCAGGGCCTCCAGTTCCCTTGAGGATCTCGCTGCAACAGGACCGCCCCCACCGCTCTGTCCGATGCGTCCGTCTCAAGCCTCATTGGTTTGCTGGGGTTTACGTGTAGCAGCTGTTCTTCGGACGCGAAGAGATGCTTGAGTCTCCGAAAAGACTGTTCCGCCTGGTCCGTCCAGGTGAACTTCTTCTTCTTGGAGCTGAGGGTGTCCGTGATAGCCGTCGTCTCCTTCGCGAACCCCTTGATGAACTTGCGGTAAAAGTTGGCGAAGCCGACGAACTTCTGGACCTCCTTCCGATTGCGCGGGCTCTTCCAGTCCAACACCGAGTGGACCTTGGCGCTGTCCATGGCGAGTCCCTTGTCGGACAGCTTGTAGCCCAGGAAATCCACCTCCGTCACGTCGAACTGGCACTTCTCCAGTTTGGCGTAAAGTCTGTGCTCCCGTAGTCTCTGCAGGACCTCCTTGACGTCTCCCTCGTGAGCCTCCTGCGATTCCGAGAAGATCAGGATGTCGTCTAGGAAGCATACGCACTTCTTGTAGAGGAGGCCCGCTAACACGTGGTGCATGAAGGCTTGGAAACAATGGGAGCCATTTTGCAGACCAAACGGCATAACTCTATATTCATAGGTGCCTAAAGGCGTAAACATGGCCGTCTTCCACTCATCGCCCTCCCGCATGCGTATAAGGTTGTACGCCCCTCGTAGATCCAACTTGGTGAAGATCCGTCCCTTCCTCACCGTCGCAAGCAGGTCGTCGATCTTGGGCATGGGGAATGCTGTGGGCTTTGTCCTGGAATTTATGATCCTGGAATCAACTACGATTCTCCGTTGGGGCGTGTCTTTCTTCTTCACGAAAAACAGGGGACTGCCCCCCACTGCTTTGGATTCAAGTTGTGATCTATGAACTCCCTGAGTTCTTGCAGTTCGTCTTCAGACATGGAATATAGTTTTCCAGTCGGCAGTGTCGCCCCCGGTAGGAGGTCAATCGTGCAGTTGTAGGGCAGGTGGGGAGGCAGCTTGTCCGCTTCCTTCTCGCAGAAGACCTCCAAAATTGCCTTGTACTTGTTGGGCACCGCCTGCACCATGCCTAGGTGTAGCTGCTGTTCATCTTCCTGTCCCTCCTCTTCCTGGCCGGTTCGGATGCAGTGTTCTGCGCAGTAGAAGGAGCAGAAGGTCAATTGCCGCTGGTACCATGCTAATGCCGGGCTGTGCCTATCCAGCCAACTCATGCCCAACACTATGGGCGTGTCCGACAGGTGGGTGACATTGAAGCTGATGACTTTGCAGTGATTTCCAATTTGCAGTACCATAGGCGGCGTTTGCTGTACCACCTGTCCACCCAGTAGCTCCCTGCCATCGACCGTGACAACGTTTAGGGGCATCGTGGCTGGTAGGAGCGCTATGCGATGTCGCCTGATGAAGTCCACCCCCACAAAGTCTGCATTACTACCAGAGTCAATGGTAATAGGGACTTCCAGGGTGAATCTATTTGGCAGCTGGAGTGATGCGGTGAGTTGCACCACTGGTTTGGGTGGGAGGGGGTCTGTGGGCTGCAAAATCTCTGGGGACTGCTTCACTGACTCGCCTGGCTGGGCCCCAGTGCCTCTGCCTGCAGCCAGGCTTCGTCGTTTCCCTGCAGCTGTTCCCCCTGCTGAACTGCTCCTCTTACTGTTGCTGAGGCTGCAGTGTGCTTCTGGATCCTCTGGGGACACTCTTTGGCCATGTGCTGTGCACTGTCGCAGATGTAACACTTCCTGCTCCCTCTAGGAGCCTTCGTCTTGACTGCTCCTGGTGTTTGGGCTCTGGTCGCTGTCTGAGCCTTGGCACCACCGATCTCCATCGGCTCTTCTCCCTCCCCCAGTGGAGGCGTGGAGTGCGCGTGCCCTGTTTCTCTGGGTATGAAGGGAGGTGTTTTGGCCGGTGTGCGTGCCAGACGACCCTCATCCCTGCCCCAAGGGCGTTCTTCCAGGCGTACCCCTATCGTCAGCGCTCTCTGGACGACTTCTGTGGTAGTGGTAGGTCTCTCCCCCCTCGCCAGCTCATCTTTCACGGGTCCATTTAGCCCCTCCCAGAACAGATCCCTCACGGCATCAGAGTCCTTCTCCCAGCCCAGCACATTTACCAACGCAAAAAAGTGGGAGTGATATTGTCTCACCATGGCTTTGCCCTGCTGCAGCCCGTGCGTTTCCCTCCTGGCCACATCCACATCTACCGTTGATTTAAAACAAGCGTCCATAGCCTCGATAAATGCGTTTGAATCCTGGAGGGCGGGATCATTTTCGCGCCTGTCAGGGCTGCCTCAGGTCCCAGCTCACAAAGGACCAACGCCAGTCTCTCTTTATATACAGAAACGTTTATTGCAGTTCATTTTTCGTTTCACAGCCGAGGCGCGCAGCCCCACGTCCGTAACGCTAGACCGCTGAAGTCCCCTCTGAATCAGTCCCTCCCCTGCACCAGTTTAAGATGCTTGCTTTGCTCCACCTCCTCCTGTCTTTCCTTTTCCGCAGGGTCTTTCTGCCCGCTGGAGTTTCGCCCCTCCTGGATTCCTCTGACACTGAATCCCCAGATGGCTCTCCCTCCCTCCTGCGGGCTTTGGGACTTGGCTCCTCCCCCGGGCTCTCCGTTTCCCCTCGCGCTTGCACATTTGAACTTGGCGCGCGCGCCCAGCTTCCAACCTTTCTCCTGATCGTTACATCACTCCTCTCACTGCTCCCCTCCCCTTCCGGGAGGATAGCTTATTCTGACCTCCCCTCCGTTCCTGCCGACGGAGCTGCTTCCCCTGACACACTGGAACCTCCCCCCCTTCGCTATGCTCTGGAGGGGAAGCCGGTCCCGATCTCCAGCTGCTGCTTCGGGATTCCCTATTTGCTCCTTCCCCCTGATGAGTCCCCCCTGGGGCTCCTCTTGTCTTGGCTACAGGCGCCCCCTCCTGGGAATCCCCCGATTCGCTGGAAAGGCTCATGGAATCCCTCGGGCCACCGTCCTCCTCTTCCTCGCTGTCCTCGGACTCTTCCCAATAGTCCTCCCTCTCCTGCCTCCCATGTGCCTCTGCTCCTGAACCCCTGACATCCATCCCCCCTCGAAGCCCCCCCTTCCCCCCTCCCGCTGCTTGGGTGCTGGTTCCGGGTGCTCCATTGCCATGGGGGGTAATGCTGGAAACAGTTCATTTCCCCCGGTCTGCCGCCCCCCAACTGGATCCGGCCAGTCCTTGACGACCTCATCTACGTCGATCTCCTCTGCTTCCAATTCAGTGTATGTGTGCTCGAACCCGGGCTCCTCCCCCAACACGTCCATGTCCGCCTCTCCCCCTGTTACCTCGGGCGATGCTGTTTGCCAAGGCCACCTTAGCCACCTCCTGCTCCACCCCACTTCTGGCTGATCGTCCCACCAGTAAGAGCGGTCCGTGTCCACCCCCGAGCACGATCCCCCCCTTGGAGACTTCCAGTCGGCGCCAGCGTTTAATGGCTGTCCTTTCTCCGAGCTCCGGAGAAGGACTGCTCCGTGAGTTCGGGTCTGACCCGCTACGGCAAGCGGTGGACCCCTAAAATCACAGGCGCAGAAGCCTGTGAACAAGGAGACTCGGTGGGAACCAGAAGCGCCCCCCTTTACTGCGAAAGAGCCTTTTTAAAGGCTCCGGAACGGCATCGGGAGTGAGCATGGTGCTGAGAGTCGCAACCCAGCCCGCGGAGTGAAGCCGCGTTGCCATGAACGGAGAGCGCCGATTCCTTCCTGTAAATTGAAATTCGACTGAAAAACCCGTGAGTAGGACTGAAAGATTATTTGGGACTTTAAAACTAAAATTTAAAATTCAGCCGGAAACGGGAAAGGCAAAAAATAAGGAAGTCTGCCTTCCCCCAACTGCATGACAGATTAAGCAACGAAAACACAAAGCTGCATCTGAAGGAAAATAATCTTATGACTGCTTAACCTTGGCATTGGACATGATCTCCTCTCTAGCAGGCAGGGGCAGAGGGGAGAAAAAGTGACTTTATAACCTGCATGACTTTTTAAAAGAGAAAAGTTTTCCGCTGCCTTAATCCCCTGAGACGGACTGTCAAAATAAGATACCAGGAACTGTATTTAGAACTTGATACAACTTGTTACAAAGTTATACTGTGGAAGCTCTGCTTGTTACAGTGTTGGGACTTTGCTGCAACAACTCTTTGGATAGTGTGGACAGAGTAATTATATAGAAAAAGTGTTGCAGCACTTATATTGAGGAATCCTGGTCTCTTTGTTCTTTGTTTCCTTCACTTGGACATTTTGGTTTGCTCCCTCTAGAGGGTTGAGAAGTAACAGTTGCAGAGCAACGGATTAAGACAGTGGGATTTTCCATCAGGAAACTGCTCCTGTGAGAACGTCCTTGGGACATGAGCGGCCCAGCAGATGAGATAACTACCAGAGCTAAAGCAAAACAACAACAACAAAAGAAAAGAGGCTCAATATCAAGCCTAACACCGACAGGAGCAGCTGGGCAAGAAAAAGTGACAGCTGTTTCAATGGATTCAATGACACAGGCGTTACTCAAGTTAAATCAATCTTTAGAAGCTTTGACAAAGCAGAGTACAGAAAATTCACAAAAATTAACAGCAAGGTTGGACTTGAATACGAAAAGTGTGACATCTAACATAGAATCTATAAATAAGCTGATTGAAGAAAACTCTGCAACACGTAAAATCGCAGAGGACGCCAGACATATTGCTGAAGAGACACAGGAAAAACTAGAACCAATCTCCAGAAAAGTGTATGAACATGATGCGACCTTGTCTTTGCTGGAATTACAGAGAAAGGAGAGAAACCTGAAATTAAGACTAGTTCCCGAAAGTGAAGGGGACAGCCTTGTGGAGTTCCTCACACAAGAGTTTTCTGACTTTTGGCAGGAAGAATTGCAGGAGGAAGAATTTAAGATAACAACAGCATTCAGATTGGGCAGGAGACAGAACAGAAAGACTCCGAGGGATTGCCTGATTACTTTTAGATCCAAGGAAGAAAGGGACAAAATATTAAAACTACATTGCCAAAAGGCCTTGGAAATTGAAAACTCTCATATACAAATCTTCAAGGACATCCCTAAATATATTCTTGAGGTGAGAACCTTCTATAAAGATCTGGTCTACCTGCTGAAAAGGAACAACATACTTTTTAGGTGGGAGTTCCCACAAGGACTGTCCTTTAACTACAAGGGAAAGAAGGTGAAAATAAAAACAATTCAAGACAAAGAGAAGTTTTTGGAGAAAAACCACGAGGATTTGCAGAAGGGAACGGTAGACCCAATTCCAGAGGTAAAAGGGGCGGTAGATATCTTGAATCTATCGTTTGGACTTAAACCACCATCAGAGGAAGAGCAGCAACTTGGAGCGGTAGGAGGAGTAAATGACAAATAACAAGATGGCCCTGCAATTCCTTAGCTGGAATTGTAATGGGCTGAACATGCCCAGGAAAAGACGTCAATTTTTTCATATTCTGAAAAGAGAAAAATTGGATTTGATTTGCTTACAAGAAACCCATGTGACAAGGGTACACAGGAAATTACTTATAAATAAAAGACTAGGACAAGAATTCATCTCATCGGATAAAGTTAAGAAAAGAGGAGTGGTGATTTATGCAAAAGAGAAATTGGCCCCAAGAATGATGTTTAAAGACGAACAAGGAAGATATTTGGCAATTGAAATACAAATACAAGGAGAAAAACTGTTAATTGTTGGAATTTATGCACCAAATGAAGGGAAGGCGGAATTTTTTAAGAAGCTGCATGGAACTCTGATGGACTATTTGGACTATAATGTAGTAATCATGGGAGATATGAATGGTGTGGTTTCTACAAATATGGACAAGGCACAAAGACAGACAATCTCTAAGGAAGGGAGACTTCCGAAGACCTTCTTTGAAATGACTGAAAATATGGACTTGATAGATATTTGGAGAACAAGGAACCCACTCGAAAGAGAGGGAACTTTCTTTTCTCAAGCAATGATGACCTGGACCAGAATCGATCAAATCTGGATTACTAGTGGGCTGGCTCCAAAGATCAAGAATATAGAAATCTGCCCCAAGACTTGCTCTGACCATAACGCCGTGAAGATGGAAATGAAATTTATAACAACTGGTCAATTTAGATGGAGGATGAATGACACCCTGTTTCGAGATGAGGAGATCCACAGAAAGGCCCAAAAAACCTTAAAGGACTATTTTGAATTAAACCTAAAAACTGATGTAGAAAAAAGAGTGATCTGGGACGCAAGTAAAGCTGTGATGCGAGGATTCCTAAACCAACAAAATTCAGTAAAAAAGAGAAAGCAAAATGAGAAGAAGGAAAAGATCCTGGAAAAGATAAAAGAAGGAGAGAAGAAATTGAGATCAAAACCAAAGTCCCAGGAGATTTTGAGAGAGATCAAGTTATACCAGACACAATATATGGAACTGATGAACCAAGAGATTGAATGGAAGATAAAGCAAATGAGACAAAAGACATTCGAATCTGCAGATAAATGTGGTAAGCTTCTGGCTTGGCAATTGAAGAAAAGACAGAAACTAAATACAGTTACAAACCTAGAAGTGGATGGAAAGAATATATCCAAACCCAATGAGATTAGAAACTGTTTTTTGAGCTACTTTAAAAAATTATATTCACAAGGACCGCAGAAGGAAGAGGATATAGATGAATTCCTTAAAAAATATGGACTACAAAAAATCTCTCATCAAAGCAAGGTGGATCTAAACCAGAGAATAACAGAACAAGAGATAGAGGGTGCCATTCAGAACATGCAACTGGGCAAATCTCCAGGACCAGATGGACTGACTTCCAGATACTATAAAGCTTTGAAGGAGTGGTTGGTACAACCGTTAAAGGAAGTCTGTAACGAGATTCTAGAGGGGGAAAAGGCGCCAGAATCGTGGAAAGAAGCTTATATTACACTCATACCAAAGACAGAGACTGAAAAGACTCAGCTTAAGAACTACCGCCCAATATCATTACTCAATGTGGATTACAAAATCTTTGCAGACATTTTGGCAAAAAGATTGAAAAGAGTGTTGATGGAGAAGATTCACAAGGACCAAGCAGGCTTTCTCCCAAAAAGGCACTTATCAGACAACGTGAGGAACATAATAGACATTTTGGAACTATTGGAGGTGAATATAAACACTAAAGCAGTGCTGATATTTGTGGATGCGGAGAAAGCCTTCGACAATATTTCTTGGAGTTTTATGAAAAAGAATCTTCATGGGATGGGGGTAGGCCAAGGATTTGAGAATGGTATGGGTGCGATATATTCTGAACAAAAAGCTAAGTTGATTGTAAATAATGTGATAACTGAAGAATTTAAGATAGAAAAAGGGACACGACAAGGGTGCCCAATTTCCCCATTGCTTTTTATATCAGTCCTGGAGGTTTTGCTAAATATGATTAGAGATGACCAGCAGGTTAAAGATGTACAGGTCGGAGCAAAACATTATAAGTTAAGAGTCTTTGCAGATGATTTGGTACTTACTTTACAAGAGCCAGATACTAGTACAAAGAGGGTGTTGGAGATAATTCAAGAATTTGGTCAGGTGGCCGGATTCAAACTGAACAAACAAAAGACTAAAGTTTTGGAGAAAAATTTAACAGGTATGGAGAGGGAGAAATTCCAGAATGAAACAGGTTTGACAGTGGTTAAGAAGGTGAAATACCTAGGGGTTCATCTGACATCTAAAAATCTGAATTTGTATAAAGACAATTATGAAAAATGTTGGTCAGAAATCAAAAAAGATCTAGAAATATGGTCAAATTTGAAACTGTCAATGTTAGGCCGAATTGCAGTTATTAAGATGAATGTATTGCCTAGAATGTTATTCTTGTTTCAAACTTTGCAGGTTCTTGACAAGATGGACTGTTTCAAGAGGTGGCAGAAAGACATTTCAAAATTTGTCTGGCAGGGCAAAAAGCCCAGAATAAAATTTAAAATATTGACAGATGCAAAAGAAAGAGGGGGATTTGCCCTGCCGGATTTAAAATTGTATTATGAAGCAGCAGCGTTTTGCTGGCTGAAAGAGTGGATGCTCCTCGAGAATACAGATATCTTGAATCATAGAATCAGAGTTGGAAGAGACCACAAGGGCCATCGAGTCCAACCCCCTGCCAAGCAGGAAACACCATCAGAGCACTCCTGACATATGGTTGTCAAGCCTCTGCTTAAAGACCTCCAAAGTAGGAGACTCCACGACACTCCTTGGCAGCAAATTCCACTGTCGAACAGCTCTTACTGTCTTGGATTATCTTGGATTTAGAAGGTTTCAATAATGCATTTGGTTGGCATGCATACTTATGGTATGATAAAATTAAAGTGCATAGGGCCTTTAAAAACCATATTGTCAGAAAAGCATTATATAATGTCTGGATAAGATATAAAAACTTGCTGGAAAACAAAACCCCTAGATGGTTGTCACCCTTGGAGGCTAAGGCATTGAAAAAGCTCAATATGGAGGCCGAATGGCCAAAGTATTGGGAAATCTTGGAACAAGACGGAGATAAATTGAAGTTACAGAGTCATGAGAAATTGAAACCCAAAGTACGAGATTGGCTCCATTATTATCAAATAATGGAGGTGTACAAACAAGATAGGAAAATTGGCTTCCAGGTGGAGAAATCAAAATTAGAAACTGAATTGTTAGAACCCAATACTAAGAACTTATCAAGAATGTATAATTTGCTGCTGAAATGGAATACACAAGATGAAACAGTTAAATCAGCTATGATTAAGTGGGCACAGGACATTGGCCATAATATTATGTTTGCTGACTGGGAATGGTTGTGGAACACCGGGATAAAATTTACGGCATGTAATGCTTTAAAGGAAAATATTATGAAAATGATCTATAGGTGGTACATGACCCCAGTCAAGCTAGCAAAGATTTATCATTTGCCTGATAACAAGTGCTGGAAATGTAAAGAATCTGAAGGTACTTTCTACCACCTTTGGTGGACGTGCCCAAAGATTAAGGCATTCTGGGAAATGATATATAATGAAATGAAAAAAGTACTTAAATGTACATTCCCTAAGAAACCAGAGGCCTTTCTCTTGGGCATTGTCGGCCAATTGGTGTTAAAGAAAGATAGAATTTTCTTTATGTATGCTACAACAGCAGCAAGAATACTTATCGCAAAGTATTGGAAGACACAAGATCTACCCACCTTGGAAGAATGGCAGATGAAAGTGATGGACTATATGACATTGGCTGAGATGACTGGCAGAATCCGTGATCAGAGGAAAGAGACGGCGGAAGAGGATTGGAAGAAATTTAAAATTTATCTTAAGAACTATTATAAAATTGATGAATGCTAAAATGTCGAGGTGTTGAGAAAGAAAAAGGGATTACAGTGACATAAGAATAAGTTGAAGAAAAGACTATGAGGACACATATTTGATAAAATTATTTAGAAGCTGCTGAAATAATCTTGGAAATTGGGATGCAGAAAGGGGAGGTATGGAGGAGTCTGAGAAATGAGGGTAATGAAAAAAAGGTTAGGAAATTATACATGTTTGTTTGTCCTTTTATTTGTTTGTATTGTTTAAAAAATGCTGTAAAACCAATAAAAAATTTATATATATATAAAAAAAGAGCACAATCCCCTTGGAGGGCTCGATTCCGGCGTCGTCTCCTCTGCGGAGGAGAACCCCTGGAACGTGCTGGCGGAAAGTGTGGGCGTAAAAAGCCAGCTGTCGAAATAATCCGCTGGCATGGGCCTGTGTGGGAAGAGTGCATGGAACTCGTCTTTGAGAAGCGGTTCCTCCAGAGCATAATCCGGCACCCAACTGTTGGCGCTGGCCGGGGTACCCTCCCTGGCGAGGAGATATTCTACTCCCTCCTCCCCCCCATCTCGAGTCCAGAATCTCCGTGACCTCGTTGAATGTCGTAGCCCTCAGTGACTTCCCCCCCTCTGGTGACTTTCTGCGTGGGTCTGGTGCTGTCCCTGGCTCCTGAAACCTGTGTGGGGCCTTGTAGGGTGTGAGCACCGACCTATGAAAGACCGGGTGCATTCTGGAACCTTCTGGGAGAGTCAACCAAAAAGCTACAGGATTGATCCTGGCCTCAACTTGGTATGGCCCTAGCTGTTTGTGTCCTAGCTTCTTCTTAGCTAACGACTTGGCCGGCACTGCCTGGGCCGCTAACCATACCCAGTCCCCCACCTGGATGTCTTCCCCTGCCCTCCTGTGCCTGTCTGCCTGCTCCTTGTAGGCGTGTTTAGCTAGCTCCAAGTGCCGTCGGAGTTCCTCGTGGACCTCCTGCAATTCTGCTGCTAAGTGCTCAGCTCCCTGCGGCTCCCCCTGTGCCGTCGTCTCCAACCCCGGGAAGGTTCTGGGATGTCGCCCATTGTTGGCGCAGAACGGTGTCACCCCCGTTGACGCGTGCTTCATGTTGTTGTAGGCAAACTCGGCCAGCGGTAGGTAGTCCACCCAAGTCGCAGGCTGTTGATTGGCGTAACATCGCAGGTACTGCTGCATGATGGCGTTGACCCTCTCCGCTTGGCCGTTGGTCTGCGGATGCCTCGCCGACGCTAAGTTGATCTTGACGTTCAGGATACCCAGGAACTTCTGCCAGAAACTGGAAATGAATTGGCGGCCCCGGTCGGACAGGATGGACCGTGGCAAGCCGTGAACCCTGAACACGTGGTCTATGAACAGCTTGGCGGTCTGTTCCGCTGTGGCCACCTTCGCGCAAGGAATGAAATGCGCCATCTTGGTGAACAGGTCTACAACCACAAGTACCGCCGTCTTGCCTCGCGAACTGGGTAGATCAGTAACAAAGTCCAGCGCCACCCTCTCCCACGGCTGTAGTGGCGTCTCCAGCGGTTCCAGTAGTCCCGCTGGCTTCTTGTGCACTGGTTTGGATCTCTGGCAAGTGTCACACCTGGCGACGTAATCCGCGACCTCTCCTCGCATCTGGGGCCACCAAAAGTCCCTGGCTACTAAGTCCGCCGTCTTCTCCTTGCCGAAGTGACCCGCGCTGGGTGCGTCGTGCCACTGCTGCAGGACCTTCGCGCGGAGATCGTCCCCCGGCACGTAGAGAGCACCTTTGCGGGTTAGCAGGCCGTCGCGTATCTGGAAATCGCCGTCCTTTGCTGTGCCCCTCCACAGTTCCTCCATCTTGGATTGCGCGAACGGATCCGTCTGCAGCGTGCGACGCACCGCGTCCAGGTCCACGGCGGCTGAAGCACATGCCCATGCCTGCGGTGCGAAAATGTGCTTGGCCGCCACTGGTGCCGCTTCCTCGAGATACTGGGGTTTCCTGGAGAGCGCATCTGCTATGACATTGTTGTCTCCTGGGATGTACTCTATCCTGAAGTCGAAATCCGCAAAGAACTCCGCCCAGCATATGTGCCTCTGGCTCTGGAGCTTCGCCGTGCGCCAATACTCTAGGTTCTTATGGTCCGTGCGGACCTGCACAGTGTGTCTGGCTCCGAAGAGGAAGTGCCTCCACGCCTTGAAGGCTGCATGAATGGCCAGCAACTCCCTGTCCCAGATGGTGTAGTTCTGCTCCGACTTGCTGAGCTTTCTGGAGTAGAACGCGCAAGGCCTCCAGTTCCCTTGCGGATCTTGCTGCAAGAGGACCGCCCCCACCGCTCTGTCCGATGCGACAGTCTCAACCCGCATGGGCCTGCTGGGATTCACGTGTAGCAGCTGTTCTTCGGACACGAAGAGGCTCTTAAGTCTCCGAAAGGACTGCTCCGCCTGGTCCGTCCAAATGAACTTTTTCTTCTTGGAACTGAGGGTGTCCGTGATAGCCGCCGTCTCTTTCGCGAAACCTTTGATGAACTTGCGGTAAAAGTTGGCGAAGCCGACGAACCTCTGGACTTCCTTCCGATTGTGTGGGCTCTTCCAGTCCAACACCGCGCGGACCTTGGCGCTGTCCATGGCGAGTCCCTTGTCGGACAGCCTGTAGCCCAGAAAATCCACCTCCGTCACGTCGAACTGGCACTTCTCCAGTTTGGCGTAGAGTCTGTGCTCCCTTAGCCTCTGCAGGACCTCCTTTACGTCACTCTCGTGAGCCTCCGGCGATTCCGAGAAGATCAGGATGTCGTCGAGGAAGCATACGCACTTCTTGTAAAGGAGTCCCGCTAGCACGTGGTGCATGAATGCTTGGAAACAGTGGGAGCCATTTTGGAGGCCAAACGGCATAACTTTGTATTCATAGGTGCCCAACGGCGTAAACATGGCCGTCTTCCACTCATCACCCTCCCTCATGCGTATGAGATTGTACGCGCCGCGCAGATCCAGCTTGGTGAAGATCTTCCCCTTTCGCACCGTCGCGAGCAAGTCGTCAATCTTAGGCATGGGAAATGCCTTGGGCTTTGTCATCGAGTTTATGGCCCTAAAGTCTACGATGAGCCTTTTTTGGGGCGTGTCCTTCTTCTTCACGAAAAACACAGGACTGCCCCCCACTGCCTTGGATTCTTGGATGAATCCCCGCTTCAAATTGTGCTCTATGAACTCCCTGAGCTCCTGCATCTCGTCCTCGGACATGGAATACAGCTTCGCAGTCGGCAGCGTCGCTCCTGGCAAGAGGTAAATTGCGCAGTCGTAGGGCCGGTGGGGGGGCAACTGGTCAGCTTCCTTTTCGCAGAAGACCTCCAAAAACCCCCTGTACTTGTGGGGCACCGACTGCACCATGCCCAGGTGCAGCTGCTGCCCTTCCTCCTGGCCCTCCGCTTCCTGGCCGGGCTGGATGCAGTGCTGTGCGCAGTAGGATGAACCAAAGGTGAGTTGTCGCTGGTACCACGCTAATGACGGGCTGTGTCTATCCAGCCAACTCATGCCCAACACTATAGGCGTGTCTGACAGGCGGGTGACGTTGAAACTGATGACCTCGCGGTGATTCCCAATCTGCATCACCATGGGTGGTGTCTGTTGTACCACCTGCCCGCCCAGCAGCTTCCTGCCATCGACTGTGACAACGTTTAAGGGCAGCGTGGCTGGTAGAAGCGCTATGTGATGTTCCTTGATGAACTGCACCCCCATGAAGTCTGCGTTGCTACCGGAGTCAATGCTAACAGGGACTTCCAGGGTGAGTCCATTAGGTAACTGGAGAGTTGCAGTGAGTTGCACCACTGGCTTGGGTGGTAGGGGGTCTGTAGGCTGCAAAATCGCTGGGGACTGCTTTACTGACTTGCCTGTCTGAGCCCCAGCATCTCTGCTTCCAGCCAGGCACTGTCATTTCCCTGAAACTGCTCTCCGTGGTGAGCTGCCTCTGTTACTGTTGCTAAGGCTGCAGTGTGCTTCTGGAGCCTCTGGGGACACTCTTTGGCCATGTGTTGTGCACTGTCACAGATGTAGCACTTCCTGCTCCCTCTAGGAGGCTTAGTCTTGACTGCTCCGGGCGCTGGGGCTCCGGCTGCTGTCTGAGCCTTGGCACCACCAAGCTCCATCGGTTCCTCCCCCTCCCTCAGCGGAGGCGAGGGATGCGTACGTCCCAGGTCCCTGGGAAGAAAAGGAGACGCTCTAGCCGGTGCACGCACCTGGCGACCCTCATCACTGTGCCAAGGGCGTTCTTCGTGGCGCACTCCTATCGTGAGCGCTCTCTGCACGACGTCTGCGAGGGTTTGAGGTCTGTCCCCCCTTGCCAACTCATCCTTTACGGAGCCATTGAGTCCATCCCAGAACAAATCTCTCACTGCCACGGAGTCCTTTTCCCAGCCCAGCACATTCAGCAATGCAAAAAAGCGGGAATGGTACTGTCGTACTGTAGCCTTGCCTTGCCTCAATCCATGCATCTCGCGCCTTGCCACATCAATGTCCACGGTAGATTGGAAACAAGCATCCATGGCCGCGATAAATGCGTCAGAATCCCTGCGGGCAGGACCATCTTCGCGCCATAAATTGCGTAGCCAGGCTTTAGCTTCCCCATGCAAGTGGGATACAATGAAGCCTACTCTCTCCTCCTCATCTCTAAAATCCTTCCGAAGCAAATGCAGCGCATATACGACGTCAGCTCTGAAACTGGGATAATGCTTCAGGTTCCCATCGAAGTGGGCTACTAAACTGCCCCCCTGCCAGCCGAGTCCAATTCCCTCTGACCTGGGCCCCGGGAACCCTTCTTTGCATGCACGCTCCCACCTGGCTTGCAGATCCTGGCATCGCGCTTCTGCTTCCTCTCCTGTCTTTTTGGAGATCAGTACTGCCGTGGAAAGCTCCGCTACTGCGTTTCGCAGTTCTGTTAGTTGCTCCTCCGCAGTCATCTCTGCCAACCTTCGTGAGCTTGCAAAAAAAATTTTTTTGCGTACAGAGAGGGGACTTACTGTCAGGGCTGCCTCAGGTCCCAGCTCACAAAGGACCAACGCCAGTCTCTCTTTATATACAGAAATTTTATTGCAGTTCATTTTTCGTTTCACAGCCGAGGCACGCAGCCCCACGTCCGTAACGCTAGACCGCTGAAGTCCCCTCTGAATCAGTCCCTCCCCTGCACCAGTTTAAGATGCTTGCTTTGCTCCACCTCCTCCTGCCTTTCCTTTTCCGCAGGGTCTTTCTGCCCGCTGGAGTTTCACCCCTCCTGGATTCCTCTGACGCTGAATCCACAGATGGCTCTCCTGCGGGCTTTGGGACCTGGCTCCTCCCCCGGGCTCTCCGTTTCCCCGCGCGCTTGCACATTTGAACTTGGCGCGCGCGCCCAGCTTCCAACCTTTCTCCTGATCGTTACATCACTCCTCTCACTGCTCCCCTCCCCTTCCGGGAGGATAGCTTGTTCTGACCTCCCCTCCGTTCCTGCCGACGGAGCTGCTTCCCCCTTTTTTTTATTATAATTTTTTTTATTGGTTTTACAATTTTTTAAAAAACAATACAAACATATAAAAAGACATACAAACACGTATAGTTTCATAATCTTTTTTTCATAAACCTTGTTTCTCAGACTCCCCCATACCTCCCCTTTCTGCATCCCGATGTCCAAAATTTTTAGCAACTTCTAATTATTTCTCTCAAGCCTCTGTCCTCTTAATCTTTCCTTCAGTCTAATCTTATATCACTGTAACCCTTTCTTTCTCAAAACCTCGACATTCTAACATTCATCAAGTTTATAATAGTCCTTAAGATAGATTTTAAATTTCTTCCATTCTTCTTCCGCCGTCTCCTTTCCCTGGTCACGGATTCTGCCAGTCATCTCAGCCAATGTCATGTAGTCCATCACTTTCATCTGCCATTCTTCCAGGGTGGGTAGATCTTGTGTCTTCCAATACTTTGCGATAAGTATTCTTGCTGCTGTTGTAGCATACATAAAGAAAGTTCTATCTTTCTTTGACACCAATTGGCCGACAATGCCCAAGAGAAAGGCCTCTGGTTTCTTAGGGAAAGTACATTTAAGTACCTTTTTCATTTCATTATATATCATTTCCCAGAAAGCCTTAATCTTCGGGCATGTCCACCAAAGGTGATAGAAAGTACCTTCAGTTTCTTTACATTTCCAACACTTGTTATCAGGCAAATGGTAGATTTTTGCTAGCTTGACTGGGGTCATGTACCACCTATAGATCATTTTCATAATGTTTTCCTTTAAGGCATTACATGCCGTAAATTTAATACCGGTGTTCCACAACCATTCCCAGTCAGCAAACATAATATTATGGCCAATGTCCTGTGCCCACTTAATCATAGCTGATTTAACTGTTTCATCTTGTGTATTCCATTTCAGCAGCAAATTATACATTCTTGATAAGTTCTTAGTATTGGGTTCTAACAATTCAGTTTCTAATTTTGATTTCTCCACCTGGAAGCCAATTTTCCTGTCCTGTTTGTAAACCTCCATTATTTGGTAATATTGGAGCCAATCTCGTACTTTAGGTTTCAATTTCTCATGACTTTGTAATTTCAATTTATCTCCATCCTGTTCCAAAATTTCCCAATACTTTGGCCATCCGACCTCCATATTAAGTTTCTTCAGTGCCTTAGCCTCCAAGGGTGACAACCATCTAGGGGTTTTGTTTTCCAACAAATCTTTATATCTTATCCAAACATTAAACAACGCTTTTCTGACAATGTGATTTTTAAAGGCCTTATGCACTTTGATTTTATCATACCATAGATATGCATGCCAACCAAATGTATTATTAAAGCCTTCTAAATCCAAGATATCTGTATTCTCGAGGAGCATCCACTCTTTCAGCCAGCAAAACGCTGCTGCTTCATAGTACATGTCAGGGAACTGCCATCGGAGGAACAGGTGGGGAAAGGGCTCACGGAGGCTGGGAGGGACTCAACAGTTGAAGCAGGGACCAGCAGGGGGAGAGATGGGTCTCTGGAGGAGAGTCTCACAAAGGCTGAGAGAGACGCAGCAGCTAAAGCAGGAACTAGCAGGGAAAGGGGAGGATCTCTGAGGGAAAGCGAGCAAGAGGGAGGGCTCAGGGACACGTCCAGCGAGAACAGTGGGGAGGTGTCAGAAGCTCCCATAGGGAGACCTATTCCTCGCCGGAAGCTGTCACGCCGCGAATCCCGAAGACGTGTTTCCGTTAAGGAGCTTTTATGCTGGAAGCGCTTCCGAAAACAACCACTGTCGGAATCTGCAAGTGACTAGAGCAGACATGTCTGAGGAGCTCTGTCACACACAGAGGTTTGTGGAGTTGCACAAACTCTGAGGGACTACGATTTTACGCACAAGCAGCTCATCATCCCATCACAGCATTCCGACAGTCTTTGTAAGCTGTTTGTGCAGGAGAAGGCATCATGAGTGACCCAGCCGGAACCGGAGAAGCAGGAGTTGGAGCGGGTCCAAGCTTGGAAGAAAGGTACCGAGTGTTGGAAATCCAACTGGCGCTGCAGACGGCGAGGCTTGAGGAGAGAAGGGCTCAGGATGCAGACAAGAAGGGGAGAGCCACCCAGTTCACCAGAAAGGTACCAGGATTGGTGCAGAAGTTTGGGGGGGACCCCAAGGACTACCATGCCTTTAGAACAGAGATGCAATATGCCCTCAATGTGCAGTTTGATGAATTCCCTGACGAGGAATCGCGAGTGGCTTTCGTGATTGGGCATCTTGAAAGGGGGGCGAGGGACTGGGTTAGACCCCTGATGGCAACGCATAATGACGTCCTAAAGGACACCATGAAGTTCTTTCGTGCAATGGATCTCATGTTTTCCAGCGATATTGAGCAGGGAGTGGTGCGCAGACAGCTAATGGCTTGCAAGCAGGGAAGCCGATCTGTCCGTGAGTACTGGACTGAGTTCACCATGCTGGTTCACAGATTGGGGTGGGACTTATCGGCGGCACCCATTCAAATGCTATTTGAAGAAGGCCTTGCTTCGGCTGTGAAAGACGAACTTTCCCGGGGTCCTAGGGCGGATTCTATGGATCAGCTGACTAAATCTGCGCTGACCATAGGAGCGCGCCAGGAGGCGAGAGCTTTGGAGAGGCGGGAAGGGAAGGGGGAACGTTGGAAGGAGTTCCGCATTCCAGACATTCCAGAGACAACTTTCCCGCCGGCAGAGCCGATGGAAATCGGAACAGCGCGCGCGCACGCAGTTTCAAAGCCCAGTGAGGGGGGAAAGAAGGAGGGAAAAGGCGCCCGGAAATGCTATCTCTGCCAACAGCCAGGTCACTTTGCCAGAGTCTGCCCCTAGAGGAAGGAATAGCAAGGGATGATGGGAGCTGTTGAGGGAAGAGAGGAGGAAAAACCGGAGCAGGTAAAAGCCAACGCCTGGTTGCCACAGTCGGGGCACAGCAGCCAGGCCAAAGAGCAGTGAAAGTGCCCATGCCAGAAGCTCCTCAACCTGCCCTAGTGATAGAAGTGTCGCTAGAGCTGCAAAATGGACACCCCCTAAAGATAAAGGCGCTGTTGGACTCAGGCAGCTCCTGCAATTTCATGAGCAAAGAGTTTGCAGCTGAACACCAAATACAGACTATCCCTTTAAGCAACCCCCTGCAGGTGACCACGATCGATGGCAGGGAGTTGTTGGGAGGAGAAGTCAGCTTGCAGACCGTCCCAATGATAATGAAGGTGGCAAGGCACACAGAACTGATAGCGTTTAATGTGGCCACCTTGGGAGGAGCTCCTATTATTTTGGAGATGAGCTGGCTAGCGTTACATGATCCGCTGGTGGGCTGGCATCAGAGAGTGGTTTCCTTTGGTTCAGCACATTGCTTAGAACACTGCAAAGGGGGAAAGGGTTCAGCAGGGGCCCAAGCCACCCTAGCAGGGACGGAAGTAATGGAGAAAGTGAAGGTACCACCACAATACGCAGATCTCAGCGACGTGTTCAGCGAGAAGGAAGCTGACCAACTACCCCCGCATAGACCCTTTGATTGTCAAATCAATTTACTCCCTGGGGCACAGCTTCCTGTAAGCAAGTTGTATGCCATGTCAGACAGAGAAATGCAGGAGCTAAAAGAGTTCATTGACAAGAACCTGAAGAGAGGCTTCATCAGAGAGTCCAAAGCAGTGGGAGGTAGCCCAGTGTTTTTTGTGGATAAAAAACACATGGACAAGCCGAGACTGGTGTGTGACTTCAGGGCGTTAAACGCAGTGTCAGAACCCGTGGCTTTCCCTATGCCCCGGATTGACGACATTTTGACCAGGGTGCGGAAGGGAAATATTTTTACAAAGCTGGACCTAAGGGGGGCGTACAACCTGATACGTATAAGGAAAGGGGATGAATGGAAAACCACCATGTTCACCCCTTTGGGGGCATTTGAATATCTCGTTATGCCATTTGGCTTACAAGCAGGCTCGGCGTGCTTCCAATCGTTTATGAACCACGTACTGGGGCCTTTGCTTTACAAGAATTGTGTGGCCTTCCTAGATGACGTGTTGGTGTATTCTGAGAATGAGGAGCAGCATGTGAGAGACGTCAGAGAAGTGTTGAGCAGGCTGCAAGCCAACCGGCTGTGGGTGAAACTGGAGAAGTGTCAGTTTCATACCAAGGAGGTGGAATTCCTGGGGTACCACCTGTCAGACAAGGGATTGGCCATGGATCCCGGCAAGGTCCAGGCAGTGCTGGAATGGAAAGCACCCAAAACCAAGAAGGATGTGCAGAGGTTCCTAGGGTTTGGGAACTTTTATCGTAAGTTCATCCGAAACTTTGCACACCTGACGGCGCCCATTACGGACTGTCTCAGCAGTAAGAAGAAATTTGTTTGGACTGAGGAGGCGGAGCGAGCTTTTGAGGAACTGAAAAGGGCCTTCGCCTCTGAAGGACAACTTCTGCATGTGGATTTACAAAAAAAGATGAGAGTCGAAACAGACGCATCAGATAGAGCCATAGGGGCGGTGCTTCTTCTGCAGCCAGGGAAGGAGGAGTCAGAGTGGAGACCGTGTGCCTTTTTTTCGCGAAAGCTGAACAAATCCGAGAGGAACTACACGGTGTACGACCGAGAACTTCTTGCTATTCATGAGGCTTTCCGGAGATGGAGGCATCTGCTAATTGGCGCACAACATAAGGTGCAAGTGTGCACTGACCACAAGAACCTAGAGTATTGGAGAACGGCACGAGTGCTCAACCAACGGCAGTTGAGATGGGCCCAGGAGTTCTCCAAATTTAACTTTGAGATTTGTTACGTGCCAGGCCCAGAGAACGTTAGGGCGGACGCTCTCTCACGCAAACCTGAATATTTGGAGGGGGAGAGAGCACCCGAAGAAAGACATGTCATTCCAGAGGACCGCTGGGTGTGTGGGGCGGCATTGGTGGGGCAAAGGGAACTGGTAGAGGGAACGGTGCATGATGAATACGCCCAGGAGAAACTCAGGGGTCTCAGGAGGGAGGGAGATAAACCCGGGGGTTTTGAGGAGAGAAACGGGGCGTTGTATTACAAGGGAGCGTTATATATACCTGAAGGTGATTTGAGGGAGAAGGTACTCAAGCAACTGCACGATAGCCCCACAGCAGGGCATTTTGGGCAACACAAAACCATGTGGCTGGTTACCAGGGAATTTTGGTGGCCCAAGGTCAGGGAAGATGTGCGGGAGTATGTGAGAGGGTGTGACCAATGCCAGCGAGCCAAGGGGGAGAGGCGGGCACCGGCAGGGTTATTAGAACCGCTACCCACACCTGAAAGACCATGGGAAGCAGTGGCAATAGATTTCATGACTGATCTGCCAAAGTCCAGAGGGAAAACAGCCATCATGGTTGTGGTAGACCTGTTAACCAAAATGGCCCACTTTATAGCATGCTCACATGCTGTCACGGCAGAAGAAACCGCTAAATTGTTTGTAGAAAATGTGTTTAGGTTGCATGGCGCCCCCTTGAGGGTGGTTTCAGACCGAGGGAAACAATTTACTTCCAGGTTCTGGAGGAAGCTCATGAGCTTACTGCATGTAGAGGTCAATTTTTCGACTGCCCGGCATCCTGAAACCAACGGGCAGGCGGAAAGAGCCAATGGCATCCTCCAGCAATATTTGAGGTGTTATGTCAATGACAGAGAGAATGATTGGGTGGAGAAGCTGGCGTTGGCGGAATTTGCCTACAACAATGCGGAGAACGTGTCCACGAGGATGAGCCCCTTTTTGGCTAATTACGGGTGCCATCCCCGGGCTTTCCCGGGGGGGGGGGGAGGGGAGAACTGGTGCGTTCCAGCTGCCGAACAGTTCGTAGAAGAAATGGAAGCGATCCATCGCCAGCTCCAACTTAACTTAGACAGGGCCAAGGAGGAATATAAGAGGCAGGCAGACAAAAACAGAAGAGAAGGTGAAACAATTAGGGTGGGGGATCAGGTGTGGCTGTCAACCCAAGGGTTACCATTCAAAGGAGGTTGTAAGAAGTTAAGACCCAAAAGACTGGGCCCATTTGAAGTCACACAACAGGTCAACCCAGTGGCTTTCAGACTCCGGTTACCGAACCACATGAAGCTGCACCCAGTTTTCCACAGGTCGTTGCTGTCACCGTATAAAGGGGACAGAGAAGGGAGGGTCACTCGGGGACCAGCAATGGAGGAAAGGGAACACAGCTACCATGTAGCGGAGATCCTCGATTCCAGGTGGAAGGGAGATCAAGTAGAGTATTTGGTAACGTGGGAAGGGGAACCGGAGTCGGAAAACTATGGCAACTGATAAGCCAAAGTTGCCATGAGTGCCAAGAAAAACAAACATGGAGTCCAGCGCGCTTCCCTTGCGCGGCTTGCAGACTGTTTGTGCCGATCCAAAAGTCCTCTGGCTCCCTGGCTGTCAGCAGAGCGATCGCAGCAGATAGAAGCAATTGCAGCGTGTGGGTGAATAATTCAGAACAGACACAAAGCGTTCCTTATCTTCTCTAGCCTTTAATCAAGTAGAATAACATCGTAAATTAAACCTGGCGAAAGCTCGCCCATTCTCCCTTTCGCGTAGCGTCCCAAAAGCAGACTGAAACACTCGGCGTCAAACCACTCCCCGTATGTGTTTCTAACCACGCCTCAGGGAAGAGACGTCACACAGAACTCTTTAACCCTGTGAGTTCTGAAACCAATAACAAAAACACCTGGGTCATGGCAGAGGATGTCAAGGACGAGGTTTTAATAGAAACTTTTCATCAGAGGTTCCCACGTAAACCTCAGCCAGTGGCGAGGTTCCGGAGGGAATACTTTGCCACCACAGATGAGGAAGAGGAGTTGGAGGGGTTCACAGATTCCGAGGAGGAGGAGGATTCAGCGAGCCGGAACAGCGACCGATGGAGGGAAATGTTCGAGACGTCTGAAGATGAAGAGGATTCTTTTCGGAGTTTTACCTCCTCACCGCCCAGAGGAGAGGGAACGGGCGGGGGTGAAGGGGGTCCTGGAGGGGAGGTGGATGTCAGGGAACTGCCATCGGAGGAACAGGTGGGGAAAGGGCTCACGGAGGCTGGGAGGGACTCAACAGTTGAAGCAGGGACCAGCAGGGGGAGAGATGGGTCTCTGGAGGAGAGTCTCACAAAGGCTGAGAGAGACGCAGCAGCTAAAGCAGGAACTAGCAGGGAAAGGGGAGGATCTCTGAGGGAAAGCGAGCAAGAGGGAGGGCTCAGGGACACGTCCAGCGAGAACAGTGGGGAGGTGTCAGAAGCTCCCATAGGGAGACCTATTCCTCGCCGGAAGCTGTCACGCCGTGAGTCCCGAAGACGTGTTTCCGTTAAGGAGCTTTTATGCTGGAAGCGCTTCCGAAAACAACCACTGTCGGAATCTGCAAGTGACTAGAGCAGACATGTCTGAGGAGCTCTGTCACACACAGAGGTTTGTGGAGTTGCACAAACTCTGAGGGACTACGATTTTACGCACAAGCAGCTCATCATCCCATCACAGTACAGTTTTAAGTCCGGCAGGGCAAATCCCCCTCTTTCTTTTGCATCTGTAAGTATTTTAAATTTTATTCTGGGCTTTTTGCCCTGCCAGACAAATCTCGCAATGTCTTTCTGCCACCTCTTGAAACAGTCCATCTTGTCAAGAATCTGCAAAGTTTGAAACAAAAATAGCATTCTAGGCAATACATTCATCTTAATAACTGCAATTCGGCCTAACATTGACAATTTTAGATTTGACCATATTTCTAGATCTTTTTTAATTTCTGACCAACATTTTTCATAGTTGTCCTTATACAAGTTCAAATTTTTAGATGTCAAATGAACCCCTAGGTATGTCACCTTCTTAACCACTGTCAAACCTGTCTCTTCTTGAAATTTCTCCTTCTCCATGACTGTCAAATTTTTTTCTAAGACTTTAGTTTTTTGTTTGTTCAGTTTAAGTCTGGCTACCTGGCCAAATTGTTGAATTATCTCCAACACTCTTTTCGTACTAGTGTTTGGCTCTTGTAAGGTCAATACTAAGTCATCTGCGAATGCCCTTAACTTGTAATGTTTAGCTCCGACCTGTACACCTTTAACCTGCTGGTCATTTCTAATCATATTCAGCAACACCTCCAGAACAGAAATGAAAAGCAATGGAGAAATTGGGCACCCCTGTCGTGTTCCTTTTTCTATCTTAAGTTCCTCCGTTATCACATTATTTACAATCAGCTTAGCTTTTTGTTCAGAATATATTGCACCCATACCATTCTCAAAACCTTGGCCTACCCCCATCCCATGAAGATTCTTTTTCATAAAACTCCAAGAAATATTGTCAAAGGCTTTCTCCGCGTCCACAAAAATCAGCACTGCTTTAGTGTTTATGTTCACCTCTAGCAATTCCAGAATGTCTATTATATTCCTTACATTGTCCGATAAGTGCCTTTTTGGGAGAAAGCCTGCTTGGTCCTTATGAATCTTCTCCATCAACACTCTTTTAAGTCTTTTTGCCAAAATGTCTGCAAAAAAATTATAATCCACATTAAGTAATGATATTGGGCGGTAGTTCTTAAGTTGAGTCTTTTCAGTCTCTGTCTTTGGTATGAGTGAAATATACGCTTCTTTCCACGATTCTGGTGCCTTTCCCCCCTCTGAAATCTCATTGCAGACTTCCTTTAACGGTTGAACCAACCACTCCTTCAAAGATTTATAGTATCTGGAAGTCAGTCCATCTGGCCCTGGAGACTTGCCCAATTGCATGTCTTGAATGGCACCCTCTATCTCTTGTTCTGTTATTCTCTGGTTTAAATCCACCTTGCTTTGATGAGAGATTTTTTGTAATCCATATTTTTTAAGGAATTTATCTATGTCCTCTTCATTTTGTGGTCCTTGAGAATAAAGTTTTTTGAAATAACTCAGAAAACAGTTTCTAATCTCATTGGGTTTAGATATGTTCTTTCCATCCACTTCTAGGCTTGTAACTGTATTTAGTTTCTGCCTTTTCTTCAATTGCCATGCCAGAAGTTTGCCACATTTATCTGCCGATTCGAATGTTTTTTGTTTCATTTGCTTTATCTTCCATTCAATCTCTTGATTCATCAATTCCATATATTGTGTTTGATATAACTTAATCTCTCTCAAAATCTCCTGGGACTTTGGTTTTGATCTTAATTTTTTCTCTCCTTCTTTTATCTTTTCCAAAATCTTTTCCTTCTTCTCATTCTGCTTTCTCTTTTTTATTGAATTTTGTTGAATCAAGAATCCTCGCATCACAGCTTTACTTGCGTCCCAGATCACTCTTTTTTCCACATCGGCCTTTAGATTTATTTCAAAATAGTCCTTTAAAGTTTTTTGGGCCTTCATGTGGATCTCCTTATCTCGAAACAGGGTGTCATTCATCCTCCATCTAAATTGACCAGTTGTTGTAAGTTTCATTTCCATCTTCACGGCGTTATGGTCGGAGCAAGTTTTTGGGCAGATTTCTACCCTCCTAATCTTTGGAGCCATCCCACTAGTGATCCAAATTTGATCAATTCTGGTCCAGGTCATCATTGCTTGAGAGAAAAAAGTTCCCTCTCTCTCAAGAGGGTTCCTTGTTCTCCATATGTCTATTAGGTCCATATTTTCCGTCATTTCAAAGGTCTTCGGAAGTCTCCCTTCCTTGGAGATTGTCAGTCTTTGTGCCTTGTCCATATTTGTAGAAACTACACCGTTCATGTCTCCCATAATTATCATATTGTAATCCAAATAGTCCATCAGAGTTTCATGAAGTTTCTTGAAGAATTCCGCCTTGCCTTCATTTGGTGCATAAATTCCAACTATTAAGAATTTTTCTCCTTGTACTTGTATTTCAACTGCCAGATATCTTCCTTGTTCATCTTTAAACATCATTTTTGGAACCCATTTCTCTTTTACATAGATCACGACTCCTCTTTTCTTAACTTTATCCGATGAAATGAATTCTTGTCCTAATCTTTTATTTATGAGTAGTTTCCTGTGTGCTCTGGTTACATGGGTTTCTTGTAAACAAATCAAGTCCAATTGTTCTCTTTTCAAAATATGAAACACTTGACGTCTCTTCAAAGGCATGTTCAGCCCATTACAAGTCCAGCTAAGGAATTGCAGAGCCGTCTTGTTATTTTTCTGTTACTCCTCCAACCGTTCCAAGTTGTTGCTCGTCCTCTGATGGTGATGGGTTAAGTCCAAACGATAGGTTCAGAATGTCTAGTGCTCTCCTTTGTTCTGCAATTGGATCCACAGTTCCCTTCTGTAAGTCCTCTTGGTTTCTTTCCAAGAATCTCTCTTTGTCTTGTATTGTCTTTATTTTCACCTTCTTTCCCTTATAGTCAAAAGACAGTCCTTGTGGGAACTCCCACCTGAAAGGGATGATGTTCTTCTTCAGCAGGTAAACCAAATCCTTATAGAATGTTCTCAACTCCAAGATATGTTTAGGGATGTCTTTAAAAATCTGTATGGATGAATTTTCAATTTGCAAGGCCTTTTGGTAGTGTAATTTTAATATTTTATCTCTTTCTTCCTTAGATCTAAGGGTAATCAAACAGTCCCTCGGGGTCTTTCTGTTCTGTCTTCTGCCCAGTCTAAATGCTGTTGTAATCTTAAATTCTTCCTCCTCCAAGTCTTCCCAGAAACCAGCAAACTCTTGTGTTAAAAACTCCACCAGGTTGTCTCCTTCGCTCTCGGGAATCAGTCTTAATTTCAGATTTCTTTCCTTTCTCTGTAATTCCCACAAAGCCAGAGTTACATCATGTTCATGAACCTTTTTAGCAATCGGTTCTAAGTTCTCTTGAGTCTCTCCAGCAATAGTTCTAGCTTCCTCTGCAATTTTACGTGTTGCAGAATTTTCTTGAACCAGCCTGTTTATAGATTCTGTATTCAAGTCCAATCTTGCTGTTAGTTCTGTTAATTTCTGTGTATTTTCTGTACTCTGCTTTGTCAAGGTCTCCAAAGATTGATTTATCTTGAGTAACGCTTGTGTCACTGACTCCATAGAGGCAGCTGTCACTTTTTCTTGTCCTGTTATTCCTGTAGGAGTTACGCCTGTAATTGAGCCTCTTTTCTTTTGTTGCTGTTGCTGGTGTTGTTGCTGGTGGAGCTGCTGTTGCTGGTGGAGCTGCTTCCCCTGACACACTGGAACCTCCCCCCCCCTCCGCTACGCTCTGGAGGGGAAGCCGGTCCCGATCTCCTGCTGCTGCTTCGGGATTCCCTATTTGCTCCTTCCCCCTGATGAGTCCCCCCTGGGGCTCCTCTTGTCTTGGCTACAGGCGCCCCCTCCTGGGAATCCCCCGATTCGCTGGAAAGGCTCATGGAATCCCTCGGGCCACCGTCCTCCTCTTCCTCGCTGTCCTCGGACTCTTCCCAATAGTCCTCCCTCTCCTGCCTCCCATGTGCCTCTGCTCCTGAACCCCTGACAGCGCCATAAATTGCGCAGCCACGATTTAGCTTCCCCATGCAGATGAGTTATTATGAAGCCTACTTTCTCCTCCTCATCTCTAAAGTCTCCCCTTCGCTCTCCATCACCTCTCTCCCCTGTACCTCTGCTCCTGAGCCCCTGACAATTATATTTCATTTCCCAGAAAGCCTTAACCCTTGGGCACGTCCACCATAGGTGAAAGAATTTTCCTTCAGTTTCTTTACAATTCCAACACTTATTGTCTGGCAAATGATATATTTTTGCAAGCTTGATTAGGGTCATGTACCACCTGTAAATCATTTTCATAATATTTTCTTTCAGGGCATTACATGCCGTAAATTTCACACCAGTGGTCCTCAAATTGGTGTTTTTGGGGTTAGAATGCACATTCACCCCAAAATCGCAGAAATGTTTGTTACCAGCCCAAATCAACCATAGGTAAACATATGGTAACATGTCAATAGAAAAAGGACGAATAAGCTTTGATTGCTCTTTCGGTGTTCATTCACCCACAAATAG
The DNA here is from genome assembly GCF_964188305.1 of Podarcis bocagei. Lineage (NCBI taxonomy): Eukaryota > Metazoa > Chordata > Lepidosauria > Squamata > Lacertidae > Podarcis > Podarcis bocagei. Next base: position 91,373,710 of record NC_138131.1, on the reverse strand, counting down.
CAAAGCGGTGTGTAATGGTTGGGAGTTACTCGTGCGTAATCCTGCTCTGTTTGAGCATCGGGTTGCCTGGTTAAACCCTCCGGACTACGCAGCCCATGGTAGCGTGGCTGCTCTTAGTCACTTGTAGAATCTGACTGTGGGCGTTTCTTAAAGCGTTGCCAACATAAGAGTTGTTTGACGCCCAATCGTTTCCGCCTCTCACTGCGCGGGAGTCTCCTGCGCAGGGTGGGCGTGGGCAGCGGGGTGCTTGGGCTCTCCTCACTAACTTCCAACGAAGAGTCCTGGAGCCCCTGCACCTCCCTGTCCCGTTGCTCTCCTGGATCCCTGGTGTTACACTCATTCTCTTCCCCTTCTTCCTGGCTAAGTCTCCCTCTAGCGCTTGGACCTTCCCCTGCAGAATCAGAGACCCTCTCCTTCTCCCGTGCCTCTGATGGCAGTTCCCTGACATCCACCTCCCTCCCAGGGCCCCCTTCACTCCCCCTCCGACCCGGGGGCTCTGTTGCAGCCTCTTCTCTGGTCGGCGAGCCAAGGAAACCCCTGAAAGAGCTGTCCTCCTCATCTGTGGGTGTGAACACCTCTTCCCACCTGCTAAGGTTCCCACCCAAGGAATGACTCTCCCAATCCGATTCTTCTTCGGATTCTGAAAACCCTTCGAAACTCTCTTCCTCCTCCGTCGTGCCGAACTGTTCTTCCCAGAATCGCTCTAAGGGCTTGGGTTTATCTGGGAACCGTCGGTGGAACACTTCCACCATATGCTCGTCGCCAACTGCCTCTGCCGGCACCCACGTGTTTTCCGACCAGGGCTCTCCTTCCCACGCCACCAAGTACTGCACCTGCCGCCCTCGCCACCTTGAATCCACTATCTCTGCGGCCGAGCTCTGGTGTTCCCTCTCTTCTACCTGTGGTTGTGGCAAGACTTCTACCTCCCGCCCCTCTAATTCCTGCCCCTCTCTGTGCGGTGAGAGCAAGGACCTGTGGAACACGGGATGTATTTTCATGTTGTTGGGCAACCTGAGCTTGAACGCCACTGGGTTTATCTGTTGTATAACTTCAAACGGGCCCAGTCTTCTGGGCTGCAACTTCTTGCACCCTCCCTTAAAGGGTAACCCTTGAGTGGACAACCACACGCGATCCCCCACCCTAATGGTTTCCCCTTCCCTCCGGTGTTTATCTGCTTGCTTCTTGTAACTGGCTTTAGCCCTTTCTAGGTTCATCTTGAGCTGTTGATGTAACGCTTCCATTTCTTCCACAAACTGTTCAGCAGCAGGTACACTCCAGCTCTGTTCCTCATTGCCCGGGAACGCCCTGGGATGACACCCATAATTGGCCAAGAAGGGGCTCATACTGGTGGACACATGTTCAGCATTATTGTACGCAAATTCTGCTAGCGCTAGTTTCTCTACCCAATCATTCTGCCTTTCGCTAACGAAGCAGCGTAAGTATTGCTGGAGTACACTGTTTGCCCTTTCCGCCTGCCCATTGGTTTCTGGGTGTCTCGCTGTCGAGAAGCTTACCTCGACTTGCAGTAGGCTCATGAGCTTCCTCCAGAACCGGGAAGTAAATTGTTTTCTGCGGTCAGATAAAACCCTCAAGGGGGCGCCATGCAGCCTAAAAATGTGTTCTACAAACAACCGTGCCGTTTCTTCCGCCGTCACCGCATGGGAGCAGGCGATAAAGTGGCACATTTTGGTTAGCAAGTCTACTACTACCATCACTGCTGTTTTTCCCCTTGATTTGGGCAAATCCGTCATGAAATCAATTGACACCACCTCCCAGGGTTTGTTTGGCGTGGGTAAGGGTTCCAGCAAACCTGCTGGCATCGTGCGTTCCCCTTTGGCCCTCTGGCAGCGGTCACACCCTCTTACATATTCACGTACACCTTCCCTCACCCGTGGCCACCAAAATTGTCGGGTCACCAGCATCATGGTTTTGTGTTGCCCAAAATGTCCCGCTGTGGGGGTGTCATGTAGTTGTTTGAGTACCCTTCTTCTTAGAGCCTCCCCCGGTACGTACATCACCCCCCTGTAGTACAACACCCCTTCCTTCTCCTCAAACCCCTCTGGTGCTCCCCTCCCCTCTTGGAGTTCCCTGATTTTAGTCCGGGCGAATTCATCGTCCCTAGTGAGTCCTGCCAGTTCTCTCGTGCCCACTAGAGTACCCCCACACACCCATCGGTCCTCAGGTATGACGTGGCGGGTCTCCGGCGGCCCTTCTCCTTCGAAGTACTCTGGTTTCCGCGAAAGAGCGTTTGCTCTCACGTTTTGCTGGCCGGGCACATACTGGATTTCGAAAGAAAACTTGGAAAACTCCTGCGCCCAGCGAATCTGTCTCTGGTTGAGCACCTGTGCTGTCCGCCAATATTCCAAGTTCTTGTGATCTGTGCAGACCTGGATCTTATGCTGCGCCCCTATCAGCAGATGGCGCCACCGACGAAAGGCGGCATAAATTGCTAGCAGTTCTCGGTCGTACACAGTGTAGTTTTGTTCCGACTTGCTCAGCTTCCTCGAGAAGAAGGCGCACGGTTTCCATTCTTGCTGGCTCAGTCCTGGCTGCAACAGAACCGCCCCGATGGCTCTTTCTGACGCGTCCGTCTCCAACCTCATAGGTTTCTCCAAATCCACATGTAGTAATTGTTCCTCCAACGCGAATGCCTTCTTCAATCTTTCAAAGGATTGCTGGGCTTCCTCCGTCCACACAAACTTTCTCTTACTACTGAGACAGTCCGTGATTGGGGCCGTCAAGTGTGCGAAGTTCTTGATGAACGTCCGGTAGAAATTGCCAAAACCTAGGAATCTCTGCACATCCTTTCGTGTCTTTGGGGTCTTCCACTCCAATACTGCTTGCACCTTGCTTGGGTCCATCGCTAAGCCTTTGTCAGATAGCATGTACCCCAGGAACTCCACCTCTCGGGCATGAAACTGACATTTCTCTAGCTTGACCCACAACTGGTGTTTCTGCAAATGTTGTAGCACTTCCCTGACATCTCTCACATGTTGCTCCTCATTTTCCGAATAAATCAAGACGTCGTCCAGGAATGCTACACAGTTCTTGTAAAGCAGAGACCCCAACACGTGGTGCATGAACGCTTGAAAACAGGCGGAGCCTGACTGTAATCCGAAAGGCATAACGAGATATTCAAAGGCCCCCAGGGGTGTGAACATGGTGGTCTTCCATTCATCCCCCTCTCTCATCCGGATTAAGTTGTAAGCCCCCCTCAGATCTAGCTTGGTGAAATTCTTTCCCTTCCTCACTCTTGTCAGATTGTCATCGATTCTGGGCATCGGGAAAGTCACAGGTTCTGACACCAAATTTACCCCCCTGAAGTCCACGACCAGCCTCGGTTTATCAGTGTCCTTTTTGTCCACAAAAAATACTGGACTGCCCCCCACTGCTTTTGACTCTCTTATAAACCCTCTCTTTAGGTTCTTGTCGATAAAGTCCCGTAACTCCTTCATCACTATGGGGGTGGGTTTCCCCTGAGCATCCAGCGACCGTCGTTCTTCCAGCCTCGCTGTCAGGATGGCTATGTGCTCTTCCAAATTGCGGTTTCTCTCCTCCAGCGATTGGCCTCCAGCTGCCCCTCCCCTGGCTCCAGCTCCTCCGGTCTTACTCATGATGCCCCCTTCTGCTTGTTGCGCACGAGCAACTTTCAGGGTGAGTCAGAATGCTGTAATGGTTGGGAGTTACTCGTGCGTAATCCTGCTCCGTTTGAGCATCGGATTGCCTGGTTAAACCCTCCGGACTACGCAGCCCATATTAGCGTGGCTGCTCTTAGTCACTTGTAGAATCTGACTGTGGGCGTTTCTTAAAGCGTTGCCAACATAAGATTTGTTTGACGCCCAATCGTTTCCGCCTCTCACTGCGCAGGAGTTTCCTGCGCAGGGTGGGCGTGGGCAGCAGGGTGCTTGGGCTCTCCTCACTAACTTCCAACGAAGAGTCCTGGAGCCCCTGCACCTCCCTGTCCCGTTGCTCTCCTGGATCCCTGGTGTTACACTCATTCTCTTCCCCTTCTTCCCGGCTAAGTCTCCCTCTAGTGCTAGGACCTTCCCCTGCAGAATCCGAGACCCTCTCCTTCTCCCGTGCCTCTGATGGCAGTTCCCTGACACGGTGTAATAAGCCTAAACAAAGCCAAACAAGTTGTTTTGGTTTCCAACTACATAGAGAGAAGAATCTTGGATTTCGCTTACTTCAAGTCGTGTTCTTTGCTGTTAATGCACATTGACACAGAAATCGCAAAGTGTGTGTAATGAGACCAAAATAACACAACACCATCTTTTCGCTTCCATATGCGTAGAAAGAAGACGAATAGGCTTTGATTGGGCTTTTTTCAATTCGCATGGTGTTATTTGGGTGTGCGCCAGCATCACCCCAAACGAAAGCAAAAAAGTTTTTTTGGGTTCCATCTACATAAAAAGAAGATGATAAAGCTCTGATTGGGCTCATTTCAAATTGGTGTTTTGCGGGTTAGAATGCACATTCACCCAAAAATCGCAGAAATGTTTGTTACCAGCTCAAATCTGCTGGGAAAAAGCACCAATGATAAAGCCAGCTGCAGGTGGCTGGAATGCAAAACAGGATGTTGTTGTTTCAAACTGTACTGTTGGGAAAAAGGGGGAGTCTATTCTCTGTACTGAGCACCGGATGTTAGCTCAGAGTGTCATCTGACCTGTGCTAGAAGCACAGGGGAGGAGTTATGACTCTTCTGATGGAGTCTGAAGGGTGCAGTCACGTTTCTTTGTACTGCTGAATGACAGGAATAAAAGACATGTAAATAGGACTCCTGTCTGTCTCATTTCCCCTCCCTGGGGGGGAAAGCAAGGAGAGAGAAGCAGAGGGTGTGTTCTCCTCACATCTAACGAGGAGAATCACCGGTTTACGACCTAGCCTGCCGGGAGTAGCAGATGGAAGGTAAACAAGTATCTCGCTCAGTTTGCCCGTGAAGGCCAGTTTACCTCTGACTGTGAGCTGAGATACTGACGTATGGCAGCTTTCGGTGGTTGCGATTCATCGAACATCTGCATGAGAGGCTGGTGGATTGTCCTCCTCTGCTCCAAGGGAGAAAATAGCGTCTGAGAGCAGCCAGAAGCTGAACAGACGGCTGGACCCAGAGGAAAATGTTTTCCAAGCAACGGAGCTCAAGGTATGCTGCATTTCGGGCTAAAAGTTAGAGATAAGCTTTCAAGTATGCACAGTTGCTAAGCGACGCTCGTCAGAGACGTGGAAATTTACTGGCTGCGCAGATGGCTCTGAGAGAGGGCCTGGGAAGCGAAAGTTTTGTTTTGACTATGTCTTCGATGCTGTGCAAGGTCTGAGAAACAGCTTGCAGCTTGCCTGGAAAGGCAGTAAACAAGTCCAGCAGAGGCTATTGGAGTTTTAGCAAGGCTGGAAAGTGAGACAGAGGCTTGGCTTCAAGATGGATGCCAAGAAGGGGGGAGCCCTGCCTTATTCATCTCCCCTGACCAGTGGCAGTTATTCATCATGGTCTGGAAAGACGACTACCCCAGAAGGGGTGAGCAAGGATGATGCTGGCCAAGTTCCTAAGAGCTCATCGAAAACTGAGGAGAGCTTTGACCCTAGATGGGGGAGCGAAGGAACTGTTCCAGCTGCACTGGAAGTGAAGGACAGGGGGAGGGAAGAACAGAGTTCAAATCTCCCCGCTGCTGAAGCTACTGAGGAGCGAGTTGTAGCATTGAGCGCTGTCCGATGTTACAATTGTGGACAGACTGGGCATCTACAGCGAAACTGTAGGAAGCCGCGCCAGTCAAGAGGAGCGAAGAGCAGCTCTACGAAGCCTGAGGCGTCAGGCAAAAGCCGTACCAAGTGCCAGGTGAAACCTGCAAAGGCTATGATGGCGAAAGGAACCACGCCAGATGTTGGGAACGCGTTCATAATCGACACTGGCTGTACAAAACACATGTGCCCGCACAGAGAACTGTTTTCAACGTTGAAGAAGCAAAGCTTCACTGTGAAACAGGCCAACGGTCAGGAGCTGAAAGCGACCGGGATTGGGACTGTGTATCTTGAGAGTCTGAACTTGACTATAAACAATGTTTACCTGGTTCCAGAACTGAGATTTAATCTGCTGAGTGTGTCGCAGATTGCAAAGAAAGGACTGAAACTGTCCTATGATGCTAAAAGCTGCAAGATCTACAAAGATGGAGAACTGTTTCTTACTGCCAGAGAGAAGGATGGACTGTATTTGTTGACTTTTGATCAAAGTGATTACATGAAATGTAATTTTTCTGGTTCTAACGAAATCTCTCTTGCAGGTGTGACCAGTGTGAGCACCAGGAAGGTGACCAAGAAGGTCGACAGAGCATTTCAGCGGGTGTATGCTGATGTGATTGGTCCTCTAGAACCATCTAGAGGCGGTGCAAAATATTACCTTGTGTGTGTGGATTGTTTTACTAATTATTCTTGGGTTTTTGTGATGGAAAAACCGCAAGAGACCTTAGAAAGGTTTCAGGAGTTTTGTGACAAGGTTAAAAATATGCATGATGCTAACATTGATTGTCTCTTCACAGATGAGAAACAAGTTTTTCTGTTACAGAAGTTTCAGAAGTTCTGCATTACATTGGCTAGCTACTCTCTGTTGTGTCTTTGTCTCTGACTTAGACACTGCTTTAACCTGCTTTGAGTTGTTAACAATAGCAACACATGCAACAGCTAAGTTAGCAAACTCTTTTGAGTACCTCTTTGGTGGTACACCCTTTGTAACTCTCTCAGACCTGCGTACGAGGTTCTGATCCTCTGTGCTTACTGGTTCAACCTCTGGACTTTGTTGAGAACCAGTAGCATTCAGTGGTTCTTCCTTCACCTGTGAAGGTCTATCCATTGTGTGAGATTTTCTCTCAATGACTGTTACAACTGAACTCTCTGAGCTATCAGTGTCATCATCAGTACCACTGTAATCTGTGACATCAGAAAAATCATCATCATCTGAATCGTTTCCTGTGGGAAATGTGTGTTGTACAACCCGCTCTTGTTCAGGAGCACTTTCTAGAAACTTTGTGAGAATCACCTGACCAGATTCAGACAAAATTACTCTGTAGAGACCCTTTTCATATCCCACAAAAATGCCTCTGGCACTCTTTACTCCACCTGGAGCTTCTGTTCTCACATGAGACCCAAAAACCTTAAAATAGGCAACAGAAGGTTTTCTATTGAACAGCTTCTCAAAAGGAGAACATCCCAACTCTGTTGAGACTTTTCTCAACCACACATGAAGATAGGACGCTAGAGATTCGGCCCAATATTCATGTGGCAAATGTGAACTAAGCAATTGCGCATGCATCCCCTTTTGCAATTCTTTGTTCACTCTAACACAGACCCCTCTGTTCCATGCTTCGGCTGAAACAGCAATTTTGTGGTCTATCCCTTTTCCATCCAGGAACTTCTGAAACTTCTGTAACAGAAAAATTTGCTGCTCATCTGTGAAAAGACAATCAATGTTAGCATCATGCATATTCTTAACCTTGTCACAAAACTCCTGAAACTTTTCTAAAGTTTCCTGCGGTTTCTCCATCATATAAACCCAAGAATAATTAGTGAAACAATCCACACACAAAAGGTAATATTTTGCATTGCCCCTAGATGGTTCTAGAGGACCAATCACATCAGCATACACCCGCTGAAATGCTCTGTCGACCTTCTTGGTCACCTTCCTGGTGCTCACACTGGTCACACCTGCAAGAGAGATTTCGTTAGAATCAGAAGAATTACATTTCATGTAATCACTTTGATCAAAAGACAACAAATACAGTCCATCTTTCTCTTTGGCAGTAAGAAACAGTTCTCCATCTTTGTAGATCTTGCAGCTTTTAGCATCATAGGACAGTTTCAGTCCTTTCTTTGCAATCTGCGACATGCTCAGCAGATTAAATTTCAGTTCTGGAACCAGGTAAACATCGCTTATAGTCAAGTTCAGACTCTCAAGATACACAGTTCCAATTCCGGTCGCTTCCAACTCTTGACCGTTGGCCTGTTTCACAGTGAAGCTTTGCTTCTTCAACGTCGAAAACAGTTGTCTGTGTGGGCATAAATGTTTTGTACATCCAGTGTCGATTATAAAGGCGTTCCCAACAACTGGCGTGGTTCCTTTCGCCATCATAGCCTTTGCAGGTTTCACCTGACACTTGGTACGGCTTTTGCCTGACGCCTCAGGCTTCGTAGAGCTGTTCTTCGCTCCTTTTGACTGGCGCGGCTGCCTACAGTTTCGCTGTAGATGCCCAGTCTGTCCACAATTGTAGCATCGGACAGCACTCAATGCTACACCATGCTCTCCAGTAGATTCAACAGTGGGGGAATTAGAACTCTGTTCTTCCCTCCCCCTGTCCTTCACTTCCAGTGCAGCAAGTCTGTCATGTTCATTCAGGACCACGGCACACACTCTTTCCGCGGTTAGGTCTTGAGCCGGTAGGGAACCAAGCTGACTGGCAACAACCTTGTAGGTGCGATTAAGGCTGTTTATCATCATGAAGCAAAACACTTCCTCCTGTAGACGGAAATTGCGTTCCACCATCTGTTGACGCAGAAACTTCATTTCTGTCAGGTGCGCTTGAACATCTCCATCAGGCACAAGTCTCAGATTGGTCAACTTCTCAAAATACAGCAACGCTGAAGAACCAGCATCTCTCTGATGCGTTGTACGCAGCGTGTCCCAAAACTCTTTCACATTTTCTAAATGCTGGATATGCACAAGCTGCTGATCTGAGACACACAGAATTATAGCAGTCCTGGCCCTCATGTTCTGTGATTCCCAACCTCTGGTTGCTGCTGCAGGGATGGGGTTTTCAATTACATCAAAAAGCCTCTGATTCTGCAGCAGGGCCTTCATCTTTACAGACCAAGATGAATAATTGTCATTGGTTAAGGGAGGTGGGCAAGGCAGCGCTCCCTTCTTGGCATCCATCTTGAAGCCAAGTCTTTAGCTCACACTGTCAAGCAAGCTGTAAAATCCAACAGTTGTTTTTTTCTTTCTCAAGCAGGGAAACTGCAGGTTGTTTATGCTTTTAGCACCTGGCAGCAAAATGCTGGGTGCTACGGAAAGTCCCTTTCCAAGAGCACGTAAAGCTTGTAGCCAAAACACTCCATGGCTTAGTTTCGCTTTCCCAGCCTCACAATGCAGCTGCGTAGCCAGTAACTTTCCACTCAAGAGTGCATTCAGGACTTCTTATCTTAACCACAGGAATTTGTGGAATGCAGGCTTCAGCTTCCAAGCTGCAGGCCTTTCTCCCGGAGCTGTATTTTTCCAACGCAACTCCCCCGTGAACCAGGGAATTAATCAACCTGCGTTCACACTTTTAGCCCGATATGCAGCACACCTTGAGTTTTGTTGCTGTGGAAAACACCTCTTCTTTCCACCAGCCGTCTGTTGAGCCTCTGGCTTCTCTCAGACGCTTGCCTTCTGCCTTGGAGCAGAGGAGGACAATCCACCAGCCTCTCATGCAGATGTCCGATGAATCACAACCATCCTCTGCTACCATATGTTAGTATCTTCGCTCACAGTCAGAGGTACCTGGCCTCCCCCGTGGCAATTGAGCGAGATACTGTGTTTACCTTCCATCTGCGACCCCGACAGGCTAGGTAAACAAACCCGGCGATTCTTCTCATCAATCAGACGTGAAGAACACACCCTCTGCTTCTCTGCTTCTCCCTCCCTCCCTGCATTCTCCCCAGGGAGGGGAAATGAGACAGACAGGAGCCCTTTTACATGTTTTATTCCTGTCACTCAGCAATACATAGAAATGCGACTGTTCCCTTCAGACCCCATCAGAAGAGACACACACTCCTCCCCTGTACTTCCAGCACAGGTCACATGACACTCTGAGCTAACATCCGGTGCTCAGTACAGAGAATAGGCTCCACCTTTTCCCCAACAGTACATCTGCAAAACATAACATCCTGTTTTGCATTCCAGCCATCTGGAGCTGGCTTTTGCGTTGGTGCTTTTTCCTGACAAGAGGTACACTGGTGAAACCAGTGGTGGGGAGTTCCAAGGGTGGAACTGAAACAACAGGGGACTGTTATATGTATAACAACTGTTTGTTTTCTAATCATGTTTTGCCTATTGATGCTTTTGGGGGAGGATGTTGGGAAAAAGCACCAAGGCAAAAGCCAGCTGCAGGTGTTACAGGATGTTGTTGTTTCAAACTGTACTGTTGGGGAAAAGGGGGAGTCTATTCTCTGTACTGAGCACCGGATGTTAGCTCAGAGTGTCATCTGACCTGTGCTGGAAGCACAGGGAAGGAGTTATGACTCTTCTGATGGAGTCTGAAGGGTGCAGTCACGTTTCTTTGTACTGCTGAATGACAGGAATAAAAGATATGTAAATAGGACTCCTGTCTGTCTCATTTCCCCTCCCTGGGGGGGGGAAGCAAGGAGAGAGAAGCAGAGGGTGTGTTCTCCTCACATCTAACGAGGAGAATCGCCGGTTTACGACCTAGCCTGCCGGGAGTAGCAGACGGAAGGTAAACAAGTATCTCACTCAGTTTGCCCGTGAAGGCCAGTTTACCTCTGACTGTGAGCTGAGATACTGACAAAATCAAGCATACGTAAACATATGGTAACATCTCAATAGAAAAAGGACGAATAAGCTTCGTTTGCTCTTTCGGTGTTCATTCACCCAGAAATAGCAAAGCGAAGTGTAATAAGCCTAAACAAAGCCAAACAGGTTGTTTTGGTTTCCAACTACATAGAAAGAAGAATCTTGGATTGCGCTTACTTCATGTCGTGTTCTTTGCTGTTAATGCACATTGACACAGAAATCGCAAAGTGTGTGTAATGAGACCAAAATAACACAACACCATTTTTTCGCTTCCATATGCGTAGAAAGAAGACAAATAAGCTTTGATTGGGCTTTTTTCAATTCGCATGGTGTTATTTGGGTATGCGCCAGAATCACCCCAAACGAAAGGAAAAAGGTGTTTTGGGTTCCATTTACATAAAAAGGAGATGATAAAGCTCTGATTGGGCTTATTTCAAATTGGTGTTTTGGGGGTTAGAATGCACATTCACCCAAAAATCGCAGAAATGTTTGTTACCAGCCCAAATCAAGCATAGGTGTTTTGGTTCCCTCTCAATAGAAAAAGGACGAATAAGCTTCGTTTGCTCTTTCGGTGTTGTCAGGGAACTGCCATCAGAGGCACGGGAGAAGGAGAGGATCTCGGATTCTGCAGGGGAAGGTCCTAGCACTAGAGGGAGACTTAGCCGGGAAGAAGGGGAAGAGAATGAGTGTAACACCAGGGATCCAGGAGAGCAACAGGACAGGGAGGTGCAGGGGCTCCAAGACTCTTCATTGGAAGTTAGCGAGGAGAGCCCAAGCACCCCGCTGCCCACGCCCACCCTGCGCAGGAGACTCCCGCGCAGTGAGAGGCGGAAACGATTGGGCGTCAAACAACTCTTATGTCGGCAACGCTTTAAGAAACGCCCACAGTCAGATTCTACAAGTGACTAAGTGCAGCCACGCTAATATGGGCTGCGTAGCCCGGAGGGTTTAACCAGGCAATCCGATGCTCAAACGGAGCAGGATTACGCACGAGTAACTCCCAACCATTACAGGTGTTCATTCACCCAGAAATAGCAAAGCGAAGTGTAGTAAGCCTAAAGAAAGCCAAACAGGTTGTTTGGGTTTCCAACTACATAGAAAGAAGAATCTTGGGTTGCGCTTACTTCATTTCATGTTCTTTGCTGTTAATGCACATTGACACAGAAATTGCAAAGTGTGTGTAATGAGACCAAAATAACACAGCACCATTTTTTCGCTTCCATATGCGTAGAAAGAAGACGAATAAGCTTTGATTGGGCTTTTTTCAATTCGCATGGTGTTATTTGGGTGTGCACCAGAATCACCCCAAACGAAAGCAAAAAGGTTTTTTGGGTTCCATCTACATAAAAAGAAGATGATAAAGCTCTGATTGGGCTTATTTCAAATTGGTGTTTTTGTTGGTTTCTGCTCTCTTCACTGTGCAGCGAAGTGCTTGTCACAAGACAATGTTTACATTCCACAGTCAGAGTACTGTCGGGTTTTCCCACGGGAATGGGAAACTGGATGTGACGTACACTGGTTTCCTGTTTTTCACTGACTCTCTCGGTGTTCTTCATTCCGAGGAGAAGGACGGTTGCTTCTCTGCTCCCGCAGAGGCAAGATGCATGTTTGTAATTTCTCTACATTGAACTGAAAATAAAGCAACATTAAGCATGTGGCACGTACGGCTCATCATTCCGTTGTGCACAGGACTCTGCAATTACAACATTTTTGGTTCCGGGCCCAGAAAGACGCAATCAAACTGAAGAATGGAGACTCCAGAAGTCGAGTCGGAATGCCGGCAGAGGAACAGACAAACGGATCGGCGTTATCTGCTCTGCGCGTCAAGTTTGATTGATGGAGGTATGTGCTCATGCTGCGGGCAGCCTGCCAGCTTCTAGTTTATGGTTTTATGGCTGGATTTTGAACTTTTGAAGCCGTTTTTGCCGCGATACAGGCAAAGGCACTAAGTCACAGGCTCACAGGCTTGGTGGCTGGGAAAGCGAAAGTACTTTTCACAAGTGCTTTTGGAAGCAGCTGTACTGTGACGCAGCTTGATTAAAGTAGCAATGATGGCTAATGCAAAGCTGGCTGATGCTTTTGGGATTCCTAAGCTCAATAAGAAAAATTATACGGACTGGGTACTTTATGCAGAGGCTGTTCTGCGGAAGGAAGGTCTGTTTAATGTTATTACAGACAACCCCCCAGCTCCAATTACAGATGAATGGGCTACAAAGGATTCCAAAGCAAGGGGAACGCTTACGTTGATAGTATCCCCAGAAGAGCTCTGTCTGTTGCGTGGAAAGACCACAGCCAGAGAAATTTGGGACACTTTAAGAGAAGCTCACTTGAGGACAGAGGCTGGTTCCTCAATGTACTACTATGCCAAGCTGCATGGTATGGCTCTTGCTGAAGGTGGAGATGTGAGTACACACCTGATGGAGATGCAAAATCTGAGACATGAGTTGCAACAGAGAGGACTCGACTTTCCAGAGGCTGTGTATTCCTTTATGATACTACATTCTTTGGGTCCAAGTTGGGAGTCCGTTGCCACTCAGATTGCTGTTCAGCCAACTGCTCAGCTCACAGTAGCCTATGTTACTGCCGTGATCCAGAATGAAGCAGATCGCCGGGGTGCTAGCTGCATGGGTATGGGGGAGTCTTCACAGACGTCATCCCAGAGTGCAGTGGAACCACCAGAGGGCGCCAAAGCTTTGAAGGCAGTGAAATGCTACTCGTGTGGACGTCTAGGCCATATGAAGAGGGAATGCAAATATCCCAGGGCCAAGACAGAGCAGCGCAGCGGAAGTTCATCGTGTGGAAAAGGCCAAAGCAAAGGCAAAGGTCCGGTGTCCAGGACAACGCAGCACAAGGCAATGGTCTCACGCTTCACTCCAAAGGTTGCAAAGGTCCAGAAGACGTCTAGATCTTTCTTCGTTGTTGATTCAGCAGCTACCCACCACCTGTGCAACGATAAGCGACTGTTCGTGTCTTTTACACCGCAGGAAGGTGCGATTCACCAGGCGGATGACCACACGATCCCCAGTCAAGGCTACGGAACTGTTGTACTTCACAGTTTGGACTTATCGATACAGGATGTACTGTACGTTCCAGATGCCACACACAATCTTCTAAGTGTGATGCAGCTGAATGAACGGAACATTGACGTTTCCTTCAAGAACAAGAAATGCACCATCACAAAGAAAGACGATTATGTATTGCATGCTGAAAATGTTGATCGTTTGTTTGTATTGTATTATGATGATGTTGTGCAGAATGATACTTGTTGCATTGCAGGTTCTAACAAAAGTTTGCATGCAGGATGTATTCATGATTTTCACCGAAAATTTGGTCATTTGCATTTTGAGGCAGTATCTAAAATTCCTGCCTTGGTTGAAGGTATGACTATTAAACCCTGCAGGTACCACATGAAGTGCAAAGCATGCGCAGCAAACAAGGTGAAAATGGCTGCGAAAGGTAAGGTGTCTAGTAGGCAAGCTACAGAACCATACCAGGTTGTTCATGCTGATTTAGTTGGTCCACTATCGCCCTCTTTGGGTGGAAATAGGTTCTTCATGGTTCTCATTGATGCATTTTCCAGGTATATTTATGTGTACAATCTCAAGCAGAAATCAGAGGCTTTTCAAAGGTTTAAGGAATTCTGTGCTTGGTTGGAAAATGTGCATGGTAAAAAGATAAAAACTCTTTTCACTGATCGCGGGGGAGAATTCACTTCTCAGCAGTTTGAAGCTTTTCTGACTGAGAAAGGAATTCAACACGATTTGTCCAGTCCTCGCTCGCCATGGCAGAATGGACTTTGCGAAAGGGCAAATCAGACATTGCTTCAAGGGTTAAAAACCTTGCTGCATGATGCCAATCTTCCAGAGAGTTATTGGGCCGAATCTCTCTCGTGTTTTGTTTACAGTTACAATCGCAGATTATCTTCAGCGATTGGTTGTACCCCCTATGAGAAAATGTTTGGCAAGAAACCATACATCAAGCACATGAAAATTTTTGGTTCTGACATGTGGGTTCACTCACCACAAAGCTCCAAGTTAGGCAAGCGTGGATTGCATGGTATCTTTCTAGGTTATCAGAAAGGTTCTTACAGAATAATGATGACTGACTCTAAGACAATTAAGCTCACAAGAAGTGTTGAGTACAATGCCAAGTGGGGGGAGAATGTGGGAATTTTTCAATGTTATCCTGATGACAGTGATGAGACTGAGGATAAGCAACAGCAAAAGCAGCGACAGCAACCCACACCCACTGATGAAGGTTCTGATTCTGAGTCTGAATCTGAATCGGATACTTCAGAGGATTTCAAGAGTGCGAAAGCCTCTATGCGACCCTCTGAAAGCTCTGATCAGGAATTGGAAGAACCATTGTTCACAATAGGCCACTTTTCTCCTAAGAAGGAAGAGGAAAGTGTTGAAGACCTAAGGCTAATTCGCAGGTCACAAAGAGCCACAAAAGGCAGACCTCCAAAGAGATTTGCTGATGAATTTGCTAAGACAGCAGTAGCAGCTGTTAAAAGCTCCAAGAAGGTATTTGAACCTTCAAGTTTCCAAGAAATCCAGGATTTGGATTCTAAGGAAGCTGAGCCATGGTTAAATGCCATGAAGGCTGAGCTTGATTCCTTAGAAAGGAACAAAACATGGGAGCTAGTTCCAGTAGTTCCAGGAATGAAACTGCTTGGAAGCAAATGGGTCTTCAAAGCGAAGACTGATCAAAATGGCAAGATAGTCAGACACAAAGCCAGATTGGTAGCCAGAGGTTTTGCACAGGTACCAGGTGAAGACTATCACGAGACCTACTCACCCACTGTGAGATATGAGAGCATTAGGCTTATGCTCAAGCTAGCTGCAGAGGAAAATCTACACATTAGTCACCACGATGTGAATACAGCGTTTTTGTACGGATCTCTAGGTGAATCACTTTATATGCTTCCACCTGATGGCGTACAGGTAAAACAGGGATTTGTTTGTGCTCTAAAGAAGTCCCTTTATGGTCTCAAACAAAGTGCACGGTGTTGGCACACAAAACTCACTGAAGCATTGTTTTCTCTAGGTTTTCAGCAAGGAAAAGCTGATCCATGTGTATTTGTCAAAGAGGAGGGGCAAAAGAAGCTGTATTGTTTGTTTTATGTTGATGATATTTTATTCTTTTGGAAAGATGTCACAATGTACAATAACGCCCTAGCTCAGCTCAAAGAGCACTTTGACATGAAAGATCTCGGTGAGGTAAACAACTACCTATCTCTGGAAATAGAAAGAGATCAAAGTGGTAACATTCTAGTACACCAGTCACGAAAAATTGCTGATGTGTTAAGCAAACTGAACCTGATGGATGCTAACCCTGTAGACACACCCATGACAACAGGTTATCAGGTAGAAGACACTGAAGAAGCATTTTCTGACACTACACTGTACAGAAGTGTGCTAGGCAAGCTAAACTTCATTGCCAGATGTTCAAGACCTGACATTGCTGCTAGCTGTAATTTGCTAAGCAGACAAATTAACAATCCTACTGTTAAGGATTGGAAAGCTCTGAAACGCATAGCACGCTATTTAAAAGGCACTATGCATTACAGACTGAGATTTAACAATCAGAAGTCTGGTGGTCTTGAGATTTTTGCAGATGCAAGTTTTGGAAGTGACACTGCAGACAGGAAAAGTACATCTGGAGTTTGCTACATGTACAATCAGGGTCTATTTGATTGGTCTTGCAAGAAGCAAACAACAATTAGCTTAAGTACTTGTGAAGCTGAACTGAATGCACTGTCTTATTCACTTAAGGATTGTGAATGGTTGTTACAATTGTGCAAAGACATGAGAATTCCTGTCAAATGTCCAATCCAGGTTTACCAGGACAACAAAGCATGTTTGGCTTTGCTGAATTCGGAAGGTTGTAAGCAAAGCACGAAGCACTTGCAATTGAAGGTGCAACATGCTAGGGAACATATTCAGAAGGGACTCGTAACGGTGTCCTATATGCCAGGTAATGAAATTCCTGCTGATGTATTGTCCAAGATTGTATCAAGGGATCAACACTGTACCTATGTACAGAAGTTGGGTTTGTACTGATATTGTACGAACACGCTGCCCAGTGATGTTCACGGAAAGGGGGAGGATGTTGGTTTCTGCTCTCTTCACTGTGCAGCAAAGTGCTTGTCACAAGACAATGTTTACATTCCAGAGTCAGAGTACTGTCGGGTTTTCCCACGGGAATGGGAAACTGGATGTGACGTACACTGGTTTCCTGTTTTTCACTGACTCTCTCGGTGTTCTTCATTCCGAGGAGAAGGACGGTTGCTTCTCTGCTCCCGCAGAGGCAAGATGCATGTTTGTAATTTCTCTACATTGAACTGAAAATAAAGCAACATTAAGCATGTGGCACGTACTGCTCATCATTCCGTTGTGCACAGGACTCTGCAATTACAACAGTTTTTGGGGTTAGAATGCACATTCAACCAAAAATCGCAAAAATGTTTGTTACCAGCCCAAATCAAGCCCAGGTGTTTTGGTTCCCTCTCAATAGAAAAAGGACGAATAAGTTTTGATTGCTCTTTCGGTGTTCATTCACCCACAAATAGCAAAGCGAAGTGCAATAAGCCTAAACAAAGGCAAACAGGTTGTTTTGGTTTCCAACTACATAGAAAGAAGAATCTTGGATTGCGCTTACTTCATGTCGTGTTCTTTGCTGTTAATGCACATTGACACAGAAATCACAATGTGTGTGCAATGAGACCAAAATAACACAACACCATCTTTTCGCTTCCATATGCGTAGAAAGAAGACGAATAAGCTTTGTGTCACGGGAAATGGGGTTGCTTGTGTGTAAACCTCCAGCTGTTCCAAACTGCTTAGAAGTTGGTGGTGTCTTTCCCTGACTGAGCAGCCTGGGTGCTGCTGCTGCTCAGTCGCTGGACGTATCCGTGAGTGGGTGTTTCCTAAATTTCCTCCAACATAAAAGCTCCTTGACAGACACCCTTCGCCTCGCCTCTCTGCGCGTAACCCTTCTGCGCAGAGTGGGCGTGCCCAGAGGTGCCCCTCCACTCTCTTCACTACCTTCAGTGCCAGCATCTCGGAGCCTCTCCTCCGAGATGCTTCCTCCCTCTTCCTTCTTCCTGGTGTCACCGGGACATTCTTCCCCAGATGACCTTCTCTCTCTACCCTTACTCGTTCTTTCTTCCGCAGAATCGGGAAGCACCGCCTCTCCCCTCTGCTCCGATGTCAGTTCCCTGACATCCACCTCCCTCCCAGGGCCCTCCCCTCCCCCCGTCCTTCCCTCTGACGGTGACGCAGGAAACCCGCGGAAAGAACTCTCCTCTCCATCTGACGATTCAAACACCCCTCTCCATTTGCTGCTGTCTCTCCCCTCTTCCCAATCGGATTCTTCTTCTGGCCAACCCCCTACCTCCTCTTCGGAGGTGGGAAAACCCTCAAACTCTTCCTCCTCATTGGTGGTGCCAAATTGCTCCCTCCAAAATCTCTCTGGTGGTTTGGGCTTTCTCGGGTACCTGCTATGAAACTCCTCCTGCAGGTACTCATCCCTCATTTCTTCTGCTGGGACCCATGCGTTTTCCTCATCTGGCTCCCCCTCCCATGCCACCAAATACTCCACCCTCCCCCCTTTCCACCTGGAATCGAGAATCTCAGCTGAATGTCCACTGAGTTCCCTTTCCTCCATCTGTGGATGCAAGGGTGCTTCATTTTGCTGACCCAGACACTCCCTCCCTTCCCTGAAAGGTGAAAGTAAGGACCTGTGAAACACAGGGTGCAGTTTCATGTGAGATGGCAATTTGAGCCTAAAGGTCACCGGATTAACTTGCTGAACTACTTGGAATGGTCCCAGCCTCTTTGGCTTCTTGCACCCTCCTTTGAACGGTAACCCTTTGGTGGACAACCACACCTGGTCCCCCACTCCTATGTTTTCCCCCTCCCTGCGGTGCCAGTCTGCCTGCCGCTTATACACTTCTTTGGCTCTCTCCAGGTTTAACTTAAGCTGTTGGTGTAAAGCCTGCATCTCTTCCACAAACTCCTCCGCTGCGGGAACACTCCAACTTCCCTCCCCTTCCCCTGGGAAAGCCCTGGGGTGGCACCCGTAATTTGCCATAAACGGACTCATCCCTGTAGACACATGTTCTGCGTTATTGTATGCAAACTCAGCCAACGCTAATTTGTCCACCCAATCATTCTCCCTCTCGTTGACGTAGCAGCGTAGATATTGTTGCAGCACGCTGTTCGCTCTCTCTGCCTGTCCATTGGTCTCCGGATGCCTGGCCGTTGAGAACACCACCTCCACGTCCAGCAGACTCATAAGCTTTCTCCAGAATCGGGACGTGAATTGCTGGCCTCTGTCGGATAAAATCCTCAAGGGGGCGCCATGCAACCTGAAAACATGCTCTACAAACAACTTGGCCGTTTCTTCTGCAGTCACCGCATGCGAGCACGCAATAAAATGGCACATTTTTGTCATCAAATCAACTACCACCATAACTGCCGTTTTCCCCCTGGCTTTGGGTAGATCAGTCATAAAGTCAATTGATACCACCTCCCATGGTCTCTCTGGTGTAGGTAAGGGTTCCAGTAACCCCGCAGGTGCCGACCTCTCCCCCTTCGCTCTCTGGCAAACCTGGCACCCTCGTACATACTGCTTCACATCCTCTCTCATCCGTGGCCACCAAAACTGCCTGGTGACTAGTAACATAGTTTTATGTTGTCCAAAATGTCCTGCCGTGGGGTTGTCATGCATCTGTTTGAGTATTCTGTTTCTCAATTCCCCCTCAGGTATGTACAAGACCCCTCTATAGTACAATGCTCCGTCCTTTACTTCGAACCCCCCCCCCCGAGTTTCCCCAGTGATATCAATTTCTCGCATTTTGGTTTGTGCATATTGATCATCCCTCGTCAACCCGGCTAGCTCTTGCCTCCCGACGAACACTCCCCCACACACCCATTTGTCCTCGGGAATGACATGTCGTGCTTCTGGTCCTCCCTCCCCTTCCTCGTATTCAGGCTTGCGAGAGAGGGCATCTGCTCTGACATTTTCCTTCCCGGGCACGTACCTAATTTCAAAATTAAACTTGGAAAACTCTTGAGCCCCCCGCACCTGTCGTTGGTTGAGCACTCTTGCCGTTCTCCAATATTCCAGGTTCTTGTGGTCAGTACACACCTGGACCTTGTGCTGTGCGCCTATGAGAAAATGTCACCACCGTCGAAAAGCCTCGTGAATTGCCAGCAGTTCTCGATCGTACACTGTGTAGTTTTGCTCCGACTTGTTAAGCTTCCTGGAAAAGAAGGCACACGGTTTCCACTCCCCATTTGCCTGCTGAAGCAATATCCCCCCTACAGCTCTGTCTGATGCGTCCGTCTCTAGCCTTATCGGCTTCCGCAGATCCACGTGCAGGAGCTGCTCTTCCGACGCAAACGCCTTCTTGAGCTTTTCAAAGGAACTTTGGGCCTCCTCCGTCCATACGAACTTCTTCTTGCTGCTGAGACAATCTGTTATGGGTGCTGTTAAATGAGCGAAGTTCTGGATAAACTTCCGGTAAAAATTTTCAAACCCCAAAAACCTCTGTACATCCTTCCGGTTCTTGGGAGGCTTCCATTCTAGCACGGCCTGCACCTTGCCTGGGTCCATGGCCAGACCCTTCGCTGACAACCTGTAGCCCAGGAACTCCACCTCTCGTGCATAGAATTGGCATTTCTCCAGTTTGACCCACAGCTGATGCTCCTGCAGCCTTTTCAGCACTTCTCTGACGTCTTTCACATGCTGCTCCTCATTCTCTGAGTAGATGAGTACGTCGTCCAGAAAAGCCACACAATTCTTGTACAGCAGGGACCCCAGCACGTGGTGCATGAAAGCTTGAAAGGTGCTCGATCCCGATTGTAATCCGAAGGGCATAACTAAGTACTCAAAGGCTCCCAGAGGGGTGAACATGGTGGTTTTCCATTCATCCCCCTCCTTCATCCTTATCAAGTTGTACGCCCCCCGAAGGTCCTACTTGGCAAAAATCTTCCCCTTCCTTACCCTGGCCAAAATGTCATCAATTCTGGGCATTGGGAAGGTCACTGGTTCCGACACCCTGTTCAATCCACGGTAGTCCACTACGAGCCTGGGCTCATGAGAGTCTC
The DNA here is from genome assembly GCF_964188305.1 of Podarcis bocagei. NCBI lineage: Eukaryota > Metazoa > Chordata > Lepidosauria > Squamata > Lacertidae > Podarcis > Podarcis bocagei. The sequence goes on along the minus strand of NC_138131.1, from coordinate 91,353,046 downwards.
TCTTGTCCACAAAGAACACTGGACTACCCCCCACCGCCCTCGATTCCCTTATGAACCCTCGCTTCAGGTTCTTGTCAATAAACTTCCGCAATTCCTGCATCTCCCTATCTGACATGGCGTACAGCTTGCCCACTGGCAGCTGAGCGTCTGGGAGCAAGTTGATCTGGCAGTCAAAGGGCCTGTGGGGGGGTAGCCGATCCGCCTCCTTCTCGCTGAAGACTTCTTCCAAGTCCGCATACTGAGGTGGTACTCTCCCTTTTCCCCCCACCACCATCCCTGCCACCCTGGCTACTGCCATCCTCGAGGTTTCCCCTCCGTGGCAATGCTCTACGCAGTGAGCTGACCCAAAGTTGACTGTCCGCTGGTGCCACCCTACTACTGGGTCGTGCAGTGCCAGCCAACTCATTCCCAGTATGATGGGTGGTCCTGCCAGGGTGGCTACGTGGAAGGCAATGGTCTCAGTGTGTCTGGAAACCGTCATTTTCATGGGAGGGGTCTGGTGGGTTACATCCCCTCCCAAAAGTTCTCTCCCATCTATCGTGGTTACTTGCAGGGGATGTTCTAAAGGCACCACCTGTAGCTGGTGTTCTAGCGCAAAATCCTTGCTAAAGAAGTTGCAAGAGCTGCCTGAATCCAGCAGCGCCTTCACTTTGATGGGGTGTCCGTTTGGGAGTTCTAGCACCACCTCTATTGCGATGGCTGCTCGGGGGGGGGGTCTGGTTTGGGCACTACTACTGGTTGCCCGCCTGGCTGCTGTGCCCTTTTTCCTGCAGCCAAGCCTTGCCGTTTCCCGGTGCCTCCTTCTTTTCCTCCTCACTCCCCACTGCCCCCACCATTCCTTGCCACGCCTTCTTCTGAGGGCATGCTCTGGCAAAATGTCCCGGCTGCTGGCATAGGAAACACCTCTTATTGGTTTTCCCCTCCTTCTTACGCACCTCGCTGGAGTTTGAAAATCCGCGCGCGCTCACTCCTCCAATCTCCATTGGCTCCTTGGGCGGCACTGCCGACGCTGGCATGTCTGGAATCCGGTTCTCCTGCCAACGCTCAGCTCTCCCTTCCCGCCTTTCCAGTGCGCGTGTCTCTTGTCTGACTCCCACAGTGAGCGCCAACTTGGTCAGCTGGTCCATCGATTGAGGGCGGGGCGAGCGGGAAAGTTCGTCTCTCACCCAAGGGGATAAGCCCTCCTCAAACAACATTTGAATAGGTTCCGAACTCAGATCCCACCCAAGTTTATGGATCAGCATAGCAAATCTCGACCAGTACTCTCTCACTGACTGGTTCCCCTGTTTGCACCCCATCAGTTCTTTGCGCGTCACACTCAATTCCACATCGCTCGAAAACATGTGATCCATTGCGGAGAAGAACTTTCTCAGGTCCTTTAAGGCAGCGTTCTCCGCTGCCATTAAGGGTCGAACCCAATCTCTAGCTCGCCCCTCCAGGTGCCCCACCACGAAAGCAACTCTTCCCCCATCGTCGGCAAAGTCATCGTACTGGAGGTCCAACGCATACTGCACTTCTGTTTTAAAAGCGTTGTAATCTCTGGGGTTGCCCCCAAACTTCTGCACAAGTCCCGGTACCTTTCTTGCGATGGGGGTAATCTTGCCCTGGGCGTCATGCGTCCTCCTTTCATCCAGCTGCGCCGCTAGTAGAGCCAGTTGCCTCTCCAGATCTCGGTTTCTCTCCTCAAGACTCTGTCCGCCTCTGGCTCCCTCTCCTGCGCCTGCTCCTTCTGTTTGACTCATGACTGTTCCCCAGTGCTCTTACACACAAGCAAGGTAAGGGACTCACGGATTGCTGTCACGGGAATGGGGTTGCTTGTGTGTAAACCTCCAGCTATTCCAAACTGCTTAGAAGTTGGTGGTGTCTTTCCCTGACTGAGCAGCCTAGGTGCTGCTGCTGCTCAGTCGCTGGACGTATCCGTGAGTGGGTGTTTCCTAAATTTCCTCCAACATAAAAGCTCATTGACAGACACCCTTCGCCTCGCCTCTCTGCGTGTAACCCTTCTGCGCAGAGTGGGCATGCCCAGAGGTGCCCCTCCACTCTCTTCACTACCTTCAGTGCCAGCATCTCCGAGGTGCTTCCTCCCTCTTCCTTCTTCCTGGTGTCACCGGGACATTCTTCCCCAGATGACCTTCTCTCTCTACCCTTACTCGTTCCTTCTTCTGCAGAATCGGGAAGCACCGCCTCTCCCCTCTGCTCCGATGTCAGTTCCCTGACACTTTGATTGGGCTTTTTTCAATTCGCATGGTGTTATTTCGGTGTGCACCAGAATCACCCCAAACGAAAGCAAAAAGGTGTTTTGGGTTCCATCTACATAAAAAGAAGATGATAAAGCTCTGATTGGGCTTATTTCAAATTGGTATTTTTGGGGTTAGAATGCACATTCAACCCAAAATCGCAGAAATGTTTGTTACCAGCCCAAATCAAGCCCAGGTGTTTTGGTTCCCTCTCAATAGAAAAAGGACGAATAAGTTTCGATTGCTCTTTCGGTGTTCCTTCACTCACAAATAGCAAAGCGGTGTAATAAGCCTAAACAAAGCCAAACAGGTTGTTTTGGTTTCCAACTACATAGAAAGAAGAATCTTGGATTGCGCTTACTTCATGTCGTGTTCATTGCTTTTAATGCACATTGACACAGAAATCGCAAAGTGTGTGTAATGAGACCAAAATAACACAACACCTTCTTTTCGCTTCCATATGCGTAGAAAGAAGACGAATGCTTTGATTGGGCTTTTTTCAATTCGCATGGTGTTATTTGGGTGTGCGCCAGAATCACCCCAAACGAAAGCAAAAAGGTGTTTTGGGTTCCATCTACATAAAAAGAAGATGATAAAGCTCTAATTGGGCTTATTTCAAATTGGTGTTTTTGGGGTTAGAATGCACATTCAACCAAAAATCGCAGATGACATGTTTGTTATAAGTCCAAATCAAGCATAGGTGTTTTGGTTCCATCTCAATAGAAAAAGGACGAATAAGCTTCGATTGCTCTTTCGGTGTTCATTCACCCACAAATAGCAAAGCGAAGTGTAATAAGCCTAAAGAAAGCCAAACAGGTTATTTTGGTTTCCAACTACATAGAAAGAAGAATCTTGGATTGCGTGGCAAGTCCCCTCCCCCTTGTGAAATAAAGACACGGGACACAATATTTAAGGTTAATGCAGTGTTTCCCAACCACTGTTCCGCGGCACACTAGTGTGCCGCGAGATGTTGCCTGGTGTGCCGTGGGAAAAATTAAAAAATTCGAAAGATTTTTTTTTTTAAGTCAAATTTTCGATTGGGGCGCCCTCACTAGATGACCCCTGGGGTTCCCTCCCTCCCTCCCGCTCTGCGCCTCCCTCCTCCTCCTCCTCCTCCTCCGGGGAGGCCCTTCCTGGCTCTCGACCAAGGCTTGGCGGCTGCCACTCACTCACTCGCTCGCCCACCCGTCCCTCCATCCCTGCACCCGGCCTCTCCCCCTCCGTCCCCGGCGCGGGGGCTGCCGGGATCCGTAGTCCCCTCGCCCTTGGGCTCCGCGCCCGCGCGGGGTGCACAAACTACGTTTCCCAGCGTGGCCTGGCGGGCCGGGCGTTTTGTTTGAAGCGCTCTTCTCCCGGCCATGGAATGAGCGTGGCGGCGGCGGCTGGGCGGGCAGGGGCTCTTCCGCGTGGACCCCACGCAGCCTGCCTGCGCCCCCGCGGAGATCGGGCGGCAGGATGGAGCCCGGGGATCCCCGCGGAGGCGGAGCGGCGGAGGCGGAGGCTGCCCCCCAGGTAGGGCTGCGTCGGGGTGTGTGTGTTATTTTTGCAATGCTGTATCCGCGCCGGAGGGGACGCATCGGACCGCGGGGAGACCCCTTGGCGTGCGTGCAAGGCAATGCATGTGTGCAGGCGTTGCATGGAGTGCAGTACAATGCAATGGCAACACGGCGCCCTGCATGCATGCATGCAACTTCCACCGGCGCTCCGGACTTGGCAGGTGAGGGGGGTCCCCAGTGGGCGGCAGAGAGAGCCGGGAGGGCAAAGGGGAGCCGGGGGGAGCAGCGCTGCTCCCCGAGCCGAGCCCGGGGAGAAACTTCGGCGTCGTTGCGCCGGGTGTTGGAAGCGGAGGCTGGCGGGGGCCCCTCACCTGCAAAACCTGGTCGCCTCTCATATATTTCGTGCATTGCATTCATCGCCCGCTTTCTCCTCCAAGGAGCTCCCGGGGGCGCGCGTGGTTCTCCCCGTGTTATCCTCGCAACAACAGCCCTGCGAGGTGGGTCAGGCGAGTGGCCCAAGGGAGCACCCAGGGATTGTCCTGGCCAGGTGGGGTGATTTGAACCCTGCTCTCTGCCCGGTCTTCGTCCTCATTTAGCCCCCACATGTGCATGACTGTGCATGACTGAGGTTTTTCCCCCTCGTCTTGGCTATGGTGTGAGTCTGTGCTGTTAATTAATGGGGTTCTGCCTTCGGAGAAGATGAGCCAGCCCTCAAGGAGGTGATTATGTAATTTGCTAGCAATTCATGTCCCTCCCGGCGTGACGCTGCGCGCTGACGTCACGGGGCTGTAATGGTGGTGTGCCTCGAGATTTTTTTCATGAAACAAGTGTGCCTTTGCCCAAAAAAGGTTGGGAAACACTGGGTTAATGAGCATAAAAAAGGCCACAACTTTATTGATTACACAATTGAAAGGTATTGGCCTTAGGCATTGGCTCCTATCGACTACCCGGCATGGAGATCGGGAAGGGTTAACCACCAGCCGTGGGAGTCCTGTTGAAGTACACCAACTAAGATCCCACGGGTGTCACCGCTCGGGGGCGTGCCGGAGGCCCTTACCTTCCTAGGTTTCGGACAAGGCAACGCCCCCCGGAGTCCTCTACCGGACTACCCATTTTCATTGGGGGAAGGTGATGGCGCTTCCTTCCCCCCTCATTTGCATAACAATTACCCCTGCCAATGCCTAACCGCCAATACTGAGAAGTTGTGACGTTTGCTACGAGGTAGGCGAAAAAACCAAAAGGCTGGAAGTGCGCCAAGTTGGAAAAATTCCTACCAGGCCCCTTGCGGCGACCAACCGAAGTCCATAGCAAGGTCATATCTAGCTAAGCCTAAAGGGTGGTTGGGATGGGATAACCGGTGAGCTGGAACGGGGCAAAGAGGGCGGTCCCCGGACGTGCCTGGCCTTAAATGGGCTAGGCCCCGCCGCCCCGGCCCCACCAATTGGCGGGCAGGGTTGCCGGCATGCCCGGGGATTCCCCTGTTCTCGCGGGGGCAAAAGGCCAGTCCCCGCGAGTGGAGTGTGTGGGAGGGGTTAGCCCGCAACCCCCTCTCCTCTCTAGCTCGGAAATGGCTTTGCGTGGCAAGTCCCCTCCCCCATGTGAAATAAAGACACGGGACACATTATTTAAGGTTAATGGGCATAAAAAGGCCACAACTGTATTGATTACAGAATTGGAAGGTATTGGCCTTAGGCATTGGCTCCTATCGACTAACCGGCATGGAGACCGGGAAGGGTTGTCCACAAGCCGTGGGAGTCCTGTTGAAGTACGCCAACTAGGATCCCACGGGTGTCACCGCTCGGGGGCGTGCCGGAGGCCCTTACCTCCCTAGGTTTCGGACAAGGCAACGCCCCCCGGAGTCCTCTACCGGAATACCCATTTTCATTGGGGGAAGGTGATGGCGCTTCCTTCCCCCCTCATTTGCATAACAATTACCCCTGCCAATGCCTAACCGCCAATCAAGCAAAGCTCGCCGCCAATACCTTCAAGCCTGTAACCAATCCGTAATCCCTGCTATGATGTCCCCCAACCAAATATCATTTCCAGCATCTGACAGATGCACGCCATCCCGTCTGTAGAGGGCCTTGTTGCTGTACTGGATGCCTGGGTGCCTAATGACGCACCCGTCCAGAGCCACCACTCTACGTTCCACAGCCCGTTCCAAGACCTTTCTTGCCTTGTTGATTCCAACCGGGCTCACACAATCCCTCCACGTCCTCCTCTCAAGCAGCGAGGACCACAAGATCGTAATGTTTGGGTAAGTCGCCATCAGATCAGCAAAATCGTCAAAAATGTTTCATCTCAAGTCAATAGCTTTGCGATACGCTAAGTCGTTTCCCCCCAACTGGACAACCAGGGCATCAGGTGGGCCCTCCGAGGCAGCTCTCGCCATCACGGCTGGCTTGAATTCGCTCCAGCGCATCCCTCTATGCGCTATCCACGCCAGCTCTACATTTGCAGGCAAGCTCAGATTTATACCCAAACCGGTGTTCATGGCACGATTCTTGGCCCAATGCACGACGCTGTGGCCCACCAGCCAAATGCGCACCCTCTTGTATTCTGAAAAGCAAACAGGCAGAAAACCACGGTCAGGAAACCCCACAGCTAGTCATAAATTCTTTCTCACATAAGCTCTGTATGCATTAGATCTCCACCGCCCCAAGTCCTTTATCCTGTCTGCTGAGAGCCCAAGGTGCACTGCAGTGGTTGCTGCCCCTATCCGAAAGGAGTGAGCCGCAAATTCGGCCGCGGACAGACCGCAAGCTGACAATGCCAAGCGCATCACCCGCGTAAACTGATGCCTGGCCAAGAGCGATCCATCCGCGTGAATAAATAGGGGGCCGGGGCTACTGGGTCTTAAGTAGAGGAAACGCCTCGTATCCCTCACCGGGCAGGGACCACTAGCCTGTGCAGCTGGTAGCCGAAGGAGGGCCCCTCTGCCCTGTTGGTCCGTCTTAGAGCTCCGTACTTGAACCATCAGGTCAGTCTCTGATAGGGTCAGATCACTTAACAGGATGCCCCTCTGGCCGTGGGCAACCCCTCCCTCGCAGACTACCTCACCTATGCGCAGGGCACCAAAGAAGGCTACGGAATAAGCGGCAGAGAATAGGCGCGCTTCATATTTTGACCAGCATATTTCTCGTATTTTTTTGTGTATCTGAGTCAAAATATCATACGTTATGGGCCTCCTCTTGTCAGAGCTGGGGGGCTGTAGCTGGCGCCAGCCCTCTAAGGTCTTACGCACGATAAATTGTGCGCACGGGTCGATGGCGAAAAAGGCTTTACAAAAATAGGAAATCCCCGCGGACTGAATATTGAGAGTCTTTGGTGCCCTGCCCAGCTCCTTCAGATGGGTTAAGTAGTGGAGGACCTCCCTTGTTGAGGGAATGGAATTCTGCTTTGCGCTGGGTATACTGCTGCGGAACTTTAAAAAGTCAGCCCAAGCCTTCTTGTATGATCTCATTGTGGAAGGGGCAACTGCACCGAATACTCCCTTCATCATTTCCTGCTCCCAAGGCTCCAGAGATGCTCCGGGAAAGGCATTGATGATTGTTCCGCTTCCGGCGCTAATGAGCGAAAGCGCTCCATCTGAAAACGAGACAGAGCATCCATGATGTCATTATTAATGCCAGGTACGAATTTGGCTGAAAAATATATATTCTGCTCCAAACACAGGAGGACGAAGGACCGTAACAAGTTACCCACCCTGGTGGAGCGCGCGGACTGCTGAGAAAGAACCGCTACCACTGCCTGGTTATCTGTGTTGAAACAAACCCTATGGTTGCGGAACTGCTCCGACCAAAGATGTACTGCCACCACGATAGGGAAAAATTCCAAGAATGTAAGGTCCCGAGTAATGGGCTGGCCCTGCCAGTCTGCAGGCCACTTTTTGGCACGCCACTGGCCCCTGAAGTAAACCCCGAAACCCAAGGAACCTGCTGAACTTGGAAATCAGCGTTGAGCGCCATGGAGTCTTGCCACAAGGATATACCGTTGTACTTGTCGAGGAACTGTAACCAAACTCCCAGATCTGCCTTAACTTCTTTGGAGAGGCGCACCCTATGCTGTGGTGCCCTGAGACCAGTGGCCAATCTGGCCAGGCGGCCACAAAAGGGGCGGCCCGGCGCCACTACCCTACAGGCGAAATTTAGGTGGCCTAGCAGGGACTGAACTTGCCTTAAGGTAACCTTCCTCAGGGGTAGCAGCTGCTGTATCAGTGCTTTAAGAGCGATCAATTTATTCTCGGGCAGTCTAGAGGTCTGGGCCACGGTATCTAACTCGATGCCCAAGTAGACAATAGAGGTGGCTGGACCCTCCGTCTTTTCGGCGGCTAGCGGCACCCCTAGCTCACCAGCTAAAGCCGTGAAGGCCTCCAAGAGGGCGGAGCATCGCTGCCTGTTATCTGCCACCAAAATAAAATCATCAAGACAATGCGACACGCCCAACGACCCTGTCCTGAAGCGTAGGGCCCAGTCCAAAAACGTACTAAACGACTCAAAGGCTGAGCAAGCCACGGAACAACCCATCGGCATTGTTTTGTCAATGAAATACGCTCCGTCAAATCTAAAGCCCAACCAACGGAAATCAGCCGGGTGGACGGGAAGGAGGCGGAATGCCGACTCGATGATGCATTTGGCTAGAAGTGCCCCCTGCCCAAATCGCCGAATCATTTTCACTGCTTGGTCAAAGGAGGCGTATTTTACTGTACAAAGCTCCTGGGGGATCGCATCATTGACAGAGCCTCCCCTTGGGTGGGAAAGGTTGTGTATCATGCGGAATTCCCCTGGGGTCTTCTTTAGTACAATGCCCAGAGGGGATAGGTGAAGTCCTTCAAAGGGGGGTTCGGCAAAGGGGCCTGCCACCCTCCCTGCCTTGATTTCCTTCTCTATCTTTTTTCTAACTATCTCTGGTCTTTCCTTAACAGACTTTTGATTTTGTGGGTTCCCGGTGTTGGGGGGGAAGCCACGGGGATTCTGAACCCCTTGGAGAACCCCTCCCAAAGGTATTGTGCAGCTGTTCGATTGGGATACTGGTCCAGTAAGGTTTTGAGGGGCTGAAGTTTGATGGGGGAGGAGGCTAAACCCAGGTGCAAGTTACTGGCGGTTACCAGGCCCCTGGCGGGTGGATCCGGGGGCACCCCTGTTATTGTTGTGGAAGAACCCCCGCCCCCCGAAAGGGCTACTGTTTGTTCTTGAAGCAGGCAGAGGCGGGGTGGTTACCCCAGCACCGCTCACATTCATGCAGATACTTACAGGAGGGTCGCGAGCATACACCCCTGTTGTACTCCCAGCACTGACGGCGCCGCTTCACCTCTGTCTTACCCGCCTTGGATGAGTCCTGATTTTTCTTTTCGATGTAGGGATTGACGTCCTCGCCCCAGTAATTAGGATCCGTTAGATCCCAGTGGGTGGAAGGCAGGAGAGAAGCGTTTCTACGGAAATTCTCATTGTACGTTAAAGCGGCATTTTCTCCCGCGAGAGCATGTGCCCTCCTCACGTGAGCCAGATAAGCAACCAAATCCATGGAGCGCCGAGGATAAGCTGCACACACAACTCCCATGAAAACCTGGTACCCATCCAACCAATTCTCAAAGGTGCGCTCTGCCCTAGGCGTCCTGTACCTCCGCTTACCATAGGACCGCCTCTTTTCCCCTTTTAGAATCATAGACTCAAAGAATCATAGAGTTGGAAGAGACCACAAGGGCCATCGAGTCCAACCCCCTGCCAAGCAGGAAACACCATCAGAGCACTCCTGACATATGGTTGTCAAGCCTCTGCTTAAAGACCTCCAAAGAAGGAGACTCCACCACACTCCTTGGCAGCAAATTCCACTGTCGAACAGCTCTTACTGTCAGGAAGTTCTTCCTAATGTTTAGGTGGAATCTTCTTTCTTGTAGTTTGGATCCATTGCTCCGTGTCCGCTTCTCTGGAGCAGCAGAAAACAACCTTTCTCCCTCCTCTATGTGACATCCTTTTATATATTTTAACATGGCTATCATATCACCCCTTAACCTCCTCTTCTCCAGGCTAAACATGCCCAGCTCCCTTAGCCGTTCCTCATAAGGCATCGTTTCCAGGCCTTTGAACATTTAAGTTGCCCTCCTCTGGACACATTCCAGTTTGTCAGTGTCCTTCTTGAATTGTGGTGCCCAGAACTGGACACAGTACTCTAGGTGAGGTCTGACCAGAGCAGAATACAGTGGCACTATTACTTCCCTTGATCTAGATGCTATACTCCTATTGATGCAGCCCAGAATTGCATTGGCTTTTTTAGCTGCCACGTCACACTGTTGGCTCATGTCAAGTTTGTGGTCAACCAAGACTCCTAGATCCTTTTCACATGTACTGCTCTCAAGCCAGGTGTCACCCATCTTGTATTTGTGCCTCTCATTTTTTTTTTGCCCAAGTGCAATACTTTACATTTCTCCCTGTTAAAATTCATCTTGTTTGTTTTTGCCCAGTTCTCTAATCTGTCAAGGTCGTTTTGAAGTGTGATCCTGTCCTCTGGGGTGTTAGCCACCCCTCCCAGTTTGGTGTCATCTGCAAATTTGATCAGGATGCCCTTGAGTCCATCATCCAAGCCGTTGATAAAGATGTTGAATAAGACCGGGCCCAAGACAGAACCCTGTGGCACCCCACTAGTCACTCTTCTCCAGGATGAAGAGGAACCATTGATGAGCACCCTTTGGGTTCGGTCAGTCAGCCAGTTACAAATCCACTGAGTGGTAGCATAGTCAAGACCGCATTTTACCAGTTTCTTTACAAGAATATCATGGGGCACCTTGTCAAATGCCTTGCTGAAATCAAGGTAGGCTACATCCACTGCGTTCCCTTCATCTACCAGGCTTGTAATTCTGTCAAAAAATGAGATCAGGTTAGTCTGACATGACTTATTTTTCAGAAATCCATGCTGACTATTGGTGATCACAGCATTCCTTTCTAGGTGCTCACAGACTGTTTGCTTAATGATCTGCTCCAGAATCTTCCCTGGTATTGATGTCAGACTGACTGGGCGGTAATTATTTGGGTCCTCTCTTTTCCCCTTTTTGAAAATAGGGACAACATTTGCCCTCCTCCAGTCTGCCGGGACTTCGCCTGTTCTCCAGGAATTCTCAAAGATGACTGCCAGTGGTTCTGAGATCGCATCTGCCAGTTCTTTTAATACTCTTGGATGAAGTTCATCTGGCCCTGGAGACTTGAATACATCTAAACTAGCCAAGTATTCTTGTACTATCTCCTTAGTTATTCTGGGCTGTGTTTCCTTTGCTGAATCATTTGCTCCAAATTCTTCAGGTCGGGCATTGTTTTCTTTATCGGAGAAGACTGAGGCAAAGAAGGCATTGAGGAGTTCAGCCCTTTCTGTGTCCCCTGTTTGCATTTCACCATCTTCTCCTCTGAGTGACCCCACTGTTTCTTTGTTCTTCCTTTTGCTACGAACATACCCATAAAAGCCTTTGTTCTTGCTTTTAACCTCTCTAGCAAGCCTGAGTTCATTCTGTGCTTTAGCTTTTCTGACTTTGTGTCTACACGTGCTGGCTATTTGTTTGAATTCCTCTTTGGTGGTTTCCCCCCTTTTCCATTTTTTGTACACATCCTTTTTTAATCTTAACTCAGTTAAAAGTTCTTTAGATAGCCACCCTGGCTTCTTTAAGCACCTTCCATGTTTCTGTCTCATTGGTATTTCCTGACGTTGTGCTTTTACTATCTTCCTCTTAACAAACTCCCAGCCATCATGAACTCCCTTTCCTTTTAGTATTACTGTCCATGGGATCTCACCCAGCACTTCCCTAAGTTTTATGAAGTCGGCTTTCTTAAAGTCAAGAAATTGAGTCCTAGTATGCTTGGCTGCTCCTTTCCGCTGTATAGTAAACTTCAGAAGAGCATGATCACTCGCGCCTAATGATCCTTCCACTTCTACCCCACTAACCAGGTCATCAACATTGGTTAGGACCAGATCTAAAATGGCTGTTCCTCTTGTTGCTTCTCCCACTTTCTGGACAATGAAGTTGTCTGCAAGGCCAGTGAGGAATCTGTTGACCTTATGCTCTTGGCTGAGTTTGACATCCAACAAATATCCGGGTAATTGAAGTCCCCCATTACTACTATCTCCCTTCCTTTTGCATGCTTGGCCATCTGTTCCAGGAAGGCATCATCTATGTCCTCCGTTTGGCTTGGGGATCTATAGTAAACTCCCACAATGAGATCTCTGTTATTCTTCTCTCCCTTAATTTTGACCCAAATGCTCTCACTTTGGCTTTGAGGTTCTAAATCTTGGATCTCTTCACAGGTATACACATCCCTGACATATAACGCCACTCCTCCTCCTTTCTTGTTTGGTCTGTTTCTCTGAAATAGATTGTATCCCCCCATTTTTACATTCCAATCGTGGGACTTATCCCACCAGGTTTCAGTGATGCCTATTATGTCATATTTAGTTTGCTGTACCAAGAGCTCAAGCTCATCTTGTTTATTTCCCATGCTTTGCGCATTAGTGTACAGACATTGAAGTCCATTAATCATTCCCCCGTGTCTCTTATTTAAGGATTTTTTCCTCCCACCACTAGGTCTGCGTGCTGTTTGCTCCATTTGGTCTATGACATTTGGATGATCATCTTCATCAATTGATAGACTCCTACCTTCAGGAGCACTGTCTCCCTCCCCTACATTAGTTAGTTTTCCTGTCAATTTGGTTGGAGGGAGAAGGGTAAACATGTCCACGTAATCCCCATTGAGGATCTTATTCCTCTTCTTCTGGGACAAATGGTTCCCCAATATAAAATCAGTGGATTGATTGGTAGCAACTTTTACATCCTCCACCAATGCCCCATCCTTCCATGCCAGTACACCATTGAAGGTCTTACGATGGGAATTGGCCCTCCTTTCATGCGCCCAAAGTGGGATTATCTTCCCCCAAGCCCCAGTAGCTATCCATGGGGCCCTCGCTATCCGAATCAGAGGATGGCGTACCTGACTCATCCTCGGTCTCTGACTGCTTACTTCTCTTCTTCTTAGAGGACGTGTGCTTCCTCTTGGACTTCCTCTTCCCACCTTGGACCTCAACGTTGGCTGGGGTCGCACTTGCCGCTGGCTGAGGGGTGGGAGGTTCAATGTGCTCATCCTCCAGGGCGGAACCCGCGCTGTCCTCGGTAGAGCTGTGCTGGGGCTGCTGTTCCTGAAACACACTAGGAATGTCTACAATTTGTGAGACGGCGTTACCGCTGGCACCCTTGGCGGTGGCCTTCCCCTTGCCGGGACCCTTAGCCGGCGCCCTTCCTTTGCCTATGCTTTGGTTTGTTTTCTTAGCCATGGCTGCCTGTGCACGGGTATTTGGGCGACCTGTATTCGCCGTTTCTGACTGGTTGCTGCCCCCTGCAATGACGGGGATGTCCTGTTGAACTTGGTAGCTAGAAGGAGTGTCGGGTATCACCTCCTGTGACAGTTCCGGGGCTGGAAGCGCCAAAGCCCCCCTAGGCCTACACTGTCTGTAAAATGTTTCAAACGCCATGAAAAATTGGGCGAAGGCTTGAGGGTCGCAAGGCATGGCCGGCACTTGAGCGCCCCCATTGCCTGCGGGGGGTGCCAGCTGATTGGCGGAAGTGGATGCCTGCTGGTCTCCACCGGAAGCCATTTCAAACTGAATCGTGAACTGGAACCACTAAGTTATTCGCCTAGCAATTTAAAATTGCCTACCTAGGAGGTCCGTGTACCCCCTTACCCGTTCAGTATCACCTGCGCTGACTTAAATGCAATCGCAATCCACTGTCCGTGATCAGCAACACTGCCAAGAATTACCTAGCTCAGTATTGTCAACGCTGTCTAGCTTGCACTTGATTATGGGATTGCTAATTGCACCCAGTTCAGTATTATCAACACTGGCCTAGCTATTAACTAAACTTGAAGAGGTTGGCTAAACCTAGTTCAGTATTAACCACGCTGTCTCAGTCAGTATTAACCACACTGACTTAGGTCTAACCTAATTTCAGTAAGGCTCGGTGTGCCCTAATTTGGTCTATATGAAAATAATGGCTATATAATTAGCTCTAAAATGAACACAGTGTTATTTGAATTTAACCTCTCACTACGCAATAAACAAAACAGGGCAGCCTTTCCTCAAAAGGCGGGAGCCAGAATCACCAAACCCATTTCAATGGGCAATACTCAAAACAATGCAATCCAGTTACACAGGTAGGAACCAAAGAAAATAATTGTTTATTTCTCTATTTATTATTTATCTATAACAACTATGAATTGACTATACTAAATTATGAAACTTAATGCCTAGGCAGAGCCCGCGAGCAGAATGAGATAATTTGAATTCACCCTTTACTAAACCCCATAAATCGCCTCTGCGTTAAATTAGAATATTATTTAAAGGGGTAAAGAGATGAGATCACTTGTCAATTAAACTGCCCAATAAAGCACTTCAATTAAATTTTGTCTGATCGAAGGCAGGCACTTAATAGATCTGTTAATTAATTATATTTTCATTTATACGTGACCTTCAATTAAATTTGTTTTATCCAGGGCTTTAGTTTAAATAGATCTGTTGATTAATTAGATTTCCGGATTAAAGTGCCCTGGAGCGCCAGGCACCTTGCATAAATCACCCTAATGCCTGTGAAGACGCTGCTAAAAGTTGCCGGCACGCCCGGGGATTCCCCTGTTCTCGCGGGGGCAAAAGGCAAGCACCTGCGAGTGGAGTGTGTGGGAGGGGTTAGCCCGCAACCCCCTCTCCTCTCTAGCTCGGAAATGGCTTTGCGCTTACTTCATGTCGTGTTCTTTGCTGTTAATGCACATTGACACAGAAATCGTAAAGTGTGTGTGTCAGAGCTGCCCGAGGTCCCAGCTCACAAAGGACCAACACCAGTCCGTTGTTATATACAAAAGTCTTTATTGAAGTTCAGTTTCATCTTCACAACCGTAGCGTGCAGCTCTACGTCTGAAACTCTAGACCGTCGAAGCCCCGTCTGAATCTCCTCCCCCCAGACACCAGTTTAAGACTCTAGCCTTGCTCCACCTCTTCCTTTGCTCTTTCCTCCTCTGGCTCCGCCTGTCAGCTGGGGTCTCGCCCTTCCTAGACTCATCTGACGCTGAGTCCCCTGAGTCTTCCCCCTGCCTCCGGCGGGCTTTAGGACCTGCCTCCCAATCCGGGTTTTCTGCTGTCCCCCGCGCCTGTACATTCGAACTTGGCGCGCGCGCACAGCCGGCAACCTTCCTCCTGACCGTTACACTGCTCCTGTCACTGCTTCCCCCTTCTGGGAGGCTAGCTGGACCTGACCTCCCCTCCGTTCCCCCACTCTCCGATAGAGGCATGGTCAGCCCTGACTCATCTTCTATCCCTGCTGGAGGAGACGCTGGTCCTGACACCTGGGACTCTTCCCCCCCACTACGCTCTGGTGGGGAAGCTGGTCCTGATCTCCCGCTGCTGCTTTGGGAGTCCCCGCTGGCCCCTTGTTTCTGGTGTGTTCCCCCTGGGACCCCCCCTTGCCCTGACCATCGGCGCCTCCTTCTGGGAATCTTCTGATTCGCTGGAGAAGCTCATGGAATCTCTCGGGTCGCTGTCATACTCCCCTACGCTGCCCTCAGATTCTTCCCCTTCGCTCTCCATTTCCTCTCTCCCCTGTACCTCTGTTCCTGAGCCCCTGACATCCATCCCCCCCTCGAAGCCCCCCTCCCCCCCTCCTCCCCTTCGGGTGCGGGTTCCGGGTGCTCCAGTGCTGTGGGGGTGAGTGCGGGATACCGTTCCTTCCCCCTGGTGTGTAGCCAGCCAGCTGGATCTGGCCAGCCCGTAATGGGCTCGTCAACGTCGATCTCCTCTGCTTCCATCTCTCTGCATTCGTGTTCGAACCCAAGGTCCTCCTCCAACACGTCCATGTCCGTCTCTCCCCCTGTTACCTCGGGTGATGCTGCGTGCCAGGGCCCCCTTAGCAATTCCCTGCTCCACCCCACCTCCGGTTGATTGTCCCACCAATAAGAGCGGTCCGTGGCAGACCCCGAGAGTCATCCCTCCGGGGAGCTTGTGTCTGGCGCCGTTTCCTCAGCTGATGAGAACCCCTGGAACGTGCTGGCTGAAAGTGTGGGTGTGAAAAGCCAGTCGTCGAAATAATCTGCCGGCATAGGTCTGTGTGGGAAGAGTGCATGGAAGTCGTCTTTGAGGTAGTGCTCCTCCAAGGCATAGTCCGGTACCCACCTGTTGGCGCTGGCCGGGGTACCTTCCCTGGCGAGGAGATATTCAACTCCCTCTTCCCCCCATCTCGAGTCTAAAATCTCCGTGACCTTGTTGAGTGGCGCCGCCCTCGTGGACTCCTCCCCCGTTGGTGATTTTCTGAGTGGATGTGGTGCGGTCCCTGGCGCCTGAAACCTGTGGGGTTCTTTGTAGGGTGTGAGCACTGACCTATGAAATACCGGGTGCATTCTGGAGCCCTCCGGGAGTGTTAACCGGAAGGCCACTGGGTTGATTTGTGCCTCGACTTGGTAAGGCCCTAGCTGCTTGTGTCTGAGCTTCTTCTTAGTTAACGTTCTGGCCGGCACTGCCTGGGCCGCTAACCAGACCCAGTCCCCCACCTGGATGTCTTCCCCGACTCTCCTGTGCCTGTCTGCCTGCATTTTGTAGGCGTGTTTTGCTAGTTCTAAGTGCCTTCGGAGTTGGTCGTGGATCTCCTGCAACTCTGCTGCCAAGTGCTCTGCACCCCGTGGCTCCCCCTCCCCCTTCGTCTCTAACCCCGGGAAGGTTCTGGGATGCCGCCCATTGTTGGCGAAGAACGGTGTCACCCCTGTAGACCCGTGCTTCGTGTTGTTGTAGGCAAACTCGACCAGCGGTAGGTAGTCCACCCAGGTCGAGGGCTGTTGATTCGCGTAGCATCGCAGGTACTGCTGCATGATGGCGTTGACCCTCTCCGCCTGCCCATTGGTCTGCGGGTGTCGTGCCGACGCTAAGTTGATCTTGACGTTCAGGATGCCCAGCAGCTTCTTCCAGAAGCTCGAGACGAATTGGCGACCCCGGTAGGACAGGATGGACCGTGGTAAGCCGTGAACTTTGAACTCGTGGTCTATGAACAGTTTCGCAGTCTGTTTCCCTGTGGCCACCTTCGCGCAAGGAATGAAGTGCGCCATCTTGGTGACCGGCAGTACGTCTTCAGACATGGAATACAGTTTTCCAGTCGGCAGCGTCGCCCCCGGTAGGAGGTCAATCGCGCAGTCGTAGGGCCGGTGGGGAGGCAGCTTGTCCGCTTCCTTCTCGCAGAAGACCTCCAAAAACGCCTTGTACTTGTTGGGTACCGCCTGCACCATGCCTAGGTGTAGCTGTGGTTCATCCCCTTGTCCCTCCTCTTCCTGGCTGGTTCGGATGCAGTGTTCTGCGCAGTAGGAGGAGCAGAAGGTTAAGTTCCGCTGGTACCATGCTAATGCCGGGCTGTGTCTATCCAGCCAACTCATGCCCAACACTATGGGCGTGTCCGACAGGTGGGTGACATTGAAGCTGATGACTTCGCGGTGATTTCCAATTTGCATTACCAGAGGCGGTGTTTGCTGCACCACCTGTCCACCCAGCAGCTTCCTGCCATCGACCGTGACGACGTTTAGGGGCATCGTGGCTGGTAGGAGCGCTATGCAATGTAGCCTGATGAAGTCCACTCCTATAAAGTCTGCATTACTACCAGAGTCAATGGTAATAGGGACTTCCAGGGTGATTCCATTTGGCAGCTGGAGTGATGCGGTGAGTTGCACCACTGGTTTGGGTGGGAGGGGGTCTGTGGGCTGCAAAATCTCTGGGGACTGCTTCACTGACTCGCCTGGCTGGGTCCCAGTGCCTCTGCCTCCAGCCAGGCTTCGTCGTTTCCCTGCAGCTGTTCCCCCTGCTGAACTGCTCCCCGTACTGTTGCTAAGGCTGCAGTGTGCTTCTGGATCCTCTGGGGACACTCTTTGGTCATGTGCAGTGCACTGTTGCAGATATAACACTTCCTGCTCCCTCTAGGAGCCTTCGTCTTGACTGCTCCCGGTGTTTGGGCTCTGGTCGCTGTCTGAGCCCTGGCATCACCTATCTCCATCGGCTCTTCTCCCCCCCCCCCCAGTGGAGGCGTGGATTGCGCGCGCCCTGGCTCTCTGGGAAGGAAGGGAGTTGTTTGGCTGGCGTGCGTGCCATCCGTCTGTCATCCCTGCTCCAAGGGCGTTCTTCCAGGCGCACCCCTATCGCCAGCGCCCTCTGGACGACTTCTGTGGTATTGGTAGGTCTCTCTCCCCTCGCCAGCTCATCTTTCACGGCTCCATTTAGCCCCTCCCAGAACAGATCCCTCACGTCAGCTGAGTCCTTCTCCCAGCCCAGCACATTTACTAACACAAAAAAGCGGGAGTGATATTGTCTCACCGTGGCTTTGCCCTGCGTCAGCCCGTGCATTTCCCTCCTGGCCACATCCACATCTACCGTTGATTTAAGACAAGCGTCCATAGCTTTGATAAATGCGTTTGAATCCTGGAGGGCGGGATCATTTTCACGCCATAAATTGCGCAGCCACGATTTAGCTTCCCCATGCAGATGAGTGATTATGAACCCTACTTTTTCCTCCTCATCTCTAAAGTCTTTCCGAAGCAAATTGAGTGTGAAAACTATGTCTGCCCTGAAGTTAGGATACTGCTGCAGGTCCCCGTCGAAGTGGGCTACGATGCTGCCCCCCCTCTTCCCGAGGCCAACTCCCTCCGGCTTGGGTCCTGGCAGCCCCTCTTTGCCCAAACGTTCCCACCTGTCACTGCTTCCCCCTTCTGGGAGGCTAGCTGGACCTGACCTCCCCTCCGTTCCACCACTCTCCGATAGAGGCATGGTCAGCCCTGACTCATCTTCTCTCCCTGCTGGGGGAGACGCTGGTCCTGACACCTGGGACTCTTCCCCCCACTACGCTCTGGTGGGGAAGCTGGTCCTGATCTCCCGCTGCTGCTTTGGGAGTCCCCGCTGGCCCCTTGTTTCTGGTGTGTTCCCCCTGGGACCCCCCTTGCCCTGGCCATCGGCGCCTCCTTCTGGGAATCTTCTGATTCGCTGGAGAAGCTCATGGAATATGACTGACCGAACCCAAAGAGTGCTCATCAATGGTTCCTCTTCATCCTGGAGAAGAGTGACTAGTGGGGTACCACAGGGTTCTGTCTTGGGCCCGGTCTTATTCAACATTTTTATCAACGACTTGGATTATGGACTCAAGGGCATCCTGATCAAATTTGCAGATGACACCAAACTGGGAGGGGTGGCTAACACCCCAGAGGACAGGATCACACTTCAAAATGACCTTGACAGATTAGAGAACTGGGCCAAAACAAACAAGATGAATTTTAACAGGGAGAAATATAAAGTATTGCACTTGGGCAAAAAAAAATGAGAGGCACAAATACAAGATGGGTGACACCTGGCTTGAGAGCAGTACATGTGAAAAGGATCTAGGAGTCTTGGTTGACCACAAACTTGACATGAGCCAACAGTGTGACGCGGCAGCTAAAAAAGCCAATGCAATTCTGGGCTGCATCAATAGGAGTATAGCATCTAGATCAAGGGAAGTAATAGTGCCACTGTATTCTGCTCTAGTCAGACCTCACCTGGAGTACTGTGTCCAGTTCTAGGCACCACAATTCAAGAAGGACACTGAAAAACTGGAACGTGTCCAGAGGAGGGCAACCAAAATGGTCTAAGGTCTGGAAACGATGCCTTATGAGGAACGGCTAAGGGAGTTGGGCATGTTTAGCCTGGAGAAGAGGAGGTTAAGGGGTGATATGATAGCCATGTTAAAATATATAAAAGGATGTCACATAGAGGAGGGAGAAAGGTTGTTTTCTGCTGCTCCAGAGAAGCAGACACGGAGCCAAACTACAATGGATCCAAACTACAAGAAAGAAGATTCCACCTAAACATTAGGAAGAACTTCCTGACAGTAAGAGCTGTTCGACAGTGGAATTTGCTGCCAAGGAGTGTGGTGGAGTCTCCTACTTTGGAGGTCTTTAAGCAGAGGCTTGACAACCATATGTCAGGAGTGCTCTGATGGTGTTTCCTGCTTGGCAGGGGGTTGGACTCGATGGCCCTTGTGGTCTCTTCCAACTCTATGATTCTATGAATCTCTCGGGTCGCTGTCATACTCCCCTACGCTGCCCTCAGATTCTTCCCCTTCGCTCTCCATTTCCTCTCTCCCCTGTACCTCTGTTCCTGAGCCACTGACAGTGTGCAATGAGACCAAAAGAACACAACACCATCTTTTCGCTTCCATATGCCTAGTAAGAAGACGAATAAGCTTTGATTGGGCTTTTTTCAATTCGCATGGTGTTATTTGGGTGTGCGCTAGAGTCACCCCAAACGAAAGCAAAAAGGTGTTTTGGGTTCCATCTACATAAAAAGAAGATGATAAAGCTCTGATTGGGCTTATTTCAAATTGGTGTTTTGGGGGTTAGAATGCACATTCAACCAAAAATCGCAGATGACATATTTGTTATCAGCCCAAATCAAGCATAGGTGTTTTGGTTCCATCTCAATAGAAAAAGGACGAATAAGCTTCGATTGCCCTTTCGGTGTGCATTCACCCACAAATAGCAAAGCGAAGTGTAATAACCCCAAACAAAGCCAAACAGGTTGTTTTGGGTTCCAGCTACATAGAGAGAAGAATCTTGGATTTCGCTTACTTCAAGTCGTGTTCTTTGCTGTTAATGCACATTGACACAGAAATCGCAAAGTGTGTGTGTCAGGGAACTGACATCAGAGCATAGTGGAGAGGCGAGGCTCCCAGATTCTGCAGGAGAGGGGACTAGTAAGGGAAGAGAGAGAACGTCATTTGGGGAAGGAAGTCCAGGGGACACCAGGAAGAAGGGAGAGGCGGAGAGCAGCTCGGAGGCGAGGCTCCGAGACTCTTCCAGTGAAGTCAGTGGGGAGGGTGGAGGACCACCACTCGGCACGCCCACTCTGCGCAGAAGGCTTCCGCGCAGAGAGGCGAGGCGAATGTTGTCCGTTAAGGAATTCTTATGCTGGAGGAAATTTAGGAGACGCCCACTCACGGATTCTGCTAGCAACTGAGCAGCAGCGCCAAGGCTGCTCAGTCAGGGAAAGACACAACCGACACTAAGCAGTTTGGAACAGCTAGAGGTTTACACACAAGCAACCCCAATTCCCGTGACAGCAATCCGTGAGTCCCTTACGTTGCTTGTGTGCAAGAGGACCGGGATACAATCATGAGTCAAACCGGAGGAGCCGGCGCAGGAGAGGGGGCCAAAGGCGGACAGAGTCTGGAGGAGAGAAACTGAGACTTGGAGCAGCAACTGGCTCTACTAGCGGCGCGGCTGGATGAAAGGAGGACACATGATGCCCAGGGGAAGATTACCCCCATCGCAAGAAAGGTACCGGGACTTGTGCAGAAGTTTGGGGGCAACCCCAGAGATTATAACGTTTTTAAGACAGAAGTGCAGTATGCGCTGGAGCTGTAGTACGATGACTTTGCCCACGATGGGGGAAGAGTCGCTTTCGTGGTGGGGCACCTGGAGGGGCGGGCCAGAGATTGGGTTCGACCCTTAATGGCAGCGGAGAACGCGGCCTTGAGGGACCTGAGAAAGTTTTTTAGCGCGATGGATCACATGTTCTCGAGCGATGTTGAACTGAGCGTGACGCGCAAAGAACTGATGGGGTGCAAACAAGGAAACCAGTCAGTGAGAGAGTACTGGTTGAGATTTGCTATGCTGATCCATAAACTTGGGTGGGACCTGAGTTTGGAACCAGTACAAATGTTATTTGAGGAGGGCTTATCCCCTTGGGTGAGAGACGAACTTTCCCGCTCACCCCACCCGGAATCGATGGACCAGCTGACCAAGTTGGCACTCGCTGTAGGAGTCCGACAAGAGACGCTGTCAGAGCTGCCCGAGGTCCCAGCTCACAAAGGACCAACGCCAGTCCGTTGTTATATACAAAAGTCTTTATTGAAGTTCAGTTTCCCTTTCACATCAGCAGCGTGCAGCTCTACGTCTGAGACTCTAGACCGCTGAAGCTCCATCTGAGTCTCCTCCCCCCATACACCAGTTTAAGACCCTAGCCTTGCTCCACCTCTTCCTTTGCTCTTTCCTCCGCTGGCTCCGCCTGTCAGCTGGGTTTTCTCCCTTCCTAGACTCTTCTGACGCTGAATCCCCTGAGTCTTCCCCCTGCCTCCGGCGGGCTTTAGGACCTGGTTCCCGATCTGGGCTTTCTGCTGTCCCGCGCGCCTGTACATTTGAATTTGGCGCGCGCGCCCAGCCGGCAACCTTCCTCC
Organism: Podarcis bocagei; assembly: GCF_964188305.1. Classification (NCBI taxonomy): domain Eukaryota; kingdom Metazoa; phylum Chordata; class Lepidosauria; order Squamata; family Lacertidae; genus Podarcis; species Podarcis bocagei. The sequence goes on along the minus strand of NC_138131.1, from coordinate 91,331,063 downwards.
TGACCGTTTCACTGCTCCTGTCACTGCTTCCCCCTTCGGGGGGGGGCTAGCTGGACCTGACACCTGTGACTCTTCCCCCCCACTCTGCTCTGGTGGGGAAGCTGGTCCTGATCTCCAGCTGCTGCTTTGGGAGTCCCCGCTGGCCCCCTGTCTCTGGTGTGTCCCCCCTGGGACCTCCCTCACCCTGACCATCGGCGCCTCCTTCTGGGCATCTTCTGATTCGCTGGAGAAGCTCATGGAATCTCTCGGGTCACTGTCATACTCCCCTATGCTGCCCTCAGATTCTTCCCCTTCGCTCTCCATCTCCTCTCTCCCCTGTGCCTCTGTCCCTGAGCCCCTGACAGACGCGCACGCTGGAAAGGCGGGAAGGGAGAGCAGAGCGTTGGCATGACAACCGCATTCCAGACATACCAGTGTCTACTGTGCCACCCGAGGAGCCAATGGAGATTGGAGGAGCGCGCGCGTGCGGGTTTTCAAACTCCAGCGAGGTGCGTAAGAAGGAGGGGAAAACCAGTAAGAGGTGTTTCCTATGCCAGCAGCCGGGACATTTTACCAGAGTATGCCCTCAGAAGAAGGCGTGGCAAGGAATGGTGGGGGCAGTGGGGAGTGAGGAGGAAAAAAAAGAGGCTCCGGGAAACGGCCGTGCTTGGCTGCAGGAAGAAGGGCACAGCAGCCAGGCGAGCAACCAGTAGAAGTGCCCAAACCAGACCCTCCCCGAGCAGCCATCGTCATAGAGGTGGTGCTAGAACTCCCAAACGGACACCCCATCAAAGTGAAGGCGCTGCTGGATTCAGGCAGCTCTTGCAACTTCTTTAGCAAGGATTTTGCGCTAGAACACCAGCTACAGGTGGTGCCTCTAGAACATCCCCTACAAGTAACCACGATTGATGGGAGAGAACTTTTGGGAGGGGAAGTGACCCACCAGACCCCGCCCATGAAAATGACAGTTTCCAGACACACTGAGACCATTGCCTTTCACGTAGCCACCTTAGCAGGACCACCTATCATACTGGGAATGAGTTGGCTGGCACTGCACGACCCAGTAGTAGGGTGGCATCAGCGGACAGTCACCTTTGGGTCGGCCCACTGCGTAGAGCATTGCCACGGAGGGGAAACCTCGAGGATGGCAGTAGCCAGGGTGGCAGGGATGGCAGTAGGGGGAAAAGGGAAGATACCACCTCAGTATGCGGACTTGGAAGAAGTCTTCAGCGAGAAGGAGGCGGATCGGCTACCCCCCCACAAGCCCTTTGACTGCCAGATCAACTTGCTCCCAGACGCTCAGCTGCCAGTGGGCAAGCTGTACGCCATGTCAGATAGGGAGATGCAGGAATTGCGGAAGTTTATTGACAAGAACCTGAAGCGAGGGTTCATAAGGGAATCGAGGGTGGTCCAGTGTTCTTTGTGGTCAAGCGAGACTCCCATGAGCCCAGGTTCGTAGTGGACTACCGTGGGTTGAACAGGGTGTCGGAAGCAGTGACCTTCCCAATGCCCAGAACTGATGAAATCTTGGCCAGGGTAAGGAAGGGGAAGATTTTTACCAAGCTGGACCTTCGGGGGGCGTACAACTTGATAAGGATGAGGGAGGGGGATGAAAGGAAAACCACCATGTTCACCCCTCTGGGAGCCTTTGAGTACTTAGTTATGCCCTTCGGACTCCAATTGTGAATTGTGTGGCCTTCCTGGACGACTTACTTATCTACTCAGAGAACGAGGAGCAGCATGTGAAAGATGTCAGGGAAGTGCTGAAAAGGCTGCAGGAGCATCAGCTGTGGGTCAAACTGGAGAAATGCCAATTCCATGCACGAGAGGTGGAGTTCCTGGGCTACAGGTTGTCAGACAAGGGCTTGGCCATGGACCCAGGCAAGGTGCAGGCCGTGCTAGAATGGAAGCCCCCCAAGAACAGGAAGGACGTGCAGAGGTTCTTGGGGTTTGCAAATTTCTACAGGAAGTTCATCAAGAACTTCGCCCATCTAACGGCACCCATAACGGATTGTCTCAGCAGTAAGAAGAAGTTCGAATGGACAGAAGAGGCACAGCGTTCCTTTGAAAAGCTTAAGAGGGCTTTCGCGTCGGAAGAGCAGCTCCTACATGTGGATCTGCAGAAGCCGATGAGGCTAGAGACGGACGCGCCAGACAGAGCTGTGGGGGGCATATTGCTCCAGCAGGAAAATGGGGAACAGTGGAAGCCGTGTGCCTTCTTTTCCAGGAAGCTGAACAAGTCAGAGCAAAACTACACAGTGTACGATCGAGAACTGCTGGCAATTCACGAGGCTTTTCGACGGTGGCGACATTTTCTCATAGGCGCACAGCACAAAGTCCAGGTGTGTACTGACCACAAGAACCTGGAGTATTGGAGAACGGCAAGAGTGCTCAACCAACGACAGGTGCGGGGGGCTCAAGAGTTTTCCAAGTTTAATTTTGAGATTAGGTACGTGCCTGGGAAGGAAAATGTCAGAGCAGACGCCCTCTCTCGCAAGCCTGAATACGAGGAAGGGGAGGGAGGACCAGAAGCACGACATGTCATTCCCGAGGACAGATGGGTGTGTGGGGGAGTGTTCGTCGGGACGCAAGAGCTGGCCGGTCTGACGAGGGATGATCAGGATGCACAAACCAAGATCCGGGAAATTGGTATCACTGGGGAAACTCAGGGGGGGGGGTTCGAAGTAAAGGACGGGGCACTGTACTATAAGGGTGCATTGTACATACCTGAGGGGGATTTGAGGGGCAGAATACTCAAACAACTGCATGACAACCCCACGGCAGGACATTTTGGCCAACATAAGACAATGCTACTGGTCACCAGGCAGTTTTGGTGGCCACGGGTGAGGGAAGATGTGAAGGAATATGTACGCGGGTGCCAGTGCTGCCAGAGAGCGAAGGGGGAGAGGACAGCACCTGCAGGGTTACTGGAGCCCTTACCCACACCAGAGAGACCATGGGAGGTGGTAGCAATTGATTTTATGACGGATTTACCCAAAGCTAGGGGGAGAACGGCAGTAATGGTGGTAGTTGACTTGATGACCAAAATGTGCCATTTTATTGCGTGCTCGCATGCGGTGACTGCAGAAGAAACAGCAAAGCTGTTTGTAGAGCATGTTTTCAGGTTGCATCCCCCCCCCTTTGAGGATTTTATCCGACAGAGGCTGGCAGTTCACGTCCAGATTCTGGAGGAAGCTGATGACATCAATACCAGGGAAGATTCTGGAGCAGATCATTAAGAAAACAGTCTGTGAGCACCTAGAAAGGAATGCTGTGATCACCAATAGTCAGCATGGATTTCTGAAAAATAAGTCATGTCAGACTAACCTGATCTCGTTTTTTGACAGAATTACAAGCCTGGTAGATGAAGGGAACTCAGTGGATATAGCCTACCTTGATTTCAGCAAGGCATTTGACAAGGTGCCCCATGATATTCTTGTAAAGAAGCTGGTAAAATGCGGTCTTGACTATGCTACCACTCAGTGGATTTGTAACTGGCTGACTGACCGAACCCAAAGGGTGCTCATCAATGGTTCCTCTTCATCCTGGAGAAGAGTGACTAGTGGGGTGCCACAGGGTTCTGTCTTGGGCCCGGTCTTATTCAACATCTTTATCAACGACTTGGATGATGGACTCAAGGGCATCCTGATCAAATTTGCAGATGACACCTGTCAGGGGTACAGGGACAGAGGCACAGGGAAGGCAGGAAATGGAGAGCGATGGAGAGGAATCCCAGGAGAGCGAGGAAGAGGATAGCAATGACGCAGGGGATTCCATGAGTCTCTCCAGCGAATCAGAGGATTCCCAGAAAGGGGCGCCTGTGGTAAGGGCAAGGGGAGCCCCGGGGGGAAAGTGTCAGGAGCGGGGGGCCAGCAGGGGACCCCAAAGTGGCAGCTGGGAATCAGGGCCAGCCTCCCCACCAGAGCGCAGCGAGGGAGGGGGAGGTTCCAGTGTGTCAGAGGGAGCAGCTCCGGCGACAGAGAAAGGGGAGGGATCAGAGCAAGCCGTTCTCCCGGAAGGGGAGGAAAGCAGTGAGGGGAGTAGCATAACTGTCAAAAGGAAGGTCAGAAGTTGGGCGCGCGCGCCAAGTTCAAATGAGGAGGCGTGCGGGAGAACAGGGAGCCCGGAGGAGGAGGGGCCAGGACCCAAAGCCCACAGGAGGGGGCAGGAGCAGTCTGGAGACTCCGCTTCAGGAGAAAGCAGGAGGGGAGGAACCCCGACGGGCAGAAAGACCCTGCGGAAAAGGAAAGAGAGAAAGAGGTGGGGCAGCGTTAGCTTATTAAACTGGTGTAGGGGTGGGACCGATTCAGAGGGGACTTCAAACGTCTAGGCTAAGAGACGCGGGGCTGCACGCCTCGGTTGTGGAACCCATAATGAACTGCAATAAACACCCTTGTATATAAGAAGAGCTTGGCGTTGGTCTTTTGTGAGCTGAGACCTGAGGCAGCCCTGACAGTAAGTCCCCTCCCAAAAGTACGCAAAAAATTTTTTGCGAAGCTCACGAAGTTTGGCGGCCATGAGTATGGAGGAGCAGATAGCTGATCTACGCAACGCAGTCTCCCAGCTTACCACTGCGGTAGTGGTCTCCCAGAAGAAGGGGGAAGAGGCGGAAAAGCGATGCCAGGATCTGCAAGCCAGGTGGGATCATGCATGCCAAGTGGGATTCCCGGGGTCCAGATCTGCAGGCGTAGGACTGGGCAGAAGGGGAGGCAACTTGGTAGCCCACTTTGATGGGAACCTGAAGCAGTACCCCAGTTTTCGAGCAGACGTCGAATATGCGTTGCATTTGCTTCGCGACGACTTTAAAGATGAGGAGGAGAAGGTGGGGTTCATTGTGTCCCACTTGCATGGGGAAGCGAGGGCTTGGCTGCGCAATCTGTGGCGCGAAGATTGTCCTGCTCGAAGGGACTCAGATGAATTTATCAAAGCCATGGACGCTTGCTTCCAATCTACCGTGGATGTGGATATAGCACGCAAGGAGCTGCATGGTTTAAGGCAAGGCAAGGCTACAGTACGTCAGTATCATGCTAGGTTTTTTGCCTTGCTGAATGTACTGAAATGGGAGAAAGATTCCCTGGCAGTAAGAGACTTGTTTTGGGAGGGGTTGTCTGGCCCTGTAAAAGATGAATTGGCAAGGGGGGTCAGACCTCAAACCCTAGCAGAACTTGTGCAGCGGGCGCTCGCCATTGGAGTGCGCCACGAAGAACGCCCTTGGCGCAATGAGGAGGGTCGCCAGCTTCACACACCCTCTAGAGCGCCTCCTTTCCTTCCCAGGGATCTAGGACGTACGCGTCCCTCACCTCAGCTGCAGGCAGGGGAGGAACCAATGGAACTTGGTGGTGCACAGGCTCAGTCAGCTGCCGGAGCCCCAGCGTCCGGAGCAGTCAAGACGAAGCCTCCTAGAGGGAACAGGAAGTGTTACATCTGTGACAGTGCGATGCACATGGCCAAAGAGTGTCCCCAGAGGCTCCAAAAGCACACTGCAGCCTTAGCAACAGTAACTGCAGCAGCACTACCTGAAGAGCAATTTCAGGGAAATGACAATGCCTGGCTGGAAGCAGAAATGCTGGGGCACAGCCAGGCGAGTCAGTAGGACAGTCCCCAGCGCTTTTGCAGCATACAAACCCCCTGCCACCCAAGCCAGTGGTGCAGCTCACTGCAACTCTCCAGCTACCTAATGGACGCACCCTGGAAGTCCCCATTACAATTGACAGTGGGAGCAACGCAGACTTCGTGGGGGTGCACTTCGTCAAGCAGCATCGCATAGAGCTCCTACCAGCCACGCTGCCATTGAACGTGGTCACAGTGGATGGCAGGAAGCTGCTGGGTGGGCAGGTGGTACAACAGACGCCACCCATGGTAATGCAGATTGGCAATCACCGAGAAGTCATCAGTTTCAACGTCACCCGCCTGTCAGACACACCTATAGTGTTAGGCATGAGTTGGCTGGATAGGCACAGCCCAACCATGGCGTGGTACCAGCGGCAGCTCACTTTCGGCTCGTCCTATTGCGCGCAGCATTGCATCCAGACCGGTCAGGAGGAGGAGGGCCAAGAGGAGGGGCAGCAGCTAAGTCTCAGCATGGCGCAAGCAGTACCCCTCAAGTACAAGGGGTTTTTGGAGGTCTTCTGCGAAAAGGAGGCTGACCAGTTGCCACCCCACCGGCCCTACGATTGCGCAATTGACCTCTTGCCAGGGACAACGCTGCCGCCTGTGAAGCTGTATTCCATGTCCGAGGATGAGCTGCAGGAGCTCAGGGAGTTCATAGATCACAACCTGCAGCGGGGATTCATCCGAGAATCAAAGGCTGTAGGGGGCAGTCCTGTGTTTTTCGTGAAGAAGAAGGACACGCCCCAAAAGAGGCTGATCGTAGACTTTAGATTCATAAACTCGAAGACAAAGCCCGCGGCCTTTCCCATGCCCAAGATTGACGACCTGCTCGCGACGGTGCGGAAAGGGAAGATCTTCACCAAGTTGGATCTCCGCGGAGCTTACAATCTCATACGCGTGCGAGAGGGTGATGAGTGGAAGACGGCCATGTTCACGCCGTTGGGCACCTACGAATACAGAGTTATGCCGTTTGGTCTCCAGAATGGCTCCCACTATTTCCAAGCTTTTATGCACCACGTGCTAGCGGGACTCCTCTACAAGAAGTGCGTATGTTTCCTCGACGAAATTCTGATCTTCTCGGAATCGCCGGAGGCTCACGAGAGCGACGTTAAGGAGGTCCTGCAGAGGCTACGGGAGCACAGGCTTTACGCCAAGCTGGAGAAGTGCCAATTCGACGTGACGGAGGTGGATTTTCTGGGCTATAGGCTGTCCGACAGGGGACTAGCCATGGACAGCGCCAAGGTCCGCGCGGTGTTGGACTGGAAAAGCCCGCGAAATCGGAAGGAGGTCCAGAGGTTCGTCGGCTTCGCCAACTTTTACCGCAAGTTCATCAGGGGTTTCGCCAGGGAGACGGCAGCTATCACGGACACTCTCAGCTCCAAGAAGAAGAAGTTCACCTGGACGGACCAGGCAGAGCAGTCCTTCAGGAGACTTAAGAGTCTCTTCGCGTCCGAAGAACAGCTGCTACACGTGAATCCCGGCAGGCCCATGAGGGTTGAGACTGACGCATCTGACAGAGCGGTGGGGGCCGTCCTTTTACAGGAAGACCCGCAGGGGAACTGGAGGCCCTGCGCTTTCTACTCCCGGAAGCTCAGCAAGTCGGAACAGAACTACACCATCTGGGACAGGGAGTTGCTGGCCATCCACGCGGCTTTCAAGGCGTGGAGGCACTTCCTCATTGGAGCCAAGCACACCGTGCAGGTCCGCACGGACCACAAGAACCTAGAGTACTGGCGCACGGCGAAGCTACAGAATTCAGTGTTTAACCATAAAGGATGAAGCATATTCCATAGGAAAACAAGCCTACTTTCTTTCTGTTGTAGAACCTTCCTTGCTTGATCTAGAGGCCCCTGGTAAGCCTAAAGAACAAAAAATGTTAGATCATCTTCAGTATGTGATTCCTGAATGAAGTGCTGTACCAAAGGTGCATCTACGTTTTTGTTTCTGATCCTACTGCGATGCTCTGATAGGTCCTGATAGGTCTTATGCCCAACATACAGTAAGCCACAAGGGCACTTAATTATATAAACAACCTGTGCTGTGGCACACATGACTGTATGGTAAAGTTGAAGTCTTAACTATTCTTTTACTAGTAATGCAAACCTACATGTGGTGCAATGTCCACATTTGAAAAAAACCTGTTGTCAAGGTCTACTGTGTACATGTGTGTTTTAAGTCAGTGTGTACTAACATATCCCTAAGTGATCTAGTACGTCGTTTGGCGAGGCAGGGAAAGACTTCACAGCCAGGAATTTCTTTCAGAATATACCAATGGCGTCTTGTTATTTTTTCAATTTTGGCTGTCATATAGTTGTACTCAAAGGAAACATAAATCCTCCTATGACTCTTGTTGGTATCAGAGTGGGTTTTTATTTTTTATTTTTTTATAAGATATTTATTAAGATTTTCAGAAAAATTACAAAAGAAAAAGAAAAAAGAAAAATACAAAATAAAAATAGTTAAAAAACAGTTCAATCTTTCTATCACATATTTTTCATTTGCTTATTTCCCGGACCCCCTCACACCTTCCTTTTCTGTATTCCAGTTCCAATTGTTAATTCAGCAAATCCCTCCCCTCTTCATTCATCTTAATCTTCAATTTTTAAATATAACATTATTATTTTTTTACCTATTAATAACCATTTTCTCATATTCCCTTATAGCATTACAGCAAAAGACCACTTAATTTCTATCCACCATCATTCTAACATTCATTAATTTTACAGTGTTTCTGTAAATAGTCTTTAAACTTTTTCCAATCTTCTTCCACCAACTCTTCTCCCTGGTCTCGGATTCTGCCAGTCATTTCTGCCAGTTCCATATAGTCCATCACCTTCATCTGCCATTCTTCCAGGGTTGGTAGATCTTGTGTCTTCCAGTACTTTGCGATGAGTATTCTTGCTGCTGTTGTGGCGTACATAAAGAAAGTTCTATCCTTCTTTGGCACCATGCCCAGGAGAAAGGCCTCTGGTTTCTTCAGGAAGGTATATTTAAATACCTTTTTCATTTCATTATAAATCATCTCCCAGAAAGCCTTAATCCTTGGGCACGTCCACCAAAGGTGAAAAAATGTACCTTCAGTTTCTTTACATTTCCAACATTTATTATCGGGCAAATGATAGATTTTTGCAAGCTTGACTGGGGTCATGTACCACCTGTATATCATTTTCATAATATTCTCTCTTAGGGCATTATATGCCGTAAATTTCATACCTGTGGTCCACAACTGTTCCCAGTCAGCAAACATAATACTATGTCCAACATCTTGTGCCCATTTAATCATGGCAGATTTCACAGTTTCATCCTGAGTATTCCATCTCAACAGCAAGTTATACATCTTTGACAAAGTCTTAGTTTTAGGTTCTAACAGTTCTGTTTCTAATTTTGATTTTTCCACCTGGAAGCCAATTTTCTTATCCAAGTTATATGCCTCCATTATCTGATAGTAGTGAAGCCAGTCTCGCATTTTATCTTTTAATTTCTCAAAACTCTGCAATTTCAATTTATCTCCTTCTTGTTCCAAAATTTCCCAATATTTTGGCCATTTGACCTCCATATTAAGTTTTTTCTGAGCCCTCGCCTCCATTGGTGATAGCCACCTTGGGGGTTTGTTTTCAAGTAAGTCTTTATATCTTATCCAGACATTAAACAATGCTCTTCTGACAATATGGTTTTTAAATACTTTATGTGCTTTAACCTTGTGCCACCCAAAAACATTGTTAAAACCTTCTAGATCCAAAATGTCTGTGTTCTCAAGAAGCAGCCATTCTTTCAGCCAGCAAAATGCTGCTGACTCATAGTAAAGTTTAAGGTCTGGCAGGGCAAATCCACCTCTGTCCTTTGCATCAGTTAATATTTTAAATTTTATTCTGGGCTTCTTGCCCTGCCAGACAAATCTAGAAATGTCTCTCTGCCACTTCTTGAAACAGTCCATTTTGTCCAAAATTTGCAATGATTGAAACAAAAACAACATTCTTGGCAATACATTCATCTTTATAACAGCAATTCGACCTAACAAAGAAAGCTTCAAGTTTGACCATATCTCTAAGTCCTTTTTCACTTCTGACCAACATTTCTCATAATTGTCTTTAAATAAGTTCAATTCAATTCAAAATCCTTTATTAGGCATAACACACCACACATTAACAAACAAACATCATATACAGACTGTATAAAATACGGGCTCAGCGAACACAATTTATCCTAGTCCTATTCTTAACTCCAAGAAATGAATCGATGTACAAAGATAATATAATACAACACAGCAACATCACCTACCATTAAAACCACTAAGTCTCTTTATCATGGCCCATTCTTTCTTCATGGACAGCACTTAAAAATCTTTAAATAAGTTTAAATTCTTAGCGGTCATATTCACCCTCAGGCAGGGGCGCCGACTTATAAAAAATATTGGGGGGGGGCCATACCGGGGTCCTGCCGCTGGTTCGCTCGGGTAGCCGGGAGAACGCAGTTCGAGGTGGCGGTGTTGGGGAGAGACCCTCGCTCAGGGCGCCACGAGACTTGGCGGCCGGCGGCCTATCTGGGGGGTTTTGGAGCGTATTTTGGTGGAGCGATTGGGGAGGAGGGGGCTTGTTGCCGGATTCTTCAGCTGGGCCGGAGATCCGCTGCTGGGGGGTCCCTGGGCCGAGTTGTGAGCACGGCCTGCTGAAGGGAGATCCAGCCGATTGCGCGACGGGGACGGCCGGGGCTCTCCGGCTAGGGCGCGCGGCTGGCTGGCTGGCTGGCTGGCGAGGGAGCAGGTGGGGAGGAGGCGGGGGTCCTGATACAGTCGGGGGCGGAGGCAGACGGGGCCGAGGGGCGAAGAGGGCAGGCGGGGACGGGGCGCTTGCTCAGGAGCTCAGCTAACCTGTCCCAAGAGACATAGCCTAAGTACTCCTTCCTTCCTTCCTTCCTTCCTTCCTTCCTTCCTTCCTTCCTGTTTTTCCCCTCCCTCTTTCCACTGCTCCCCTCTTTCTTTCTTTCTTTCTTTCTTTCTTTCTTTCTTTCTTTCTTTCTTTCTTTCTTTCTTCCTTCCTTCCTTCCTTCCTTCCTTCCTTCCTTCCTTCCTTCCTTCCTTCGTCTCATTCCTTCTTATTTCATTCATTTTCTTCCATTCCTCCAACCCTTCGATGCTCCTTCCTTTCTCCCTTCCTATTTTCATTCCTTTCTTTCCTTTCCTGCAACCCTTCCCTGCTTTTTCTTTCCTTCCTTCCTTCGTCTAATTGCTCCTTATTTCATTCATTTTCTTTCCTTCCTTCCTTCCTTCCTTCCTTCCTTCCTTCCTTCCTTCCTTCCTTCCTTCCTTACCCCCTCCCTCAATCTCACCCTCCCTCCCTCCCTTCCTTTTTCCTTCCTTTCTTCCTTTCTTTGCTCCAACCCTTTCCTTCCTTCCTTTCTTCTCATTGCTTCCTGTTTCATTCATTCCTTTCCTTTCCTCCAACCCTTCCCTGCTCTTTCTTTCTTTCCCTTCTTCCTTCCCTCTCTCTCTTTCCCTCCCTCCTTCCTTCCTTTTCCACCCCTCCCTCAATCTCACCCCTCTCTCTCTCCCTTCCTTCCTTCCTTCCTTCCTTCCTTCCTTCCTTCCTTCCTTCCTTCCTTCCTTTCCTCCAACCCTTTCCATCCTTCCTTCTTCTCGTTGCTTCCTGTTTCATTCATTTCTTTCCTTTCCTCCAACCCTTCCTTCCTTCCTTCCCCCACCCCTCCTCCCTCCCCCTCTCTCAATCTCACCCCTATCCCTCCCTCCTTCCTTCTCGCCTTCCCCACAGATTCACACTCTCCCCCCCTCACCGCCCGCCCTACAGCCCAGCTGAAACTCTCGCTCACCCTCCAGCCGCAATTGATTTTATATCGCTATTCTCCCTTACTCCCCGCTGCTGCTGCCGCCTCTCCCCTCACCCCCCGCTCCCCCCCGCCCACCTCCCAGCACATGCCTTTCCCTGTGGTGTGTGTGAGAGAGAGAGAGAGAAAGGGGGGAGAGGGAGAGAGGGAGAGAGAAAGAAAGAAAGAAAGGGGGCACACACCCTTGTCGATGCCTTCTATACACTGAGAGGCAGAAATCACATTCATAATAGGAACCAGAGAAGCCACACTGAGGCTAGCAGGTGGGCGCTCGTTAGGAGCACGCTGGGCAGGTTGTGTGTGTGTGTGTTTGGGGGTGGTGTCGGTGGAGAGGGGGGGTGGACAGACCATAGCTGGGCGCCGTGACATCAAGGCGAGAGGGAAGCTGAGCCGAGGAGCAGAGCTGCGCGATCGGCGGCGGCGCTCTGCTGGAGGGGCGCCCAAGATTATTGGGGGGGCAGAGCCCCCCCAAACGAATTTTTGAGGGGGCTCGGGCCCCCTCAGGCCCCATGGAGTCGGCGCCTATGCCCTCAGGTATTTTACTTTCTTGACTAATGTTAAACCTGTCTCCTTCTGAAACCTCTCTTTCTCAATCGGTGTTAAATTTTTCTCAAGCACCTTAGTTTTTAACTTATTCAGCTTAAATCCTGCCACATGACCAAATTCCTGAACCAATTCTAATACTCTTTTAGTACTAGATTCTGGCTCCTGTAACGTCAATACTAAGTCATCTGCAAAAGCTTTCAATTTGTACTGTTTAGCTCCGACCTGTATACCCTTGATCAAACGGTCCCTTCTAATCATGTTTAGCAAAACCTCCAGGACCGAAATGAAAAGCAATGGGGAAATTGGACAGCCTTGTCGTGTCCCTTTTTCTATCTTAAATCCCTCTGTTACCACATTGTTAACTATTAGTTTGGCCTTTTGCTCTGAATAAATTGCACCTATACCATTTTCAAACCCTTGGCCAACCCCCATCCCCTGAAGATTTTTCTTCATGAAACTCCAAGAAATATTGTCAAAGGCTTTCTCCGCATCTACAAAGATTAAGACAGCTTTAGTGTTAATATTCACTTGCAGCTTCTCTAGAATATTAATTATATTTCTCATATTGTCAGACAAGTGTCTGCCCGGGAGAAAGCCCGCTTGGTCCTTGTGTATCTCCTCTACTAGGACTTTTTTCAGTCTTTTAGCCAAAATGTCTGCAAAAATTTTGTAATCCACATTAAGCAAGGATATGGGGCGCTAATTCTTAAGTTGCGTCTTTTCAGACTCATTTTTAGGTATTAATGTAATATAAGCTTCTTTCCACGACTCTGGTGCTTTTTCCCCCTCCAAAATTTCATTACAAACCTCCTTTAGTGGTTGTATTATCCAGTCCTTCAAAGATCTATAATATTTTGAGGTTAAACCATCTGGCCCTGGAGCTTTGCCCAACTGCATATTCTGAATGGCACCTTCCCAGAGTGGGTTTTTAAAAGTGTTGACCTATCTAGCATTGTAGTTCTCTGCATTGCAGCAGAGACTACTGTGCATGCGATGTTGATTTTGGCATTATAAGAAGCTGTATCTAATTTTTGAAAAGTGGTTTCGAGTAGATAGCTTTGCAATTGTTACTATATGGCCTATTACGCTTATGTATCTAAACTTCCAAGCTGCAAATCACGACTCAGAGTTCAAGGGCCAATGGCAGAGGCCCAAATCCTGAAATGTTCTGTGATTGGACATCATTTATCAAATCAATTTATCAAATTATCACAGGAGCTCAGAATCCTTAGTCCAGGCTCAAGCTCAGGCAAAGACAGACCACTGAATACATAACAGTGAAAATATATTATTCCTTTCCACTTGGGATAATCTTGCCATAAATGCCCAAAACTAGCCTGACTAAGGAGTGGTGGAGAGGTATACTTCTGAATATTCAATAATTCCATAACACTTGCAGTATCAGATTGAGGCCTGCTGTTTCACATCAACAAGCTGAATGGATTTACTCCATGACTTTATACTTTCCTTAATGGTAAATATTAAGTAGGGTAGACAAATTGCAACACTGAGCTATTGTAGTTCCCATGCCAATATTGCAGTTCCCCATTTAAAATTCCTTCTTGCTCCCTGTCAGTGGAGGCTCATCCTTAAGGGGGACTGGGGCACTGCTCCACCAAGCTCAATTGCTTCTCTGCTGTCCTCCAACAGCCTGCTTCTTTCTTACATCCTCTCTAGGGTTGGCATGAGCAGTGAGCTCTTTCCTCCTCAGTCTCAGGCTGCCTTTGCAGAACTCAACGAGGGGAGAGGGGCATGCCCCACATGCCCCTGTCCAGGGGAGGAGAGGGGCAGGGAAGCTGCTGCTCAGGCTCCTTGAGTGCGCCAGGTCAGACGTGACCCGGAGGCGGAGCTGCTGCTGTGACTGGGAGCGAGGTGCACTGCGGCCACCCACCCTCCTGCTCTCTTCCCTGGGTCAGGCCTAACATAAGGACAGAACTCTGGCCAGCAGAAGCACAGCAGCTTAGGTCAGCTCCTTCTCACACAGAGCCAGGCACCAATGAGGGAGCCTGCTTTGGGGGCACCTGTTTGTGCCCCCTGCCACAAATTTGTGCCCCCACGGCCCACACATGCTACACTGTAGTTGGCTTCATCCATGGGCGTAGCCAGCATTTTTGTTAGTGGGGGCAGGCCTTTTGTTAGGGGGTCAGAACCTCAGTTAGCTATGTATTTTTATTTATTTTTATTTAGTAGGCCCCCCTTGGCCACATCCATGGCTCCATCTATCATAACATTTTGGAAATGCCCTGACCCACCCACCCCAACACGGATGTTGATTTTCTGAGATATCAGGCGCTCAAGCACAAGATTCCACCTAAACATTAGGAAGAACTTCCTGACAGTAAGAGCTGTTTGACAGTGGAATTTGCTGCCAAGGAGTGTGGTGGAGTCTCCTTCTTTGGAGGTCTTTAAGCAGAGGCTTGACAACCATATGCCAGGAGTGCTCTGATGGTGTTTCCTGCTTGGCAGGGGGTTGGACTCGATGGCCCTGGTGGTCTCTTCCAACTCTAGGATTCTATGATTCTAAGTCAAACATAAAGAATCGCTGCTGTTTCTTTTTGTGTAGCCTGTTTAGGCTGGAAATTTGCCTCAGTTTTTTATTCTCTAAGGAAGGTTCTGTAAAGTGCAGGATAATGTAGTAGCTCACAGCATGGCAGGATGATCCCAAGAAGCTCAGTTAGTTGGGGACATGGGCATAGCCAGGGGGTGAAGTGGCCACCCCTAAATCAAGTAAATAAATAAAAATACAGAGAGTCTGATATTCCAGATGCAATCACACTTCTTCCTTAGGGCAGCCTCCTATTCATTTATTTCTTGTTGAAAGATAAAGAAGTGTTTTGCAGAAACCAGCAACAACTTTATATATCAAGAAGACACATGTAGTTCATAGTAACTGTCTTTCAGGGCAGTTTGTCTAGGAACAAAAGCAACTGTTGCTATGAACACTGACTAGTCACTAGAATAATAAGATGAAAGCTGGAGGTGGGGTTCGGGGTGGGGTTAGTCTTTCTTTAAACAAACATGTAAGTATGGATGCTAAGCAGAAGAAGAAGTAAGACAAGCGTTTCTGTGGGGGAGGGAGTTTATTGACTGCTCAGATATAAGACTCACAACATCATTTTATAACCAAAGAAAGTGCCTTTATGTGACCATTAAAACAAATCAACTGGAATTATATTCACAGAAAGCCTTTAGCAGAATCATTTCCTGTCCTCGGAATCCAGCTGGAAGTGTTGGGCGAGCCGACTGCATAATCAAAAAAGCCAGTAAGTTACTGTGAGACAAACAGAGGAAGCTGTGTTCCTTTTCAAATCTGTCTGTCAACAGTCACACACACCAAGCAAAAGCCACCCATAACAGACGTTTTCCTTGATAAATGGGAGAATTGTCTGATAATCAACAACCATATAATTTTATCCAGTAGTATTAGTTTGATCTGACGGAAACTGCACATTTCCCAAGAAGCACTGAAAGAACGCTTCATTTAACTACAAACCCCCAAATCTGGGATCCCATCAAAACTGATGCTTGGCAAAAGTTTTGCAGCAAAACCCCCACATTTTGTAACACCCCACAAACAGAGTAATTGATACATCAAACTGGGGTTCATAATTAATATCCAAAACCAAACATTGTCCAATTCACTCCACACTGGTGCCAAAGTCTGGCAAAAGTTTTGTAGCATTTTGCAGCACCCCACAAACCAAGTAACTGACAGGGGTCATGAGGTCACCCAAAAACCCAATGTCGTCTGACTCACTCCAAATCAGGGCCAAAGTCTGGCAAAATGTTTGCAGTAAAAACCACACATTTTGCAGTGCCCCACAAACGGAGTGGTTCCTAGCACATCAGGAGGAAGAGTCCAGACAACCAAAAGTGGATAAATAGGTTGTATTTATTAAATATAACAACTTGAGGATCAGCAAAACTAGTCAGATTTGACCAATGAAACCAAATCAAATTAAGTCTGGGCAGGTGTGCTTGTTCACCTCCACCCACAAACACGCAAGTGCTCAAACAGAGCTCTTTGCAGATCCTTAAGAATCATGTCACAACCCAAATCAGAAAGATGCATACCACCAGGTCTATACAACTGTGGGGCACAGAACATAATTCTGCCATGAGGGATATAAGCACCCACATTCTCAAACACAAACATCGTTGTAGAATGATTAGCTTTATGTCTTGCCCATCCACCTTCTTAGGAAGGCTGCCCCCACTCCATAAGCACCTCTACAACATTCCAAACCAAACTATGATAAACTCAGGGATGAGGAAGCACAGCTGATATTTAGTGATCTCAACTGAATTTACCTCACCAGATTGTTATCCCCAAGATGGATGACCAGAATATCAGGATTAGGGTTAGGGAGGGGATAGGTGGACGTTCAGGGTTAGGGTTAGTGCCTGGGTTTTTTTTTTTTTCATGCTTTTTAAGCTTCTAATGATATTGCTTCATTTTTATGAGACTCGATAATTCCAAAAAGTAAGCAAACTACCTGAAACGTAGCAAAACGAAGAGAAATGTGAAAACCAAAAGTGAGATACCAGAAACCCAAGAAGGAAGGAATTCATGAAAAAGGAAAATTGCCAGACAGAGACTTCAATCAAATCATTACCAAATTCACCAGAATCCCAAAACCAATTGAAAAGAAGCAGATTTATAACTTTGTAATCAACTTTGCATAGCCTCCCCTCTCCCACGAAGTGTTGCTATCTTTCCTTTCCGGGGATTTCTGTTTGTCGTTGGCTGTGGACTACCATGGACGCTCAACGGAGTATAAATCAATTTTACAACGGCTAAGAGTACTTCTGCTGACTCACGTGCTCTGACATTTTCTTAGACCAACATTTTCCTGGTTTGAGGAACGGAAATGGATTGTATAAGACTGACATAGACTGACATAGATTGAGAAGAGGGTTGGAAATTGCAGAGAGGGAGTGACTCAAACAGCGACATCAGCTGGTGAATAAAAATTTTGCACTCTTTCGAAAAAGACGTTCCTCTAACAAGACTTATAAGATCAATTACAGGGATTTTTGCAAGATCAGCAACTAGTGAAGATACCAAAGCACTGCATCATAATCTGCTGAAAGAGAAAAGGTTTCATAAAATTTTATAGACCTTATACCCCATTACTGGAATAGCATTCCTGTTGCCTCTGGAAGAGTAACATCTAGAGAGAATAGTACCTAATATTATTGCATTGTACATTATTAATTGAAAATACTCACCAGCTCCTTTCTTATTATTTATATATACTTTTCATATTTTCTTCCCCCTCTTTATTCCTTTACAAATTATAAATTATAAATAGCATTATTATTATTACTTTCTCTTGCTTTATTTCTCTCTTACCCTCCCATCTTTTCTTTGTTTCTTTCTTTTGTATTTTTTTTGGGGGGGTAGTTTTTGTTTTGTTTTGTTTCTCTGTTTCACTTCTGTTGTTTTTCTGGTTGTGTTTTTGTGTGGTTTTGTCTTGTGTGTGTTTTTTGTTTTTTGTTGCTGTTTTTTCTGTTTTTATTTGCTTTGCCTTTTGCCATCTATTGGTAGCTAATGCAGCTGATATTAGCATCAGATGTCTTTAGTTTTGTTGTAAGGTGCTGATTAACTGAACCGCTAACCTGTTTAAAGATTTGTATATATGATCTATCACCCTGAATGAGTAAGTGAACGCAAGGATTGCAATCATTTATTATATTTATTTGAGCTGATGAATTTGTGATAGTTCTGTATTGATGATTGGCTGTCACTAATTAGATAATTGTCCATAATCAATTTTAAATATATTTAGTGAAACTGGTGAATATAAAGAATTAGTGGATACATAGGCCAGAGATTATTATCAGATTGGTAAAACTGTCGTGATTGCATTAAGAAAGATTGAATTTAATTGACATTCATTAATTATCACATTGGAAATATTGTCACGATTGCATTAAGATTGAATTTTATTGATATTCAGTCTGTAAGACAGAAAGAAAGAGAACAAATTACCTTGTGAGCTAATTGAATTTCTTAGTGATGTCTGGTAAAAAAACAACTGTGTCAGGTTCTGTGGCAGTTTCAGTCTCACAAAACAGGAGAACTTCTGTAATTGACATGGATCAACCACTAGATATGAGAGAATTAATTTTAAGTTTGAAGAAAGATATCCAAGATTTAAAAAATAATGTAAATGAAAAGGCAAAAGCAACAGAAGAAAAATTTATTTCAATGGGTGTTAAAATAGATGAAAATGTGAAAACAACAGCTGAGTTATCAACTTAGGTCAACAATTTAGTACAAAAAAATTCAGAACTGACGAAAATAGTGCTAGACCTTAAAGGTAAAACACAGAACCTAGAGGAAGCTCAGAAAAAATTACAAAATGAAAATAGAGAGTCGAAAAGGGAATGTGATAAGATAAGGAAAGAAACAGCAGATCTGAAAGCGCAGCAGGATTCAACTCTGGACTCTGTTGCGATGTTGCAAATGCAGAGAAGGGAGAATACCCTAAGATTCAGAGGACTAACAGAGGACGCAGAAGAAATAACTGGGGAAAAAAACTCAAAAGAGCTAGCAGCTTGGTTAGACCTAGAAGAAGCAGAAGTAGCACAAAAAATAGAAAAAGCATTCAGAGTCAAATCTAATGCAGCAAAAGCAAATAACTGTCCGGCTGACTGTTTAGTCTCTTTTAACTCTTTAAAGGAAAAGAAGAAAAGGTTAAAAGGTGGCAACTTAATGAGAGTATGTTAAATGATGAAAAAACTGTACAGAAGGCCAAGCAAATCTTAGAATAATATTTTAAGTTTATTTAAATCAAGGAGTAGATCTAGAGAAAGTTTGGGACGCGGGTAAAGCCGTCATAAGAGGCTTCTTTATCCAACAAAACGCATTCCAAAGGAAAATAAAGGAGGAGAAGAAAATGGAGATCTGGGAGGAAATTAGAAAAAAGGAAAGGACCCTTTCCCAAAAACCAGATGATGAACTAATTAAGCAAAGTATAAAAATTTTACAGATGCAATTCTCCATGATAATAAACGAAGAGATAGAATGGAAGATAAAATGGTTGAGACATAGAAATTTTGAGTTTGCAAATAAACCTGGCAAACTTCTGGCCCGGCAATTAAAGAAGAAAAAGGAAGATAGAATTATCAATAAAATTAAAACTGAAGACAAATGGATCCAAGAACCGAAGGAAATTAGTAAAAACTTTGCTAGTTTTTTTGGGAAAACTATATAAAGAAGGTCCAGAGACTCTAGAGAAAATAATTGATTATTTGGGCAAAAATAAACTACCTAACCTAAGGAAAAAATTGAAATTTTGAACTCACCAATAACAGCTATGGAGGTGCAACAAGCTATACAGAGATCAAAATTAGGAAAGGCCCAGATGGTCTCCCAGCTAATTACTATAAAAAGTTAGAACAAGCATTATTTCTTCCCATGAAAGACCTAATGAAAGCTACCGAAAACCTGGAAGGACAGCTTTATTACTCTTATCCACCAACAGGGAACAGATGCCTCAAACATGGCCAATTACAGACCCATTGCACTGCTAAATAACGATTACAAGATATTTGCAGACATTCTTGCAAATAGATTAAAAATGGTGCCGAAAGAGATAATTCATAAAGATCAAACCAGATTTCTTCCCGGACGATTTATGCAATCCAATATTAGATGTGTGTCAGGGAACTGCAGGCAGCGAGGGAGGAAAGAATTAGAGGATACAGGGAACGATCTCCACTGCTCAGTACTGAGTCCTCCTCAGAAGACAGAGAAGAGGATGAGTCTGGGGAGGAAGGGGTGCTTCAGAGAGATGGGGATCCACGTCACAGGGGGAAACGGAAGGGGCTGAGCCGTTGGCTCTGTTGGTCTCGAGGGAGGGGTCACTTTGTTTATTCGGCATGTAATCTTGTCTGAAGAAAATAAAGAAAGGAATTTATGGCTGGCTGCCGGGAGTGTTTTTCTGCTAAGTGCAGCAACGTGTGCAGCTGGCAAGCTGACAATGTGTGATTAATGTATTAGAATATTTGGATATTAACATTGATAAACCAGCAGCTATTATGTTGGTGGACGCTGAAAAAGCTTTTGACAACGTGTCCTGAAAGTTTATGAAAAAATTAATGGAAGAAATCAGGAGAAAATATTTGTAAAGGAATAAATGCCATCTATTCAGAACAATATGCAAAATTAATCATCAACGGAAGAATTACTGAGGAGTGCAAAATAAACAAGGGAACCAGACAGGGCTGCCCACTGTCACCACTGATATTTATCTTGGTGATGGAAGTCTTGAACAATCAGGTAAGAAAGGATCAGCTTGTTAAAGGCATCACTCTGGGAAACAAAACATATAAAATTAAAGCTTTTGCGGATGATTTACTTGTTATGACTGAAAACCCTAAAGAAAGTCTGAAAAGAGTGCTGGAATTGATTAAAGAATTTGGAGAAGTGGCAGGCTTTAAGCTGAATATACCGTATTTTTCGGACTATTGGACGCACCGGTCCATAGGACGCACCTAGATTTGGGGGGGGGAAATAGAGGCAAAAAAAAATTTATCCCCCCCTGCCAGGCGCGGGGCTGGGGCGGGGAAGCCCGAGCTTCCCCCTCCCCCAGAACGGGACCCAGAGCCATGCCAAAGCTGCGCGCAACTTTGGCATCGCTCTGGGAACTTGCGGGGCTGGGGGAGGAGGAAGCCTTCCGCCAGCCTCCAAACCATGTCGGGAGACAGCGGGATGGCGCGCTGCGCCTCTCCCGCTGTCCCCCGAGCTTGTGGGGCTGGCGGTGAGGCTCTCCTGAAGCCTGGAGGTTGTGGGGCTGGTGGGGGGGAGAAGCAGGCTTGCTTCTCCCTCCCCCAGCCTCCAGATCAGGTCGGGGAAAAGCGGGATGGCGGAGCGCCGCCATCCCGCTTTCCCCCGACCTGATCTGGAGGTTGTGGGGATGGTGGGGGGGAGAAGCAGGCTTGCTTCTCCCTCCCCCAGCCTCCAGATCAGGTCGGGGAAAAGCGGGATGGCGGAGCGCCGCCATCCCGCTTTTCCCCGACCTGATCTGGAGGTTGTGGGGCTTGCTTCTCCCTCCCCCAGCCTCCAGATCAGGTCGGGGAAAAGCGGGATGGCGGAGCGCCGCCATCCCGCTTTCCCCCGACCTGATCTGGAGGTTGTGGGGCTGGTGGGGGGGAGAAGCAGGCTTGCTTCTCCCTCCCCCAGCCTCCAGATCAGGTCGGGGAAAAGCGGGATGGCGGAGCGCCGCCATCCCGCTTTCCCCCGACCTGATCTGGAGGTTGTGGGGATGGTGGGGGGGAGAAGCAGGCTTGCTTCTCCCTCCCCCAGCCTCCAGATCAGGTCGGGGAAAAGCGGGATGGCGGAGCGCCGCCATCCCGCTTTCCCCCGACCTGATCTGGAGGTTGTGGGGATGGTGGGGGGGAGAAGCAGGCTTGCTTCTCCCCCCGCCAGCCTCCAGATCAGGTCGGGGAATAGCGGGGTGGCGGCTCTGCGCCTCCCCGCTGTCCCCAGCTTTTGGGTGCAGGCTGCTGCCCGCAAGCCTTGCAAGCCCGCGGGACATACCGCGGGGCTTGCAAGACTTGGGATAGCTTCCTGAAGCCTGGAGAGCGAGAGGGGTCGGTGCGCACGGACCTCTCTCGCTCTCCAGGCTTCAGCAAAAGCCTGCATTCGCACCATAGGACGCACACACATTTCCCCTTCATTTTTGGAGGGGAAAAAGTGCGTCCTATAGTGCGAAAAATACGGTAACAAAAACAAAAATGCTTGTTAAAAATGTAACCACGGAAGAAAAGGATGACTTAGAAAAAATATTGGGCCTTAAAATCTCCTCAAAAGTGAAATACTTGGTGTCAGGGGTTCAGGAGCAGAGGCACAGGAAAGGGAGGAAACAGAGAGCGAGGGGGAGGAATCCGAAGGTAAAATGAGCGATGACAGCGGCCCGAGATCTCCGAGTCTTTCCAGTGAGTCGGAAGATTCACAGAAAGGGGCGCCAGTGGTCAGAGCAAGGGGGCGCCTAGGGGGACACCCCAGGTAGAAGGGACCAGAGGGGACTCAGAGAGCAGCAGTTGGAAATCGGGACCAGCTTCCCCACCAGAGCGCAGTAGGGGGGAGGGGTCCCAGGTATCGGGATCTGGCGGCTCGCCGCAAGCGGGAGGGCAGGAGTTAGGATTGGCCACACCTCCATCGGGGAGCGAGGAAACGGTCAAGAGGAAGGTTGAAGGCTGCGCGCGCGCGCCAAGTTCAAATGCACAGGAAGGCGGCACAGTAAGCAGCCCGGATAGGGAGCCAGGTCCTAAAGCCCGCCGCAAGGAGGGAGAAGAGTCGGGGGGGTCAGCGTCAGAAGAGTCCAGGAAGGAAGAGACCACGGGGGGTAGAGGGACCCAGAGGAGAAAGGAAAGACGGAAGAGGTGGAGTAAGGCTAGAGTATTAAGTTGGTGTACAGGAGGCGGAGACTCAGACGGAGCTTCGCCGGTCTAGCTTCTAAGACGTAGAGCTGCGCGCTGCGGCTTGAAAATGGAAACTGTAACTCAATAAAGAAGTTTGTACAATACTGCCGGCTAGCGTGGTCCTCTGTGAGCTGGGACCTGGAAGCGGCTCTGACAGTAAGCTCCGTCCCAAGATTTTGCACCAAAAGCCTCGCAGCGTGAGTGGGCGCAGCGAGGCGTGGAGATTGGTGCTTCACAAGCTCACGAAAGTCGGAAGAGATGAATACTGAACAGCAGATAGCAGCCCTGCAAAATACAGTGTCACATCTAAACACCGAGATACTAGCCTCCAGGAAGAGGGAGGAGGAAGCGGCTGCCGCCTACAAGGATCTCCAAGTCAGGTTGGAAGTGCTTACTAAGCAGGGGCAACCGGGACCCAAATCGGAGGGAATTGGGCTGGGGAGAAGAGGAGGCAGCCTTGTATCTCATTTCGATGGGAATTTACAGCAGTACCCCAACTTCCGAGCAGATGTGCAGTTTGCGCTGCAACTGCTGGATAAAGACTTTAGAGATGAGCAAGAGAAGGTGGGGTTTATTTTATCCCATCTGCATGGAGACGCTAAAGCGTGGCTGCGCAATCTATGGAGAGATAAGGATCCGGCGCTCCGAAGTGCGGATGCCTTCATTAAAGCGATGGATTCGTGTTTTCTATCAAATATAGACGTTGATATCACCAGAAAAGAGATACATGGGCTGAAACAAGGGAGGGCCAGTGTGAGGCAGTATCATTCCCGCTTTTTTGCACTGGTCAGTGCCCTGGAATGGGACAAGGATTCAGCTCCAGTCAGAGACCTGTTCTGGGAAGGGTTGAACAGTGCGGTAAAAGACGAAATTGCGAGGGGGGAGAGGCCCCGGAGCACTCAGGAGATCGTTCAGAGGGCGCTGACGATTGGAGTGCGTCTAGAAGAACGTCCATGGAGCAGAGATGAAGGGCGTGGAGGACGCGAGTCGGCGAGAGCGCCTTCCTTCTTTCCCAGGGATGCAGCGCGTGCGCTCTCCACGCCTCCGCCAGGAGGAGGAGGGGAACCTATGGAGGTTGGAGGTGCCAGGGCTCAGTCAGCAACCAGAGCCCTAGCACCGGGAGCAGTCAAGGCGAAGCCTCCTAGAGGGAACAGGAAGTGCTACCTCTGTGACAGTCCTCAGCACATGGCGAAAGAGTGTCCCCAGAGGCTCCACAAGCACACTGCAGCCTCCGCGACGGTAACAGAAGCAACTCAGCAGAGAGAACCACAGCAGGGAAACGACGGAGTCTGGCTGGAAACAGAGGCACTGGGGCCCAGCCAGACGAGTCAGTGAAGCAGTCCCCAGGGATGTTGCAGCCCACAGACCCCCTCCCGCCCAAACCAGTAGTGCAGCTCACCGCATCGCTTCAGCTACCCAACGGACTTACAATGGAAGTGCCAATTACCATTGACTCTGGTAGCAACGCGGATTTTATAGGGCAGGATT
Organism: Podarcis bocagei; assembly: GCF_964188305.1. Classification (NCBI taxonomy): domain Eukaryota; kingdom Metazoa; phylum Chordata; class Lepidosauria; order Squamata; family Lacertidae; genus Podarcis; species Podarcis bocagei. The sequence continues at coordinate 91,307,168 of NC_138131.1, read as the reverse complement.
TCATCGAGCAGCACAAGATAACGCTACTGCCAGCCACGCTGCCCCTGAAGGTTGTCACGGTGGATGGCAGAGAATTGCTAGGGGGGCAAGTGGTGAAGCAAACGCCACCGATGGTGATGCAAATTGGAAATCACAGGGAAGTCATCAGCTTTAATGTCACCCAACTGTCGGACACGCCTGTAGTATTGGGCATGAGTTGGCTGGACAGGCACAGTCCGACGTTGGCTTGGTACCAGCAGCAACTAACTTTCGGCTCCTCTTACTGTGCAGAACACTGCATCCTACCCAGACTGGAGGGGGAAGAAGAGGACACACAGCTGCAATTGGGCATGCTGCAAGCAGTGCCCCACAAGTACGCAGAATTTTTGGAGGTTTTCTGCGAGAAGGAAGCGGACAAGCTACCTCCACACAGGCCCTATGACTGCAAGATTGACCTTCTGCCAGGGGCGACGCTGCCGACAGGGAACCTGTATTCCATGTCTGAAGATGAACTACAGGAACTCAGGGAGTTCATAGATCATAATTTGAAGCGCGGGTTCATCCGGGAGTCCCAGGCAGTGGGGGGCAGTCCCGTATTCTTTGTGAAGAAGAAGGACACGCCCCCAAAAAGGCTGGTGGTGGACTATCGCATTTTGAACTCGAAAACCAAGCCCACGGCTTTCCCCATGCCCAAGATCGACGACCTCCTCGCGACGGTGCGCAAAGGACGCGTGTTCACCAAGTTGGATCTGCAAGGGGCGTACAATCTTATTCGCATACGGGAGGGCGACGAGTGGAAGACGGCCATGTTCATGCCCCTGGGCACCTACGAATACAGAGTTATGCCCTTTGGATTACAAAATGGCTCCCACTGTTTTCAAGCTTTCATGCATCACGTGTTAGCGGGGCTCCTTTACAAGAAGTGTGTCTGCTTCCTGGACGACATCCTGATATTTTCAGAATCGCAGGAGGTTCACGACAGAGACGTCAAGGAAGTTCTGCAAAGGCTACAGGAGCATAGACTGTACGCCAAGCTGGAGAAGTGTCAGTTCGACATGACGGAGGTGGATTTCCTGGGCTACAAATTGTCGGACAAGGGGCTCGCCATGGACAGCGCCAAGGTTCGCGCAGTGTTGGACTGGAAGAGCCCGCGCAACCGGAAGGAGGTCCAGCGGTTTGTCGGCTTTGCTAACTTCTATCGAAAGTTCATCAAGGGGTTCGCGATGCAGACGGCGGCCATTACCGACACGCTCAGCTCCAAGAAGAAGAAGTTCATCTGGACGGAGCAGGCGGAGCAGTCCTTTCAGAAACTCAAGTGTCTCTTCTCGTCCGAAGAGCAGCTGCTGCATGTAAATCCTAGCAAACCGATGAGGGTTGAGACAGACGCCTCAGACAGGGCCGTGGGAGCAGTCCTGTTGCAGCAAGATCCACATGGGGATTGGAGGCCGTGCGCCTTCTACTCCAGGAAGCTCAGCAATTCGGAGCAGAACTACACCATCTGGGACAGGGAGTTGCTTGCCATTCATGCAGCATTCAAGGCGTGGAGGCACTTCCTGATCGGAGCCAAACAGACAGTGCAGGTCCGCACGGACCATAAGAATCTGGAGTACTGGCGCACGGCGAGGTTCCTGAACCAGAGGCACTTACGTTGGGCGGAGTTCTTTGCGGACTTCAACTTCAGGATAGAGTACGTCCCAGGTGACACCAACATCATGGCGGATGCACTGTCCAGGAAGCCGCAATACCTCGAGGAGGCAACGCCAGCGGCGGCCAAGCACATTTTCGCACCAGAAACGTGGGCGTGCGCTTCCGCAACCGTCGACCTGGATGTGGTATGTCGCGCGCTGCAGGACGACTCTTTCGCACGAGCGAAGATGGAGGAGGTGCACAGGGGCACGGCGAAGGGCGGCGAGTTCCAGATACGCGAAGGGTTGCTCATGCGCAAAGGGGCCCTCTACGTGCCGGGAGACGAACTCCGCGCTAAGGTACTGCAGCAGTTGCACGACGCACCCACCGCCGGGCACTTTGGCACAGAGAAGACGATAGAATTAGTCGCCAGAGACTTCTGGTGGCCCAAGATGCGGGGGGAAGTCGCGGATTACGTCGCGAGGTGCGACACCTGCCAGAGGGCTAAGCCAGTGCACAAACCGCCGGCGGGACTGCTGGAACCGCTGCAAACTCCGCTCGAACCGTGGGAGAGAGTGGCCCTGGACTTTGTCACGGATCTGCCCAGCTCGAGGGGCAAGACAGCAGTGCTAGTGGTGGTGGACTTGTTAACCAAAATGGCACATTTCATTCCGTGTGCGAAGGTGGCCACGGCGGAACAGACAGCCAAACTGTTCATAGATCACGTGTTCAAGGTTCACGGTCTGCCACGGTCTATACTGTCCGACCGGGGGCGGCAGTTCATCTCGAACTTCTGGCAGAAGCTGATGGGCATCCTGAACGTCAAGATCAACCTAGCGTCGGCGAGACACCCGCAGACCAACGGGCAAGCGGAGCGGGTCAATGCCATCATGCAGCAGTACCTGAGATGTTACGCAAATCAGCAGCCTGCAACGTGGGTGGACTACCTGCCACTCGCCGAGTTCGTCTACAACAACACGAAGCACGTGTCCACGGGGGTGACGCCGTTCTTCGCCAACAATGGGAGGCATCCCAGAACCTTCCCAGGATTAGAGAGAGTGGGGGAGGGGGAGCCACAGACAGCGGACGCCTTCGCGTCAGAGTTGCAGGAGGTCCACGAACAGCTTCGAAGGCAGTTAGAGCTAGCTAAGCACGCATACAAACTGCAGGCTGACAGACACAGGAGGGTTGGGGAAGAAATACAGGTGGGAGACTGGGTTTGGTTGGCAGCCCAGGCAGTGCCGGCCAGATCGTTAGCGAAAAAGAAGCTCGGCCATAAGCAGCTAGGGCCCTACCAAGTCGAGGCACAGGTCAACCCGGTGGCTTTCCGGCTGACACTTCCGGAGGGATCCAGGATGCATCCGGTTTTCCATAGATCAGTGCTCACTCCCTACAAGGCACCGCACAGATTTCAGGAGCCAGGGACGGCACCAAGCCCGCTCAGGGAAAGGACCACGCAGGGGGGGTCACCAGAGGGGGAGCCCATCAACGAGGTCACAGAGATTTTAGACTCAAGATGGGGGGAAGACGGAGTGGAATACCTTCTCGCCAGAGAAGGCACCCCAGTCAGTGCCAACAGCTGGGTGCTGGGCTACGCTTTGGAAGAACCTCTGCTAAAAGACGAGTTTCATGCCCTCTTCCCACACAGGCCCATGCCAGCCGAGTTTTTCGACAACTGGCTTTTCACACCCACGCTTTCAGCCAGCACGTTCCAGGGGTTCGACTCGGACGAGGAACCGACACTGAACACACGTTCCCCGGAGGGGTCACCCTCGGGATCTGCCTCAGAACCCTCGTATTGGTGGGATGACCGACCAGAGGAGCAGTGGCGCAGGAAGTGGCTGGAGGGTCCCGGGCGAGCAACGTCCCCAGAAGGGACCGAGGGAGAGACGGACATGGACGTGTTCGGGGAGGACCTTGGGTTCGAGCACGGCGGCACAGAGATGGAAGCAGAGGAGATCGATGTCGGCGAGTGCAAGGAGGAAGAGCCGGACTTATCCAGTTGGATGTACGCCACGGGGAATGAACTGTATCCGGCACTCACCCCCATATCAACGGAGCACCCAGCACCCACGCCTGAAGGAGGGGAGGGGGAAGGGGGGGCTTCGAGGGGGGATGGATGTCAGGGGTTCAGGAGCAGAGGCACAGGAAAGGGAGGAAACAGAGAGCGAGGGGGAGGAATCCGAAGGTAAAATGAGCGATGACAGCGGCCCGAGATCTCCAAGTCTTTCCAGTGAGTCGGAAGATTCACAGAAAGGGGCGCCAGTGGTCAGAGCAAGGGGGGCGCCTAGGGGGACACCCCAGGTAGAAGGGACCAGAGGGGACTCAGAGAGCAGCAGTTGGAAATCGGGACCAGCTTCCCCACCAGAGCGCAGTAGGGGGGAGGGGTCCCAGGTATCGGGATCTGGCGGCTCGCCGCAAGCGGGAGGGCAGGAGTTAGGATTGGCCACACCTCCATCGGGGAGCGAGGAAACAGTCAAGAGGAAGGTTGAAGGCTGCGCGCGCGCGCCAAGTTCAAATGCACAGGAAGGCGGCACAGTAAGCAGCCCGGACAGGGAGCCAGGTCCTAAAGCCCGCCGCAAGGAGGGAGAAGAGTCGGGGGGGTCAGCGTCAGAAGAGTCCAGGAAGGAAGAGACCACGGGGGGTAGAGGGACCCAGAGGAGAAAGGAAAGACGGAAGAGGTGGAGTAAGGCTAGAGTATTAAGTTGGTGTACAGGAGGCGGAGACTCAGACGGAGCTTTGCCGGTCTAGCTTCTAAGACGTAGAGCTGCGCGCTGCGGCTTGAAAATGGAAACTGTAACTCAATAAAGAAGTTTGTACAATACTGCCGGCTAGCGTGGTCCTCTGTGAGCTGGGACCTGGAAGCGGCTCTGACACTTGGGTATTTGGATCACCCCCAAGAACATAAACTTATTTCAGGATAATTACACCAAAACTTGGTTAGAGATTAGAAAAAACTTTGTAACCTGGAGTAAACTAAAATTAACATTTCTGGGTAGGATTTCCATTATAAAGATGAATGTGCTTCCAAAATTCATCTTTTTATTTCAAATGATTCCAATACTGGGCGAAGCAGGTTGTCTCAAGATATGGCAAAGAGAAATTTCCAAATTCCTGTGGGAAGGGAAGAAACCTAGGATTAAACACCTGATCTTAATAGACATAAAAGAGAGAGGAGGCTTTTCTCTACCCGACCTAAAACTTTACTACGAGGCAGCCTGTTTCACCTGGCTAAAAGATTGGTGCACGTTGCAGGATTCGGACCTCCTGGAAGGTTTTGACAACTGTTGGGGATGGCACGCCTACCTGATATATGGAAAAGCGAAAATTCATTAAAAAATTACCAACCATATAATAAGAAAGTCACTCTTTGCTGTATGGGAAAAATATAAAGACCTGATGGAGCCTAAAGTCCCGTGGTGGACTTCTCCAATAGAAGCCATAGCAGTAAAACGGAAAAAAAAACCAGGAAAGCTGGCCAACATATAAAACACTTCTAAAAAATGGAGATTACCAAATAAAATTTAAAAACTTTGAGGAAATAAGAGAACACATCTCAGACTGGTTTCAATACCATCAGTTATTTGAAAAAATTAAATCTGACAAACAAAAGGGGTTCTCAACAGAAATTTCCCGATTCGAATCTGATCTGGTAAATTCTAAAAGAAAAACTCTTTCCAAAACTTATCGACTCCTCCTTGACTGGACAGTCAAGGAGGAGGAGGTAACAGTGGCAATGGTGAGGTGGTCCCAGAATTTTGGCCATTCAATAACCATGGCACAATGGGAAAATTTATGGAAGATCAATTGGAAATTCACAAATTGTTACACGATTAGAGAGAACTTTCAAAAAATGCAACATCGATGGTATTCTAACACCATGGAAACTTTCAAAAATGTATAAAAATGTGTCAAGTAATTGTTGGCAATGCGGGGACTCAGGAACATTCTACCATATGTGGTGGATATGTAGGAAAATACAGGTATTCTGGGAGAGTATACATGCAGAACTGCAAAAAAATGATAAAGATCTCTTTCAATAAAAAAACAGAGGCCTACCTCCTGGGAATAACAGATTTAGATATTCCACAAAAGAGGAAGGGTATCTTTTTATATGTGACAGCAGCAGCAAGAGTTTTGATCGCAGCAAAATGGAAGAGTAATGAAATCCTCTCTATACAAGATTGGATTCAAAAGCTGACAGAATATGCCGAATTAGATGGTTTATCAGAAAAAATAAAGAATAAATCAAAACAGGAATTTGTTTCAAAATGGAAGGTTTTCAAAGAATATCTGAAAAATAAATATAGTAGTTTAAATTCTGTTGCAGCATTCGAGTAATAGTTGCAAGGTAGATATAAGAAATTATATTTACCGTATTTTTCGCCCCATAGGACGCACCGGCCCATAGGACGCATCAAGTTTTTTTGGGGGGGAAATAAAGGGGGGGGAAATTATTTTTCCCCCAGGCGCTTGTGGGGCCGGCAGCAGGGAGAAGCGCTCTTCTCCCCGCTGCCCGCCTTCAGATCAGGTCCGGGGACAGCGGGATGACGCGCTGCGCCTCCCCGCTGTCCCCGGAGCTTGCGGGGCTGGCAGTGGGGTCTCCCCGCTGTCAGCCTCCAAACCACTTCGGGAGACAGCAGGATGGCGGCGTTCCGCCTCCCTCTGTCCCCCGACCTTGTGGGGCTGGCGCTGGGGCTCTCCTGAAGTCTGGAGAGCGAGAGGGGTCGGCGCGCACCGACCCCCTCTCGCTCTCCAGGCTTCAGCGAAAGCCTGCATTCGCCCCATAGGACGCACACACATTTCCCCTTCATTTTTGGAGGGGAAAAAGTGCATCCTATAGGGCAAAAAATACGGTATTAAGAATAAGTTTAATTATGATAAAAGTGTGTATTGGCAATAAGTAATATGAATTTGAAATATGGAATAGAAGGGAGGTTGGTTCTTTAGTGTTAAGACCAATAGATGTTTTATTATTTGCTAAGAAAATTATGTGTCTATGGTTATTCTTGTGCGTAATTTGGTACTTGTGTTCTTTTTCTTTTTTCTTGTTGTACCAATAAACTTTATTAAAAAAGAAAAGAAAAGAAAAGAAGTAGAAATGTGAGAAGCAGAAGAAATACCACCAGAAACCCCCGACAAGAGGGGAAAAGTAAATTGCGCAGAAACCCCAAAGCCAGTTAAACCTTAGTTTTGCATGGTGTGGGGGTGATTTCGCTTTTGCGTGGCTATTCCCTCCCCCCCCCCACAGGTGGAATAAATAAAGACAACGGACACAGCGTTTTAGGTTAATGGGCGAAAATGGCCACAACTTTATTGATTACCGGAAATGAAGGGTATTGGCTTTGGGGCATTGGGGGAGGTGATGGCGTTCCTCCCCCCCAACCTCATCTGCATGACAATACCCCGGCCAATGCCTACCGCCAAAACCGAGGGAGTTGTGACGATTTGCTATGAGGTAGGCGAAAAAACCAAGTGGCTCACAAAACCAGCCAATTAGCCAAATGGAAAAACTCCTACCAGGCCCCTTGCGGCGACCAGCCAAAGCCCATAGCAAGGTCAGTGGCAAAACCTAGAGGGCGGGTGGGTGGGAAACCGCGTCGTCTCCAGGGTGAAAAGGGGCAAGCCGAGGGCTGCCCCGACCTTAAGTGGCCTTTCTAAGGCCCGCCCCTGCCGCCAGCCGATTGGCTGGCGCCACAGGGGATGCTAATTGGGGGAATCCCTGTCTCCCGCGAGGCTGGCGCCAGCCTCGCGAGAGCGAGTGTGGGCGGGGTCGTGATCCCGCAACCCCCCCTCCTCCTGACGATCGGAAGGGGCATTGCGTGGCTATTCCCTCCCCCCCCCACAGGTGGAATAAATAAAGACAACGGACACAGCGTTTTAGGTTAATGGGCGAAAATGGCCACAACTTTATTGATTACAGGAAATGAAGGGTATTGGCTTTAGGCATTGGCCCCTAACCGACTATCCGGTCTGACCGGGAAGGGTTAAACACCAACAGGGGGAGCCACCTGAGATGCGTATCCCTAGGCGCTCCCCGAGGGGTTACCGCTCGGGGGCGCGCTTTAGGCCCTAGCCTCCGTAGGTTTCGGACGAGGCGTCGCCCCTCGGAGTCCTTTAACGAACTACCCTTCAAGCATTGGGGGGGTGATGGCGTTCCTCCCCCCCAACCTCATCTGCATGACAATACCCCGGCCAATGCCTACCGCCACCGAGCCTCAAGCCGGCTCGCCGCCAATACCCTCAGACCTGTAACCAATCCCTAACACCTTGAAAAATATCAGCCAACCAAATATCATTTCCCGCATCAGATAGATGCACGCCATCCCAGCGATAAAGCATTTCCTTTTCAAACCGTATGCATGGGTGCTGAATGACCCGACCGCCCCATGCGGCCACTCTACGTGCCACCGTGCGCTCCACAATCCTCCTAGCTTTATTCACAGCCACGGGTTTCTCTGCATCCCGCCAACATCGCCTTTCCAGCAAAGATGACCAAATTATTGTAATGTTTTCATGGGATGCCCTCAACAATTCCAAGTCATTGATAATGTTCCACATCAAGTTCACCCCTTTCCTATACGCCAAGTCGTTCTCGCCCAGCTGGACGACCAAGGCACTGGGTGGGCCCTCGGCAGCGATTTTTTTGGATACAACTGGGAAAAACTCTTCCCAACGCATACCCCTCCTAGTGATCCATGATAGTTTGACCCAGCTGGGTAGCCGTAGCTCTTTAACCCAGCCCCTTTGTTCGGCGCGCCGCTTTGCCCAATATACGATGCTGTGGCCGAGGATCCACAGTCGAACCACACCAGTACCTGAAAAGAGAGAATCGGAGAACCGGATCAGGAGGAGTGCCCGGGGGGAAAGCTGAGGGGAATTTAGAAGGTCTACCGTATATAACCCTGGAATGCGTTGGATTTCCAGCGCCCCATGTCCATAATTCTTTCAGCCGGTAAGCCCATATGGGCGGCGGTGGTCACCGCCCCAATGCAAAAGGAGTGCGCGGCGTACTCCTCTTGGGGAAGCCCGATGGCGGCAATTGCTTTGCGCATGACCCTCGTGAACTGCTGCTTTGAGAGGGAGGAACCGTCGGAATGCAAGAAAAAGGGGCCACTAGATTCTGGTCTTACACACAGGTATTTTCTAGCATCCTTTACAGGGCAAGGGCCCGCCTTTTGAGTCGCCTGGAGGCGAACCAAGGCTCCCTTGCCAAGCTGATCAGTCTTCGAACTACGGATTCTTAACATTACATGAGCACTGCCCACAGTTACGTCCTCAAGTAGTAGCCCCCTGGACGCTGCGCGGTCCTCACAAACCACTTCGCCTATGCGTAGGGCGCCAAAAAATGCGAAAGAAAACGCTGCTGAAAATAATCTGGCTTCATATCTTGACCAACACAGGGCCCTCAGCTTCCTACGGATTTGGGTGAGTATATCTAAAGTTATTGGCCTTCTCCTGTCCCGGCCATGAGGCCTGGACCTGCGCCAGCCCTCAAGCATCTTACACACAACGAAATGCGAACAGGGATCCACAGAAAATAAAGTTTTAGAAAAGAAGGATATAGCTGCTGAATGAATATTGAGGGTTTTGGGGGCCCGGCCAAGATCTCTAAGGTGGACCAAGTACTCTATGACTTCAGACTTGGACGGTGGCCTGCCTGGCTTGGACCGTCCCTTTTTGATGCGGAAGGATGTGAAGTCTAGCCACGCCTTATTATACGATCTCAGGGTAGAAGGCGCTAGCGCAGACAATACTCCTTTATTGCTTCTCGTTGCCAATATTCCAGAGGTGCTCCGGGAATGGTTGCGGCTGCTGCTGCGCATCCAGCGCCAATGAGCGAAAGCGTTCCATCTGGAAACGAGATAGAGCATCCGCGATGTTATTATCAATACCAGGGACGAACTTGGCTGAAGCGTGAAGGTTCAACCGCAGGCAGGAGAGGACAAAGTACCGTAAAAGGGACGCTACTCTGGGTGAGCGTGACGATTGTTTATTCAAAACTGACACGACCGCTAGATTGTCCGTCCAGAAACAGACCCTATGGTTCTTGAACTGGTCTTCCCATAAGTGAATTGCAACCACGATGGGAAAGAATTCTAAGAATGTCAAGTCACGTAGTATTGGTTTACCTTGCCAGGAGGGAGGCCAGTGCTGGGCACACCACTGGCCCCTGAAGTAGACCCCAAAACCTAAGGACCCGGCCGCATCCGAATGTACTTGGAAATCAGACTGCAGCACCAAACTATCCTGCCAAAGCGATATGCCGTTGAAACCACCCAGGAATTGCAACCAAACAAGGAGGTCCGCCTTTACTGCCTTGGATAAGCGTACCCTATGATGGGGTGACCGTAAGCCCGTGGACAGCTTTGCTAGGCGGCCACAGAACGGACGACCGGGGGAAATTACACGGCAGGCGAAGTTGAGGTGCCCCAGGAGGGATTGAATTTGCCTCAAGGTGACCTTCTTTAGGGGCAGTATTTGGCCGATAAGCTCTCTTAAGGCAACCAATTTTTTAGCCGGTAATCGCGAGGTTTGGGCAACGGTGTCAAGTTCAATGCCCAGGTAGGTCATGGTAGTGACCGGGCCCTCGGTCTTCTCGCTTGCCAGAGGGACACCCAGTTCCCTAGCTAAGGACTCGAAGGCCAGGAGGAGGGACCTGCACTCCCCAGCGTCACTTGCCACCAAAATAAAATCATCGAGATAATGACCCACCCCCAGAGAGCCAGTTCTAAACTTTAGGGCCCATTCCAAGAATGTGCTGAAGGTCTCGAACGCAGCACAGGCAACAGAACAACCCATGGGCATAGCTTTGTCAATGAAGTAAGCTCCCTGGAATTTGAAACCCAACCAGTGGTAGTCTTCCGGATGAACCGGGAGTAGGCGAAATGCTGACTCGATGTCGCATTTTGCCAAAAAGGCGCCCCTGCCGAAGCTCCGCACCAACCGCACAGCTTGATCGAAAGACGAATACTTCACCGTGCAAATCTCTTGGGGAATGGCGTCATTAACCGAGGATCCTTTGGGATAGGACAGGTTGTGTATCATTCTAAATTCACCGGGGGCCTTCTTTGGGACAATACCAAGGGGGGAGATATGAAGCCCTTCGATAGGCGGAGTTGCGAATGGACCGGCCACCCTGCCGGCTGTAATCTCCTTCTGTATCTTTTTAAACGCGATGTCGGGCCTTTCTAATACTGATTTCTGGTTAGGGGGGCAACTGGAATTGGGTGTGAAGGCAACCGGAATTCTAAAACCTTCAGAAAACCCTTCATCCAGTAGGTGGGCTGCACGTCTATTTGGATAGAACTTTAACAATGCTCTCAAGGGCTCCAATTTTATCGGAGAGCACGCAAGGCCTAGGGAGATGTTAGTAACGAGCCCCAGTTGGCCCTTGGGAGGGGGCTGCAGGTCCGGCGGGGCCACCCCTGTTTCCCCAGGAGAGGTGACCCCTGCCTCCCCGAAAGGGCTGCTGCCTCCCTTTGAAGCAGTTGACTGCTGGGTGGCTGCCTAGGCACCTATCGCATTCGTGCAAGTACTTACAAGTAACGCACTGACAGGTACCCTTGTTGAAGTCCCAGCACTGCCTACGGCGTTGGGTCTCCACCTTACCAGATTTTGGCTGTTGAGCGGCTTTCTTCTCAATATTGGGCCCCACATGTTCAAACCAGCAATTGTTGTCCTTTTGGTCCCAGCGCGTTGAAGACAGCAGCGAGGCATTCCTCCGAAAGTCTTCATCATACGCCAAAGCAGCTCCTGCCATCTCCCGTGCCCTCCTGACGTGTGCCAGGTAGGACACGAGGTGCGCGCCCCTCTTGGGATAGCAACTTGACACCACAGCCATAAACACTTGATAGCCATTAAGCCAATTCTCGAACGTTCGCTCTACCCGGGGTACCCTGTACCTCCTTTTCCCATAGTACTTAATTTTTTCCCCTTTTCCCTTGACCTGAGCTGGGGGCAGCAAGGAAAACATATCTACATAATTGCCATTCAATATCTTATTCCTCTTCCTCTTAGAGAGGTGGTTCCCCAGAATAAAGTCAGTGGCAGCGTTGGTTGAGACTTTAACGTCTGGAACCAGAGCCCCATCCTTCCAATCAAGCGTGCCGTTAAATGTCTTCCTGTGTGAGTTTGCCCTCCGCTCATGCACCCACTGGGGTGCTCCAGTGTCCTCCCCCTCCCCCCAATATGCCTCCATTGGGGCGTCACTATCCCCATCTGATGAAGAGGTACCTGTTTCCTCCTCGGAGTCCGAAGTGTCCCTCTTCTTGCTTTTCTTCGACCGGTGTTTCTTCTTCGCCTTCCGCTTTCCGCCCCGTGGAGCGTTGTCACGGGGGGCCGGGTCGCTGGCAGCGGCCACCTGCTGAGGGGGCAGCTCCTCCTCAGAAGATGACTCCTCCGATGTGCTTGGTTGCCTAGGGTTATCCTGGAAAACACTGGGAACATCAATCACCTCCTGGCGCGGGGCTGATGTAGAGGCCACCGCCGGCCTGGCCTTTTGTCTGCTCGCCCTAGGTTTTTTAGCTGGTGCCTTGCCTTTCAGTGGACCTGACTTAGATATTTCAGTTCTAGCAGCTTGTAGGCGCGTCCGTGGCCTGCTGGGGGCCTGCTCAACCACGTTAGCTGCACTAGTGGAGGGACCATCCTGACCCTGCTGACTGGGGGGGTGTCTGGTATGCAATCTTGTGACACCTCGACAATGTTCGGAGAGGGAGTGATAGGTGCCCTGCACTGCGCGTAGAATGATTGCAGCGCGGAAAAAAGCTGGGCCAAGGCCTGAGGGTTACAAGGGCCTGTTGGCATTAGGGCGTTGCCACGCTGAGATTGTTGGGGGTTGCTGCTGCCCTCCATGACCAAGCTGAAAGCAGTGCCTCGGGGGGGGGGCGCAAGTCAAGTCAAGTTAGTAAGCAAATCGAGTGTCTATTTTATTTATTTATTGTTTACCTATTTGTTTATTTATATGTTTGCTTGTTTTTTAATTTAATTTTATTTATTTTATTATTATTATTTATTTATTTATTTATTATTTATTTATTTATGCTTGATTTCTATTTATTTATTTATTTATGTATATATATATGTGATTACTTATTTATAATTATTTATGTAACTGGGGCTATATCACTATCAGTCTAACCTGCTAAATGAATTTCCAGGCAGAGGCGGCCTGGATAAGCAACGAAACACAGCAGGAATTGCGGTCAATGGGGTCAGGTAGCCCTTGTCAACCAAGCAAGATATTCTGTATTAATATATTAGCAACCAGTACAATTGACAACCACTTTGGGAATAGCCTTATAAACCACCAAATGTCCTTTTAAATACAACGCGTAAGGCTATCAAATACTAAATCAGCTCAAATTAATTTAGCGCCAACCACCAAATAATTATAAATAATTGTAAATGCTGGGAAAGCGGCCGGAAAAACCGGCTAGGTTATAGCCTATACAACCTCAAATATAATTCAGTACCAGCTAAATCACTATGACTGCGAATGCTTTCCTCAAACCAGGCTAGGTAGCAGATCTAGTTTAAAAAGGCCGCCCCCAGGCCACGTGGGCGGAGGCAAATTAAATTAAATTAAAGAGGGACTTCTCAGCCAGGTAAGAAGGGAAGCACTAAGCCTCTATGCGCTCCCAACTAGAGATGCCTCTACTAAAATGGCCGCTTCTAAAGCCACGTGGTTCAATCAAAATGGCGACCGTTGGCTAGGCAACCAGGACGCTGCAATCTGCAACAGTCGCTGCAAAAGCCCCCCGCGTACCCGCAAAAGGACTCTCCGGCCCTGAGGCTTCGTGGCCGCTACCCCTCACCACGCTCCCCAATAGCCTCCCGTTCCCCCTTGTAACCTTCAGTGAGCGCTGCAGCTGCTCACTATGGCGATCCGTCCAGGGAGGGTCAAACAAAGCGGCGCGGCACCAGCGATGTGCCGATGGCTCGTGGGGAAGATGCGGACAGTGGCGCTTCGGCGGCGCGGCTCGTAAGCCTTGAGCGCGGTGGCTGCTCGCACCCGAGAGACCAGCACGGAGGTAGATTCAGGCAGGGGCGCGTCGCTCCGATCCGCTGCCGGAGGATCAGCTGATGGGCGGCCGCTTGCTGGCAGGCTGCTGAGAGGCTGAAGGCGCTCCCTTTCTTGAACTGTTTTTATTTTCACCTTCTTTCCCTTGTAGTTGAAGGACAGTCCTTGTGGAAACTCCCACCTAAAAGGTATGTTGTTCCTTTTCAGCAGGTAGACCAGATCTTTATAGAAGGCTCTCACCTCCAGGATGTATTTAGGGATGTCCTTAAAGATTTGTATATGAGAATTTTCAATTTCCAAGGCCTTTTGGTAATGTAGGTTTAGTATTTTGTCTCTTTCTTCCTTGGATCTGAAAGTAATCAGACAATCCCTCGGGGTCTTTCTATTCTGTCTCCTGCCCAGTCTGAATGCTGTTGTTATCTTGAATTCTTCCTCCAATTCTTCCTGCCAAAAGTCAGAAAACTCTTGTGTAAGGAACTCCACAAGGCTGTCCCCTTCACTTTCAGGAACTAATCTTAATTTCAAATTTCTCTCCTTTCTCTGTAATTCCAGCAAAGACAAGGCCGCATCATGTTCATTCACTTTTTTGGAGATCGGTTCTAATTTTCCCTGTGTCTCTTCAGCAATATTTCTGGCGTCCTCTGCAATCTTGAGTGTTGCAGAATTTTCTTCAATCAACTTATTTATAGATTCTGTGTTAGATGTCACACTTTTCGTATTTAAGTCCAGCCTTGATGTTAATTCGGTTAATTTTTGTGAGTTTTCTGTACTCTGCTTTGTCAAGGCTTCTAAAGATTGGTTTATCTTGAGTAACGCCTGTGTCATTGAATCCATGGAAGCAGCTGTCACTTTTTCTTGCCCGGCTGCTCCTGCTGGTGTTACACTTGATATTGAGCCCCTTTTCTTTTGTGCTTGTTTTGCTTTAGCTCTAGTTGTTATCTCGTCTGCTGGGCCACTCATATCCCAAGGACTTTCTCACAGGAGCAGTTTCCTGATGGAAAATCCCACTGTCCTATTCCGTTGCTCTGCAATTGTTACTCCTCAACCCTCTAGAGGGAGCAATCCAAAATGTCCAACTGAAAAAGACAAAGAATAAAGAACAAAGAAACCAGGAATCCTCTGTATAAATGCTGCAACACTTTTTCTATATAGTTTCTCTATCAACACTGTCCAATAAATTGTTGCAGCAAAGCCCCAAAACTTTGTATCAAGTAGCACTCCAACTATGTAACTTTGTAACAAGTTTCTAAATGCAGATCACTGTCCTGGTACTTTACTTTGGCAGTCCGTTTCAGGAGATTAAGGCAGCGGAAAACTTTTTTCTCTCAATAAGTCATGCAGGTTAATAAAGTCACTTTTTCTCCCCTCTGCCCCTGGTCTACCTGCTGAAAAGGAACAACATACCTTTTAGGTGGGAGTTTCCACAAGGACTGTCCTTCAACTACAAGGGAAAGAAGGTGAAAATAAAAACAGTTCAAGACAAAGAGAAGTTTTTGGAGAGAAACCACGAGGATTTGCAGAAGGGAACGGTAGACCCAATTTTAGAGGTAAAAGGAGCAGTGGACATTCTGAATTTATCGTTTGGACTTAAACCACCGTCAGAGGAAGAGCAGCAACTTGGAGCGGTTGGAGGAGTAGAAGACAAATAACAAGATGGCCCTGCAATTCCTTAGTTGGAATTGTAATGGGCTGAACATTCCTACGAAAAGACGCCAAGTTTTTCATATTTTGAAAAGAGAACAATTGGATTTGATCTGTTTACAAGAAACTCATGTGACCAGGGTACACAGGAAACTACTTATAAACAAAAGATTAGGACAGGAATTCATCTCATCGGATAAAGTTAAGAAAAGAGGAGTGGTGATTTATGCAAAGGAGAAATTGGCCCCAAAAATGATGTTTAAAGATGAACAAGGAAGATACCTGGCAATTGAAATACAAATACAAGGAGAAAAACTGTTAATAGTTGGAATCTATGCACCAAATGAAGGGAAGGCGGAATTTTTTAAGAAGTTGCATGAAACTCTGATGGACTATTTGGACTACAATGTGGTAATCATGGGAGACATGAATGGTGTGGTTTCTACAAATATGGACAAGGCACAAAGACAGACAATCTCCAAGGAAGGGAGACTTCCAAAGACCTTTTTTGAAATGACTGAAAATATGGACTTAATAGATATTTGGAGAACAAGGAACCCTCTCTCTCGAGAGGGAACTTTTTTCTCTCAAGCAATGATGACTTGGACCAGAATTGACCAAATTTGGATTACTAGTGGGCTGGCTCCGAAGATCAAGAAAGTGGAAATCTGCCCAAAGACTTGCTCCGACCATAACGCCGTGAAGATGGAGATGAAACCTACAACAACTGGTCAATTTAGATGGAGGATGAATGACACCCTGTTTCGAGATGAGGAGATCCACAGAAAGGCCCAAAAAACTTTAAAGGACTATTTCGAAATAAATTTAAAAAATGATGTAGAAAAAAGAGTGATCTGGGACGCAAGTAAAGCTGTGATGCGAGGATTTTTAATTCAACAAAATTCAGTAAAAAAGAGAAAGCAAAATGAGAAGAAGGAAAAGATCCTGGAAAAGATAAAAGAAGGAGAGAAGAAATTGAGATCAAAACCAAAGTCCCAGGAGATTTTGAGAGAGATTAAGCTATATCAGACACAATATATGGAACTGATGAACCAAGAGATTGAATGGAAGATAAAGCAAATGAGACAAAAGACATTCGAATCTGCAGACAAATGTGGTAAGCTTCTGGCTTGGCAATTGAAGAAAAGACAGAAACTAAATACAGTTACAAACCTAGAAGTGGATGGAAAGAATATATCTAAACCCAATGAGATTAGAAACTGTTTTTTGAGTTATTTTAAAAAATTATATTCACAAGGACCGCAGAAGGAAGAGGATATAGATGAATTCCTTAAAAAATATGGATTACAAAAAATCTCTCATCAAAGTAAGGTGGATCTAAACCAGAGAATAACAGAACAAGAGATAGAGGGTGCCATTCAGAACATGCAACTGGGCAAATCTCCAGGACCAGATGGACTGACTTCCAGATACTATAAAGCTTTAAAGGAGTGCTTGGTACAACCGTTAAAGGAAGTCTGCAATGAGATCTTAAAGGGGAAAAGGGCGCCAGAATCGTGGAAGGAAGCGTATATTACACTCATACCAAAGACAGAGACTGAAAAGACTCAACTTAAGAACTACCGCCCAATATCATTACTTAATGTGGATTACAAAATTTTTGCAGACATTTTGGCAAAAAGACTGAAAAGAGTGTTGATGGAGAAGATTCATAGGGACCAAGCAGGCTTTCTCCCAAAAAGGCATTTATCAGATAACGTGAGGAACATAATTGACATTTTGGAACTATTGGAGGTGAATATAAACACTAAAGCAGTTCTGATCTTTGTAGATGCGGAGAAAGCCTTTGACAATATTTCTTGGAGTTTTATGAAAAAGAATCTTCATGGGATGGGGGTAGGCCAAGGATTTGAGAATGGTATGGGTGCGATATACTCTGAACAAAAAGCCAAGTTGATTGTAAATAATGTGATAACTGAAGAATTTAAGATAGAAAAAGGGACACGACAGGGGTGCCCAATTTCCCCATTACTTTTTATTTCTGTTCTGGAGGTGTTGCTAAATATGATTAGAGATGACCAGCAGGTTAAAGGTGTACATTATAAGTTAAGGGCCTTTGCAGATGATTTAGTACTTACTTTACAAGAGCCAGATGCTAGTACAAAAAGGGTGTTGGAGTTAATTCAAGAATTTGGTCAAGTAGCCGGATTTAAACTGAACAAACAAAAGACTAAAGTTTTGGAAAAAAAATTTAACAGTCATGGAGAGGGAGAGGTTCCAGAATGAAACAGGTTTGACAGTGGTTAAGAAGGTGAAATATCTAGGGGTTCATTTGACATCTAAGAATTTGAACTTGTATAAAGATAACTATGAAAAATGCTGGTCAGAAATTAAAAAAGATCTAGAAATATGGTCAAATTTGAAATTGTCCATGTTAGGCCGAATTGCAGTTATTAAGATGAATGTATTGCCCAGAATGTTATTTCTGTTTCAAACATTGCAAATTCTTGACAAGATGGATTGTTTCAAGAGGTGGCAGAAGGATATCTCGAAATTTGTCTGGCAGGGCAAAAAGCCCAGAATAAAATTTAAAATACTGACGGACGCAAAAGAAAGAGGGGGATTTGCCCTGCCGGACTTAAAACTGTACTACGAAGCAGCTGCGTTTTGCTGGCTGAAAGAGTGGATGCTCCTCTAGAATACAGACATCTTGGATTTGGAAGGTTTTAATAATGCATTTGGTTGGCACGCATATCTATGGTATGATAAAATTAAGGTGCATAAGGCCTTTAAAAATCATATTGTCAGAAAAGCTTTATATAATGTTTGGATAAGATATAAAGATCTGTTGGAAAACAAAACCCCTAGATGGTTGTCACCCTTGGAGGCTAAGGCGTTGAAAAAACTTAATATGGAAGCGGAATGGCCAAAGTATTGGGAAATTTTGGAACAAGATAGAGATAAGTTGAAGTTACAGAGTCACGAGAAATTGAAACCCAAAGTACGAGACTGGCTCCATTATTATCAAATAATGGAGGTGTATAAACAAGACAGGAAAATTGGCTACCAGGTGGAGAAATCAAAATTAGAAATTGAACTGTTAGAACCCAATACTAAGAATCTGTCAAGAATGTATAATTTGCTGCTGAAATGGAATACACAAGATGAAACAGTTAAATCAGCTATGATTAAGTGGCCACAGGACATTGGTTATAACATTATGTTTGCTGGCTGGGAATGGTTGTGGAACACCGGGATAAAATTCACGGCATGTAATGCCTTAAAGGAAAATATTATGAAAATGATTTACAGGTGGTACACGACCCCAGTCAAGCTAGCAAAAATTTACCATTTGCCTGATAATAAGTGTTGGAAATGTAAAGAAACTGAAGGTACTTTCTATCACCTTTGGTGGACGTGCCCGAAGATTAAGGCCTTTTGGGAGATGATATATAACGAAATGAAAAAGGTACTTAAATGTACCTTCCCTAAGAAACCAGAGGCCTTTCTCTTGGGCATTGTCGGCCAATTGGTGTTAAAAAAAGATAGAACTTTCTTTATGTATGCTACGACAGCAGCAAGAATACTCATCGCAAAGTATTGGAAGACACAAGATCTACCCACTCTGGAAGAATGGCAGATGAAAGTGATGGACTACATGACACTGGCTGAGATGGCTGGCAGAATCCGTGACCAGGGGAAAGAGACGGCGGAAAAGGATTGGAAGAAATTTAAAATCTATCTTAAGAACTATTATAAAATAGATGAATGCTAAAATGGCGAGGTTTTGAGAAAGAAAAAGAATCATAGAATCATAGAATCATAGAATCATAGAGTTGGAAGAGACCACAAGGGCCATCGAGTCCAACCCCCTGCCAAGCAGGAAACACCATCAGAGCACTCCTGACATATGGTTGTCAAGCCTCTGTTTAAAGACCTCCAAAGTAGGAGACTCCACCACACTCCTTGGCAGCAAATTCCACTGTCGAACAGCTCTTACTGTCAGGAAGTTCTTCCTAATGTTTAGGTGGAATCTTCTTTCTTGTAGTTTGGATCCATTGCTCCGTGTCCGCTTCTCTGGAGCAGCAGAAAACAACCTTTCTCCCTCCTCTATGTGACATCCTTTTATATATTTGAACATGGCTATCATATCACCCCTTAACCTCCTCTTCTCCAGGCTAAACATGCCCAGCTCCCTTAGCCGTTCCTCATAAGGCATCGTTTCCAGGCCTTTGACCATTTTGGTTGCCCTCCTCTGGACACGTTCCAGTTTGTCAGTGTCCTTCTTGAATTGTGGTGCCCAGAACTGGACACAGTACTCCAGGTGTGGTCTGACCAGAGCAGAATACAGTGGCACTATTACTTCCCTTGATCTAGATGCTATACTCCTATTGATGCAGCCCAGAATTGCATTGGCTTTTTTAGCTGCCGCGTCACACTGTTGGCTCATGTCAAGTTTGTGGTCAACCAAGACTCCTAGATCCTTTTCACATGTACTGCTCTCAAGCCAGGTGTCACCCATCTTGTATTTGTGCCTCTCATTTTTTTTGCCCAAGTGCAATACTTTACATTTCTCCCTGTTAAAGTTCATCTTGTTTGTTTTGGCCCAGTTCTCTAATCTGTCAAGGTCGTTTTGAAGTGTGATCCTGTCCTCTGGGGTGTTAGCCACCCCTCCCAGTTTGGTGTCATCTGCAAATTTGATCAGGATGCCCTTGAGTCCATCATCCAAGTCGTTGATAAAGATGTTGAATAAGACCGGGCCCAAGACAGAACCCTGTGGCACCCCACTAGTCACTCTTCTCCAGGATGAAGAGGAACCATTGATGAGAACCCTTTGGGTTCGGTCAGTCAGCCAGTTACAAATCCACTGAGTGGTAGCATAGTCAAGACCGCATTTTACCAGCTTCTTTACAAGAATATCATGGGGCACCTTGTCAAATGCCTTGCTGAAATCAAGGTAGGCTACATCCACTGTGTTCCCTTCATCTACCAGGCTTGTAATTCTGTCAAAAAACGAGATCAGGTTAGTCTGACATGACTTATTTTTAAGAAATCCATGCTGACTATTGGTGATCACAGCATTCCTTTCTAGGTGCTCACAGACTGTTTGCTTAATGATCTGCTCCAGAATCTTCCCTGCTATTGATGTCAGACTGACTGGGCGGTAATTATTTGGGTCCTCTCCTTTCCCCTTTTTGAAAATAGGGACAACATTTGCCCTCCTCCAGTCTGCCGGGACTTCGCCTGTTCTCCAGGAATTCTCAAAGATGACTGCCAGTGGTTCTGAGATCACATCTGCCAGTTCTTTTAATACTCTTGGATGCAGTTCATCTGGCCCTGGAGACTTGAATACATCTAAACTAGCCAAGTATTCTTGTACTATCTCCTTAGTTATTCTGGGCTGTGTTTCCTTTGCTGAATCATTTGCTTCAAATTCTTCAGGTTGGGCATTGTTTTCTTTATCGGAGAAGACTGAGGCAAAGAAGGCATTGAGGAGTTCAGCCCTTTCTGTGTCCCCTGTTTGCATTTCACCATCTTCTCCTCTGAGTGACCCCACTGTTTCTTTGTTCTTCCTTTTGCTACGAACATACCCATAAAAGCCTTTTTTGTTGCTTTTAACCTCTCTAGCAAGCCTGAGTTCATTCTGTGCTTTAGCTTTTCTGACTTTGTGTCTACACGTGCTGGCTATTTGTTTGAATTCCTCTTTGGTGGTTTCCCCCCTTTTCCATTTTTTGTACACATCCTTTTTTAATCTTAACTCAGTTAAAAGTTCTTTAGATAGCCACCCTGGCTTCTTTAGGCACCTTCCATGTTTCCGTCTCATTGGTATTGCCTGACGTTGTGCTTTTACTATCTCCCTCTTAACAAACTCCCAGCCACCATGAACTCCCTTTCTTTTTAGTATTGCTGTCCATGGGATCTCACTCAGCACTTCCCTAAGTTTTATGAAGTCGGCTTTCTTAAAGTCAAGAAATTGAGTCCTAGTATGCTTGGCTGCTCCTTTCCGCTGTATAGTAAACTTCAGAAGAGCATGATCACTCGCGCCTAATGATCCATCCACATCTACCCCACTAACCAGGTCATCAACATTGGTTAGGACCAGATCTAAAATGACGGTTCCTCTTGTTGCTTCTCCCACTTTCTGGACAATGAAGTTGTCTGCAAGGCCAGTGAGGAATCTGTTTGACCTTATGCTCTTGGCTGAGTTTGACGTCCAACAAATATCCGGGTAATTGAAGTCCCCCATTACTACTATCTCCCTTCCTTTTGCATGCTTGGCCATCTGTTCCAGGAAGGCATCATCTATGTCCTCCGTTTGGCTTGGGGATCTATAGTAAACTCCCACAATGAGGTCTCTGTTATTCTTCTTTTCCTTAATTTTGACCCAAATGCTCTCACTTTGGCTTTGAGGTTCTAAATCTTGGATCTCTTCACAGGTATACACATCCCTGACATATAACGCCACTCCTCCTCCTTTCTTTACAGCGACATAAGATTAAGTTGAAGAAAAGATTAGCAAGACATATATTTGATAAAATTATTTAGAAGTTGCTGAAAGAAATTTGGACATTGGGATGCACGAAGGGGAGGTATGGGGGAGTCCGAGAAGTAAGGGATATGAAAAAAGGGCTATGAAATTATACATGTTTGTATGTCTTTTTATTTGTTTGTATTGTTTGAAAAATTTTGTAAAACCAATAAAAAATTTATATATATAAAAAAGAAGGAGGACGAATAAACTTGGATTGTTCTTTCGGTGGTTATTCACCCGAACCCGAACCCGAACCCGAACCCGAACCTTAACCTTAACCTTAACCTTAACCTTAACCTTAACCCTAACCCTAACAGTAACCCTAACCCTAAGCATAACCCCAACCCTAGCAAAGAGAAATGTAATAAGGCTAAACAAAGCCAAACAGGTTGTTTTGGGTTCCAGCTACATAGAAAGAAGAATCTTGGATTTGAAATTAGCCCAATCAGAGCTTTATCAATAAGGCAAAAAAAGCCAAACAGGTTGTTTTGGGTTCCAGCTACATAGAAAGAATAATATTGGAATTCGGTTATTTCGAGTCGTGTTCTTTGGTGTTAATGCACATTGACCCAGAAATCGCAAAGTGTGTGTAATGAGACCAAAATAACACAACACCGTCTTTCCGCTTCCATATGCGTATTAAGAAGACGAATAAGCTTTGATTGGGCTTATTTCAATTCGCATGGTGTTTTTTGGGTGTGTACCAGAATCACCCCCGACCAAAGCTAAAAGGTGTTTTGGGTTCAATCTACATAAAAAGAAGATGATATAGCTCTGATTGGGCTTATTTCAAATTGGTGTTTTTGGGGTTGGAATGCACATTCACCCAAAAATTGCAGAGTGACATGTTTTTTATCAGCCCAAATCAAGTATAGGTGTTTTGGTTCCATCTGAACAGAAAGAGGACGAATAAGCTTGGATTGTTCTTTCGGTGGTCATTCACCCCGAACCTAACCCTAACCCTAACCCCAACCCCAACCCCAACCCCAACCCCAACCCCAACCCCAACCCTAAACCTAAACGTAACCCTAACCCTAACACTAACACTAACCCTAGCAAAGCGAAGTGTAATAAGCCTAAACAAAGCCAAACAGGTTGTTGTGTGTTACACCTACATAGAAAGAAGAATCTTGGATTTCGCTTATTTCAAGGCGTTTTCTTTGGTGTTACTGCACATTTACCTAGAAATCGCAAAGTGTGTGTAATGAGCCCAAAATAACACAACACTGTCTTTTTGCTTCACTATGCGTAGAGAGAAGACGAATAAGCTTTGATTGGGCTTATTACAATTCGCATGGTGTTTTTTGGGTGTGCACCAGAATCACCCCCAACCAAAGCAAAAAGGTGTTTTGGGTTCCACCTACATAAAAAGAAGATGATAAAGTCCTTATTGGGCTTATTTCAAATTGGTGTTTTTAGGGTTAGAATGCACATTCACTCAAAAATCGCAGAGTGACATGTTTGTTATCAGCCGAAATCAACCATAGGTGTTTCGGTTCTATCTCAATAGAAGGAGGACGAATAAACTTGGATTGTTCTTTCGGTGGTCATTCACCCTGACCCTAACCCTAACCCTAACCCTAACCCTAACCCTAACCCTAACCCTAACCCTAACCCCAACCCCAACCCCAACCCCAACCCCAACCCCAACCCTAAACCTAAACGTAACCCTAACACTAACACTAACACTAACCCTAGGAAAGCGAAGTGTAATAAACCTAAACAAAGCCAAACAGGTTGTTTTGTGTTCCAACTACATAGAAAGAAGAATCTTGGATTTCGCTTATTTCAAGTCGTTTTCTTTGGTGTTAATGCACATTGACCCAGAAATCGCAAAGTGTGTGTAATGAAACCAAAATAACACAACACCGTCTTTTTGCTTCAATATGCGTAGAGAGAAGACGAATAAGCTTTGATTGGTCTTATTTCAATTCACATGGTGTTTTTTGGGTGTGCACCAGAATCACCCCCAACCAAAGCAAAAAGGTCCTTTGGGTTCCATCTACATAAAAAGAAGATGATAAAGCTGTGATTGGGTTATTTCAAATTGGTGTTTTTGGGGTTAGAATGCACATTCACCCAAAGATCGCAGAATGACATGTTTCTTATCAGCGGAAATCAAGGATAGGTGTTTTGGTTCCATCTCTATTGAAGGAGGACAAATAAGCTTGGATTGTTCTTTCAGTGGTCATTCACCCTGACCCTAACCCTAACCCTAACCCTAACCCTAACCCTAACCCTAACCCTAACCCTAACCCTAACCCTAACCCTAACACTAACACTAACACTAACACTAACAATAGCAAAGCGAAGTAAAATAAGCCTAAACAATGCCAAACAGGTTGTTTTGGGTTCCAGCTACATAGAAAGAAGAATCTTGGATTTCGCTTATTTCATGTCGTGTTCTTTGGTGTTAATGCACATTGACCCTGAAATCGCAAAGTGTGTGTAATGAGACCAAAATAAAACAACACAGTCTCCTGGCTTCCATATGTGTATACAGAAGACGAATAAGCTTTGATTGGTCTTATTTCAATTCGCATGGTGTTTTTGGGGTGTGGACCAGAATCACCCCCAACCACAGCAAAAAGGTGCTTTGGGTTCCATCTGCATAAAAAGAAGATGAGAAAGGCCTGATTGGGCTTATTTCAAATTGCTGTTTTGGGGGTTAGAATGCACATTCACTCAAAAATCGCAGAGTGAAATGTTTTTTATCAGCCCAAATCAAGCATAGGTGTTTGGGTTCCATCTGAATAGGAAGAGGACGAATAAGCTTGGATTGTTCTTTCGGTGGTCATTCACCCCAACCCCAACCCTAACCCTAACCCTAATGCTAACCCCAACCCAAACCCTAACCATAATCCTAACCGTAACCCTAAACCAACAACAACAACAACAAATCCGTTTATTGTGAGGACCATGCCTGTACACAAACATCAACACAACAATAGTTAAAAATATTAAAATTCATTACATACTATGCCAACAAAACCTTCATCCCACAAAATAGAAAGAGAGGGAAAACCAGCAATGAGTTAAACAGACGATGAAGGGGTCTTTACATTGTCATCCATAAATCTTTCCCTGGCTTTCATGGCCTTCATCACAAAAACCGCTACCACATGGGTCAGTATAGTTGCCTGACATCCCAGTTCTGATTTTAACTGTGGTGTCTGAATGTAACTCTCTAAGTATTTTGAGAATCATAGAATCATAGAATCATAGAATCATAGAGTTGGAAGAGACCACAAGGGCCATCGAGTCCAACCCCCTGCCAAGCAGGAAACACCATCAGAGCACTCCTGACATATGGTTGTCAAGCCTCTGCTTGAAGACCTCCAAAGTAGGAGACTCCACCACACTCCTTGGCAGCAAATTCCACTGTCGAACAGCTCTTACTGTCAGGAAGTTCTTCCTAATGTTTAGGTGGAATCTTCTTTCTTGTAGTTTGGATCCATTGCTCCGTGTCCGCTTCTCGGAGCAGCAGTAAACAACCTTTCTCCCTCCTCTATGTGACATCCTTTTATATATTTGAACATGGCTATCATATCACCCCTTAACCTCCTCTTCTCCAGGCTAAACATGCCCAGCTCCCTTAGCCGTTCCTCATAAGGCATCGTTTCCAGGCCTTTGACCATTTTGGTTGCCCTCCTCTGGACACGTTCCAGTTTGTCAGTGTCCTTCTTGAATTGTGGTGCCCAGAACTGGACACAGTACTCCAGGTGTGGTCTGACCAGAGCAGAATACAGTGGCACTATTACTTCCCTTGATCTAGATGCTATACTCCTATTGATGCAGCCCAGAATTGCATTGGCTTTTTTAGCTGCCGCGTCACACTGTTGGCTCATGTCAAGTTTGTGGTCAACCAAGACTCCTAGATCCTTTTCACATGTACTGCTCTCAAGCCAGGTGTCACCCATCTTGTATTTGTGCCTCTCATTTTTTTTGCCCAAGTGCAATACTTTACATTTCTCCCTGTTAAAATTCATTTTGTTTGTTTTTGCCCAGTTCTCTAATCTGTCAAGGTCGTTTTGAAGTGTGACCCTGTCCTCTGCAACCTTTGGCAAGATGGCAAACATTGCGCAGGAATCGCAGGTGACTGCAGCTGTTCCCTCCCCTTCCATCTTGAGATCGTGTCGTTGGGGGTGGCTACAGAGGTCCTCCATCATAAAAAGCTTGAAGACAGGACAAATAACTTCCCCCACAAAAAAACCCTAGGTCTCCCCCAACAAACGTTTGAGACTAGCTCCCCTAATTCTAAAAGATGCGTATAACTTCGCGCGCCGCTGCCCTGCAAACTCTGATAAGAAGTCGTCTATCAATATCTGTTTCATATAGTTTTTGCCATAATTTGTCCCTACAGATTGAATCAAAAGCGGATGTGAGATCTACAAAAGCCACAAAAAGTTTGCTCTTCTGTACCTTTGTATACTTATCTATCATTGTCTGTAGTACCAAACAATGGCCTGTTGTACTATGGCCCTTTCTAAACCCTGCCTGTTCCGGATTAAGCAAGTTAGAGTGGTCAGCCCAGTCAACCAGTTTATTTAGCAGGTATCGAGTATAAAGTTTATACACAATGTCCGGGAGACTTATGGGGCGATAGTTTGAGGGGTCTTGGGGGTCTCCCTTCTTATAGATGGGGGCTACCAGGCTCAGTTTCCAGTTTTCTGGGATTTTGCATGTATCATTTATTGCTGTAAAAAGTTGGGCCAAAATAGCAGCCCACCACTAGGCATTTAATTTAAGCACCTCAGGAGGAATCATATCTTCACCGGGAGCTTTGCCATTCTTGAGTGCTTTAATTAGCTGTAAACATTCTGATTTGGTAACAGGATCCCAGCCCATTAATAGATCGTTTTTAAGAGGAGGAAACTGGCTCGGTTTAGCAATGTTTGGAGCTGTATATAGCCGGGAAAAATGTTGGTACCATAAGTTAGATGAAATACTGTTGGTTACAATTTTCCCTTTGGGTGAAACTCCCTGAGCAATTATTTCCCAGAACTTTTTGTCGTCCCACAATTTGATCGCTTTGTCAAGTGCCTCCCATTGTTCCTTTCTGTAGAGGGATTTCTTAAATTTTAGAGTATTTTTATAATGAGAACGCCACCTGTGCAGGTTTTCCACTGAGGACAGGGTCCCTTCCTGTTTTACCTTATTTTGTAATTTCCTAAGCAAAGATCTTAGATTCCTACAGTCTTTGTTGAACCAGGCCCTCGAGTTGTTTTGTTGTTTGGGAGGGTTGGAATTCGTGAGTAGTGGGAAGAGCGACTCTGAGACCTGCTGAAATGTTGAAAAGGGGTCAGAATTAGATGAGATACACTGGTCTCTCAAGGCCAGTAAGTCTGATGAATGCAGGTGTAGTTTGATTTTAGATTCCAGGTCGCTGTTCCATTTACGCCTACGAAGGGCCAGAGTTGGAGGTGGGTCTGCACAGTGATTGCGGTATTGCGGATCCTCCAAACCACGGGGAATTAGTGAAACTGATATAGGAAGATGATCACTCTCAATTCTATTGAAAGTCCTGAAGCCCTGTGACCTCTCCAAGAGTTTTGGGGAGACCAGGATATAATCAATAACGCTCGCACCTCTAGGTCCAAGAAAAGAAAAGAAACCCCCTGACCTGTCCATATGGGTACCATGCAAATTATACAAATTATGTTTGAAGGCAGTCTCCATTAATGTAATGCCTGCCTTATTCAAGACCTTATCGTCAGAGGACCAGGGAATAAACCAATCTGCCTCTGGCAGGAACTGGGATTTAGAGCAGTACGTATTAATGTCATTTCCTATCCTGGCGTTGAAATCACCTGCCAGCAGGATATCCATGCCAGGGAATTCTAATTCAGCCTTCTCCAAACATAGCTCTAAATCTTCCCAGATTTGTAACGACTGGGGAGGGGTGCCTATGGGAGGGATATATATATTAAAGCAAAGGAAATCTCCTCCTTCACTGCTAGAAATAAGTAAGATTTGTAAATTGTTGCTCTTCACCCACTGCTGTTGCCGGGCCTTGCACTTTAGCTTGGTAGAAACAAAAGTGACTAAACCACCACTAGGTCGGCCTCGGGAATTTGGTTTTATCGCAGGGGTAGCAAAGGCTTCGTATCCCTGTAAAGAAGGGACATGGAGATCTAGACACCATGTCTCCTGTAGACATATAATCTGAAATTTTGTAAGGAAATCCAGAAGGTCGACATCACCCTGCTTAGATAGCCATCCCGCCACATTCCAAGAAAGGATGTGGAAATAGGGTGATGGTGGAAATAGTGGCAGTCAATCTCTTTTCCGGTGGTTTGAGGCTCCTGAGCTGGGCTCCTCCTCTTTCTGCCCTGCTTGGTGGTTCCAGGTTTGAGGTCGCTGGTCCCTAGGTAGGTGTGATAGCTTTAACTGAGGGGCCAATAGGTTGATTTGGCCCAGAGGATCTTCAATGACACTGTTACAAATATCATGTTGTTCAGCTGCTGTATCATGATGTTCAGCTGGTTTTTGCAGAGCAAGGGTTTTGCAGACCCGTATAGGCTGTACAGGTAGCAGGTCAACAGCTGCATCTTGCGTCGGTACTGCTAGCGGGTCAAAATTTGACAAAAGCTGTGGATCTTGATTGCGTATTGGGCTTAGAATAATGGAAGCCTCCAATTCCGGCATCGAGGCATATTTCTCCCCTAGTCCTCTCCCCTAGCATGGAAGACGAAGAGCAGACTCCATTTGAGGATCTCTCCCTCATTACAGTCGATCAGGTATATGAAGACGAGCAGCAAAGTCAGTCCTCAGGGAATGTGCAGGCGACCTTGGAACGGACAGCTCACGGAAGAACCCCGACCAAACCTAAGAGGAGGCGTGTAGTGGTGATAGGGGATTCCCTACTGAGGGGAACAGAAGCAGTGATCTGTGGGCCTGACAAGATGTCTCGGGAAGTGTGCTGTCTCCCCGGGGCTAAGATCCAAGATGTAACTGAACGACTGCAAGGAATTATAAAACCCACTGACAAATACCCCTTCCTCTTGGTTCATGTGGGAACCAATGACACTGCAAGCAATAGCCTCCAGAAGATCAAAAGAGACTACGAGGCTCTCGGCAGGAAATTGAAGCAACTAAATGCACAAATTGTCATCTCATCTGTCCTCCCAGTTGAACGACGTGGCCCAGGGAGAGAGGGAAAAATCGTGGAAGTGAACAGCTGGCTTCGCAAATGGTGAAAACAGGAACGGTTTGGATTCTTAGATCACGGACTGCAGTTTCTTGAAGATGGACTTCTGGCAAGCGATGGGCTGCACCTCACAACGGTTGGGAGAAATGTTTTTGCCAAAAATCTCAGAAACCTCATCAGGAGGGCTTTAAACTGACTAATGTGGGGGAGGGAGACAGTGCTCCTGAAGGTAGGAGTCTATCAATTGATGAAGATGATCATCCAAATGTCATAGACCAAATGGAGCAAACAGCACGCAGACCTAGTGGTGGGAGGAAAAAATCCTTAAATAAGAGACACGGGGGAATGATTAATGGACTTCAATGTCTGTACACTAATGCGCAAAGCATGGGAAATAAACAAGATGAGCTTGAGCTCTTGGTACAGCAAACTACATATGACATAATAGGCATCACTGAAACCTGGTGGGATAAGTCCCACGATTGGAATGTAATAATGGGGGGATACAATCTATTTCAGAGAAACAGACCAGACAAGAAAGGAGGAGGAGTGGCGTTATATGTCAGGGATGTGTATACCTGTGAAGAGATCCAAGATTTAGAACCTCAAAGCCAAAGTGAGAGCATTTGGGTCAAAATTAAGGGAGAGAAGAATAACAGAGATCTCATTGTGGGAGTTTACTATAGATCCCCAAGCCAAACGGAGGACATAGATGATGCCTTCCTGGAACAGATGGCCAAGCATGCAAAAGGAAGGGAGATAGTAGTAATGGGGGACTTCAATTACCCGGATATTTGTTGGATGTCAAACTCAGCCAAGAGCATAAGATCAAACAGATTCCTCACTGGCCTTGCAGACAACTTCATTGTCCAGAAAGTGGGAGAAGCAACAAGAGGAACAGCCATTTTAGATCTGGTCCTAACCAATGTTGATGACCTGGTTAGTGGGGTAGAAGTGGAAGGATCATTAGGCGCGAGTGATCATGCTCTTCTGAAGTTTACCATACAGCGGAAAGGAGCAGCCAAGCATACTAGGACTCAATTTCTTGACTTTAAGAAAGCCGACTTCATAAAACTTAGGGGAGTGCTGGGTGAGATCCCATGGACAGTAATACTAAAAGGAAAGGGAGTTCATGATGGCTGGGAGTTTGTTAAGAGGGAGATAGTAAAAGCACAACGTCAGGCAATACCAATGAGACGGAAACATGGAAGGTGCTTAAAGAAGCCAGGGTGGCTATCTAAAGAACTTTTAACTGAGTTAAGATTAAAAAAGGATGTGTACAAAAAATGGAAAAGGGGGGAAACCACCAAAGAGGAATTCAAACAAATAGCCAGCACGTGTAGACACAAAGTCAGAAAAGCAAAAGCACAGAATGAACTCAGGCTGGCTAGAGAGGTTAAAAGCAACAAAAAAGGCTTTTATGGGTATGTTCGTAGCAAAAGGAAGAACAAAGAAACAGTGGGGCCACTCAGAGGAGAAGATGGTGAAATGCAAACAGGGGACACAGAAAGGGCTGAACTCCTCAATGCCTTCTTTGCCTCAGTCTTCTCCGATAAAGAAAACAATGCCCGACCTGAAGAATTTGGAGCAAATGATTCAGCAAAGGAAACACAGCCCAGAATAACTAAGGAGATAGTACAAGAATACTTGGCTAGTTTAGATGTATTCAAGTCTCCAGGGCCAGATGAACTGCATCCAAGAGTATTAAAAGAACTGGCAGATGTGATCTCAGAACCACTGGCAGTCATCTTTGAGAATTCCTGGAGAACAGGCGAAGTCCCGGCAGACTGGAGGAGGGCAAATGTTGTCCCTATTTTCAAAAAGGGGAAAAGAGAGGACCCAAATAATTACCGCCCAGTCAGTCTGACATCAATAGCAGGGAAGATTCTGGAGCAGATCATGAAGCAAACAGTCTGTGAGCACCTAGAAAGGAATGCTGTGATCACCAATAGTCAGCATGGATTTCTTAAAAATAAGTCATGTCAGACTAACCTGATCTCGTTTTTTGACAGAATTACAAGCCTGGTAGATGAAGGGAACGCAGTGGATGTAGCCTACCTTGATTTCAGCAAGGCATTCGACAAGGTGCCCCATGATATTCTTGTAAAGAAGCTGGTAAAATGCGGTCTTGACTCTGCTACCACTCAGTGGATTTGTAACTGGCTGACTGACCGAACCCAAAGGGTGCTCATCAATGGTTCCTCTTCATCCTGGGGAAGAGTGACTAGTGGGGTGCCACAGGGTTCTGTCTTGGGCCTGGTCTTATTCAACATCTTTATCAACGACTTGGATGATGGACTCAAGGGCATCCTGATCAAATTTGCAGATGACACCAAACTGGGAGGGGTGGCTAACACCCCAGAGGACAGGATCACACTTCAAAACGATCTTGACAGATTAGAGAACTGGGCAAAAACAAACAAGATGAATTTTAACAGGGAGAAATGTAAAGTATTGCACTTGGGCAAAAAAAATGAGAGGCACAAATACAAGATGAGGGACACCTGGCTTGAGAGCAGTACATGTGAAAAGGATCTAGGAGTCTTGGTTGACCATAAACTTGACATGAGCCAACAGTGTGACGCGGCAGCTAAAAAAGCCAATGCAATTCTGGGCTGCATCAATAGGAGTATAACATCTAGATCAAGGGAAGTAATAGTGCCACTGTATTCTGCTCTGGTCAGACCTCACCTGGAGTACTGTGTCCAGTTCCGGGCACCACAATTCAAGAAGGACACTGACAAACTGGAACGTGTCCAGAGGAGGGCAACCAAAATGGTCAAAGGCCTGGAAACGATGCCTTATGAGGAACGGCTAAGGGAGCTGGGCATGTTTAGCCTGGAGAAGAGGAGGTTAAGGGGTGATATGATAGCCATGTTCAAATATATAAAAGGATGTCACATAGAGGAGGGAGAAAGGTTGTTTTCTGCTGCTCCAGAGAAGCAGATACGGAGCAATGGATCCAAACTACAAGAAAGAAGATTCCACCTAAACATTAGGAAGAACTTCCTGACAGTAAGAGCTGTTCGACAGTGGAATTTGCTTCCAAGGAGTGTGGTGGAGTCTCCTACTTTGGAGGTCTTTAAGCAGAGGCTTGACAACCATATGTCAGGAGTGCTCTGATGGTGTTTCCTGCTTGGCAGGGGGTTGGACTCGATGGCCCTTTTGGTCTCTTCCAGCTCTATGATTCTATGATTCTATAACCCTGATGGTCCCAGACAGAAGACAATCAAGATCACAAGAACTTGCATATGGGAGTGGATTTGGCACAGACTGGAACAAAGGACAATAATCAGCTCTTCCCTCTGGGGGCAGGAAACTGCAAAGTCCCCTCTGTCACCTGGTTAATGACTCATGGGGAGGGGGAGAAGGGAACCAGCCAGGTGACAGGACACTCAGATTACCACCACCACCCCTCCCTCAACCCCTCCTTTCTGTGATGTATGCATGATGTTTCTGGGGGTGGGCTTGACCTACAGGATGAGAATTTCAAAAGTTTTTATAAGGCCTTGCACACCATTTTTCTGTGTCTTTTCTCTCTCTTGCAAGTGAGGGGAACACCCTGTTGCAACAGTTCAATAAAGGCCAACCCTACAGGCTGCTGTTTTGCTCCAAGTTATCCTGGTTGGTGTCTTTGTTTTGTCCAAGGGAGCCCTCAGATTTTTCCGGTAACAGTTTGGCGACCATGCTCAGGGACACTTGGTCCTCCTGTGAAGGTGAGGGGGGAGATGGAGGGGATCGGGTGCCACTGGGCAACCTTAGCCCAGGGATCCCCTTTTCCTCTCCCTACCTCCTCTTTGCGGGCGGTAATCAATCGTCACCAAAAGCCCAGCCAGGGGGAGCAAAGGCAAGGTCAAGCTGGCTAAAGAGAAAGGATCCCGGGATCCACGAGGGACATCTACGAATGTGAGTATGGTTTGAAGTTAATACATTGGGAGGGGGTGGGAAAGTAACGTCTCCACGACAGCTGGGCTTTTCTTCTTTCCATCTCTGACGTCTTCCCTCGGAGTCGCCTGGAAGCGTCCTAAACTCTATCCTTCCCTCCCCCGATTTCCCTCTCGGACCGGGGAAACCGCAGAACTTTTGCTGTTTTTCTGACGTTTTTCCTCGGAGTCGCCCAGAAACGTCCTAAACTCTTTCTCTCCTTTTCTCTTTCCCGATTTCCCTCTCGGAGCCTGACCGGGGAAACCGTGGAAAGTCTCCTTTCCTCTTTCCCCCACGTCTTCCCTCGGAGTATTAGTCTTGTAAGCAGCGCTGAATAAATTCCGAATCCATGGTTTTTACCGGGTTAGAGAGACCCGTGGTTTCCAGGCTAGTGCCTGTGGTTTTCTGGTAGGCAGGGATTGCCTTTTAGTTGAAGAAAAAAAAAATCAAGTACTGATAGAATATTCTTCTCTCTACCCCCCCCCTTCTCTGTCCCTTTCTTGTGCTTGTTTTTCTATCTCCTAGTGTAATCTACTGAGCAACCCCCCCTCAGTATTAGAGGGAAAATGGGAGCTCACTCTTCTAAACACCCTAGCTGGACTCCTCCTGGCAACAAAGCTTCCATGAAGCCTTTTTGCCCCAGAGAGGATTCTGATACGCCCCTCCAGTTTGTCATCTGCAACTGGGAAAAATAAAATGAAATAAAATAAAGGGGCAAAATGGTCTTTCCAAGTACAAATTGCGAGACCGTTGTAACTTTTAGTGGGTGGCTTAGGCCCACCACCTGGAACCCAGGGCACAGCGGCCACCTCAGAGATCCTTCAACAAAATCAGGGTGTGAACCCTTAGGGAGAGCTGAACACATCAAATTTGTGTTGTTAAACTATAAACTATAACCTAAAGCTAGAATGTGAAACCGTAAACTTAATGGTGCTCAGAAGGCAGTAGATATAATAACAGCCCAGCCTGAGAGCCCACGCATTAGAGATCTTAGTTTCTCTAAAAAAAATGAATAAGAGATGTACTCAAAGATTTAGAAATATTTAAAGGGTTTGTGTTTACATTGGCTTTGGCATCCACAGACTGTTCTTAAATGCACATAGTTTTAAAATTGCAAGCTTGCTTCAAAATTTTTAAATATAAGGGCCTTAGCAATCTTAAACAGGACAAAAATGAGAATGAAACGTGCAAATGTTTGTTATTTGAGAGAGGCTCCAAAGAGTCTTCCTCCGAGTAGCTTAAGTGAGGATTATGATTTTAAGTTGACGGTAAATGATGTTTTGTTGCAACTTTTGAGTTTGTGAGCCTACATCCGTGTTCCAGTCTTTTTTTCCAGTATTTTGAAATGTGCTGTGAAGAAACTAATGTTTCTGCTGCAAAAGCCTAGTTGAGCCAACTGCTCTCTCAAGCTAATATGCAGTGTACGTATTTCATTAAGCATATGCCTATGAAAATATGGTGTTCCTTCTAAGAAAATTGTTATTAAAAGGGAGAAGCTTCCATAGCCAGCAATTGTCTATCTGAGCCCTGATACCAGCCTCTATAAGACTTCCTGGCCTCTTTTCTTGGAAAATGCCCCCCCCCCTGTATCAGTCTCTTTCAGTTTTTTCCCCCTTCTTACTTCTGTGCCAGGTAAATTTACTCCTGAGTAAGCTTCCTTTAAAAGGAAACTATGGGGAGGGGGGGCAATCTTTTCTAAAGGTACCTTGAATCTCACTTTCCTATGTGTGGTTGTTTTAAAAAATCTTAATTAGGCTTACTGTTCCTAGGCAAGTTCAGAAAAAATGTTCACTTTTGTATTCCTTTTAATTTTAATTTTATTTTAATTGATTAATTCTATGGCTCTTTTAATCATTTGTGAGTGATTATGTCAATTGAATTAACTATGCTTAATAAAAGATCCTCTCCCTATCTTAGGAAAAAACTGTTCACTTCAATTTTCCTTTAAAGATCATTTCTCTAGGAACTTGCATTCTTTAGTCTAAGGAAGCAAACTCACTCAAACTATCTCAAGATCTGCTAAAAGGGTTCTGTGTAAAGTTGGGTATTTTTATTTTCCTCTTCCTTAGTACATGATAGGAGCATAGATGTTTCCTTTCCCAGTTGTGCTTGTTGTTGTTTAGTCGTTTAGTCGTGTCCGACTCTTCGTGACCCCATGGACCAGAGCCCCATGTAGAGTGAGTTACAATAATCCAGTCTGGAGGTGACCGTTGTGTGGATCACAGTGGCTAGGTCAGGGCGAGAGAGGTAAGGAGCCAACTGCTTAGCTT
This sequence comes from Podarcis bocagei, assembly GCF_964188305.1. Classification (NCBI taxonomy): domain Eukaryota; kingdom Metazoa; phylum Chordata; class Lepidosauria; order Squamata; family Lacertidae; genus Podarcis; species Podarcis bocagei. Next base: position 91,272,063 of record NC_138131.1, on the reverse strand, counting down.
GCCGGAGATGAAAAAATGCCGCCTTTGTTATGCAATCTGACCTCCATGGAAAGGGAGGTGTCAAAGATTACACCCAAACTCTTAACGGACGGTGCTGGCACTAATTGCACCCCCGCAAGAGATGGGAGTTGCCCCCTCAATCCCATATCGCTCCGTCCCAGCCAGAGGACCTCTGTCTTCGAAGGATTTAACTTCAACCGGCTCCCACGTAACCATCCAGCCACAGCTTCCAAACATCTGATCAGTGTGTCTGGGGCCGAGTCAGGATGGCCATCCATCAACAGATAGAGTTGGGTGTCATCAGCATACTGATGGCAGCCCAGCCCAAAACTCCGGACAAGCTGGGCGAGGGGGCGCATAAAGATGTTAAAAAGCATCGGGGAGAGAATCGCACACACCAAGGAGTGGCGCGATGACAATTCCCCCCCAAGCGCCACCCTCTGTCCCCGACCGGAGGGAAATGAGCGCAGCCATTGAAGGACTGTGCCCTGGACCCCCACGTCGGCAAGGCGGTGGTCCAGAAGTTCATGATCAACCATGTCGAAGGCTGCTGACAGGTCTAGAAGAATCAGCATCCCCGACCCGCCTCGATCCAGCTGCCTGCGGAGATCATCTGTTAGGGCGACCAAAGCCGTCTCGGTCCCATGACCAGCGCGGAAGCCGGACTGGAATGGATCCAGAGCCGATTTTTCATCCAGAAACCCACCAATTATAACCTTTCTGCCTCTCACTATACCCCAGACTTTCCCAGTATTCTACAGGATTCACAACCTTACTACGGAAGGGGGCTCCGAAACATCATCGGAGGAAGAGATGCAGGGGCAACAGGAAGTGTCAGCGGCTGCAGAACAGCACCAGTCTCCAATGATGGGCAAGGGAGAAAGAAGTCTAAGTAAGAAGAAGCATTCGGCCAAGAAGAGCAAGAGAAGTAAGCCTTCTGATTCCGAGGACAATTCAGAAATGCTTCCCTGCTGCCCACCACCTGCTGGGACCTGAGCTACCAGAATTACTGGATGGAGCACGTGGGTCCCTATGTGGAAAAGAAGCAGCCAGATCCCTCTAAGTTTGGAAATTCAAAGCTAAGCGAGTCCCTCACCGTGAGGTTTGCTGGGTGTGTGCCAGGGGCCAAATTGTAAGTATGCACATGAATGTGAAAAGTGCCTAGGTAACTACCCGGCGTCCTCATGTTTTAAAGGTAAACAGCCCTTTCTGGGCGGTAGGGGGCATTTCCACCAGGGGTCTTGAAATGCTCACAGACCAGCCCAAAGAACAGCCACAAACCGGTATTAATTCAGCCGCAAACCGGTATTAATTTGGCCCATGGTTTTGGCGTTCTCTTCTGTTAAGCTCTCACCTCTTAGATCCCTCCTAACTCAGGGGACCCCCTAAACCAACCAACCAAACAAACAAACAAACAAACCAGTTAGGGAAATGCTAGCTATTGCAAAAAGAAAATAAACAAATAAATTCTGGCTGGGAGGGTGGCTGGCCCCTTCAGGGAGCCGCCTATACTGGCTTTACACATTTCACCTTTAGGCATCGTCCCTAAAAAGACTCCAGGAGAGTATCGTATGAGCCACAACCCATCCTACCCTAGAGGTGGCTCAGTCAATGATCCACAGGAGCCTTGTTCTGTGAAATATGCCTCCTTTGATCAGGCTATAAAAGCTTATTCGCAGGTTCAGCAGGGGAGCACTCTTGGCTAAGTGTGTCATTGAGTCAGCCTTTTGCCTCCTGCCAATTCACCCAGAGGACTTTCTGTGGCTAGGTTTTAGGTTTAGGGCTTATTCATAGACAAATTTATGCCAATAGGGTGCTCAGTAGCTTGTGCAGCTTTTGAGTCATTTAGTACAATTTTAGACTGGGCCCTTTGTTTTAGAACTGGTTCTGAAAGGGTGACCCATTACCTCGATAACTTTTCTCTCATCACTAGTAATAGCCCTGATTGCGCTTCTCTTTAGAGGCTTTCACCTCCCTGGCTGAGGAGCTTGGGGTACCTTTGGTGGCAGACAAAACAGAGGGTCCAGTTTCGACCATAACCTATTTTGGGTATTGAATTGGACACAATCGCACAGACATCAGCCTACCAAGGGAGAAGCTAGCAGCACTTAAGGAATTAATTCTGTAACTTCTTCCTCTCAAGAAGGTCACCCTTAGGCAGAGTCGATCACTCTTGGGTCACCTCAACTTTGCATGCCGGGTAGTGCCCCCTGGCTGCCCCTTTTGTAGGAAATTGGCTAAGCTGTCAGCGGGACTGCATGCTCCTCAACACAGAGTGCGCCTCTCTAAAGTGATCAAGTAAGGCCTGGAGGTTTGGTTAAAGTTCCTGGATAAGTACAGGGGAATTCTTTGTGGCAGGACAATTTGATGCTGCGTTCAGACTTTCAGGTACAGTCTGATGCAGTTGGTTCCCTGGGGTTTGGTGTCTACTTTAGGGGATGCTGGTGTGCTCAGCGTTGGCCTACCAGCTGGCAAGGAAAACCTATCACGCGTGACCTCACCTTCTTAGAATTTTCCTATCGTAGTTCTGGTGCACTTGTGGGCTGATGAGTTCAGGAATCACCAGGTATGCTTCTGGACTGACAATCAAGCGGTTGTCAGTGTCCTGTCTAAACAATCATCACACTCTCCTAGGGTGGCAAACGTGCTCCGGTGCTTTGTCCTTTTGTGCTTAGAATTAATCACCTATTTCTCTGCCAAATTTACACCTAGGGTTAACAATGACATCGCGCATGCTCTGTCTCGTTTTCAGATGGACTGTTTCCGCTCATTAGCACCAGAGGCGCAGCAATTGCCACAGCCATTCCTGGAGCACCTTTGGAACATGATGTCCTGAAGTGAGTATTGGCTTTAGTAGTCCCATCCACGCTTAGACATCATAAAAAGGCTTGGTTGGACTTTATGGAGTTTCAAGGCAAATTAAAAAATGCTAGGCTTGACACACCCCCTACCAAGGCTGAGGTTCTGCAATACTTGGTACATTTTAGGGAGCTGGGTCGCGCAGCAAAGACTCTATAACATCCAGTCAGCTGCAATCTCCTCCTTCTGTAAGGCTATTTACTCCATAGACCCTTGTGCGGATTTCTTAGTGTGAAGGGCACTGGGGGGCTGGCGCAGGCTGCTGCCTCCCAGCAGTGATGGTAGAAGGCCCATAACATATGACATTCTATGCCAAATCCAAACAACAACAACAACAAAAATAAAAGTTAAGAAGTATCTGTTGGTCCAAGTACAAGGCCCGGTTATTTTTTGGCTGCATACGCCATTGAAGGAATGGGTTTCTGTGCAGGGACCCAAAATCCACTTTTTTCTGTTTCCAAGGGAGCATTTCTAGAATGCTTTAACTTGAGCTCTTGAGCCAAAACCCAGCTGTATAAACAAGTGCTCAGAGCCCTCTCCTTTATCAGTTTGTGACGGCAAGGATGACCTTGGCTGTTCTAGTGGAGTAGGGATGACATGTCTGTTAGGATATTTCTGTTCCACCTTAAAAAGGGGACAGGCTGTTGTGATTCACAACCTACGTATTTCCTGCTCACAGGAAGTTTCTGTTTGTCTATTGCTTTCGTTTCTCTCTATGTGCCCGAGACATCAACGCAGGCAGTCATGTTTTCTTTGTTCTGACCAATGCTGAATAAAGTTGTAAATAATGCTCTCCTGCGTGCATCTTTCGCTGTGCAAATTCTGCTGATAGAGCGTGCACCAGCTCTGGAATGTGGCAAGCTATTTCTGGAGCTCGTGTTGCTAATTGAATGATACTGCGTGTCTACGGGAGATCGATGGATCGTCCGGAATCGACGTGGGGTCATGATGGCCTTTGTCTCCCTGGCAGTATCCCAACAACAGGTTATGGTTCCAGATTCACAGCACTTACAGGAGAGTAAGACTGCGACAGACTGCTGTGAGTTATGTGGAAAAATTGCCGAGGCAGAGTGACTTTGATGTCCGGCTGGCTTAATTGACCTGGGAGCCGCACTTCATGATTTATGAGCTGCCGAGATAAGAAGTTTTTGAAGGCATAAAGGCTCACGGCTCAAGTAAAAGCCTGGAATGGAGTTTTTCCAAGCCTCTGAAGGCACTGAGTGCCCAAAGTTACAGGCACAATTATGAGACTTGGGCAAGTTGCTGTGAGAGTCTACTTCATCAGTTTGGAGTGTGGCATACTGTGTGTGAAGCCCCACTAGTTCCTCTGACAGATAGATGGAGGGCCCAAGATTCAAGGGCCATAGACGTAATTGTCTTGTCCGTCTCTCTGGAGGAAATTGCTACGCTAGCTGGCAATACGACAGCACGTCAGATGTGGAATGCTTTGAAAGTAGCTCATCTGCCGGTCATCCCAGCCCAGAGTTTGACTGCATCGGAGGTCCTGGCTGTTTCCCAGAATGCGAGTGAATGCAGGGATGCTGAGGGCACCGGTTGCAAGCTGCAGGGGGAGCTGACTGTGATGTCATCCCAGGCAGCATTCCAGCCTCCAGGGGGAGCCAAGGAGTCAGCAGCTGAGAGCTCTGATTCCCATGAGAGCCAAGGTCATCGTCTTTGCAGAGGCCAGAAGGCCAGAAGTAAACAGAGACAGATGCCTGTTTGATGGCCAGGAGCAGGGGGGCAAGCAGCAAAAGCCCACGCCGGTGGAAAACAAGGTTTTGCTTGCTGTAAAAGCTGCTCCAAAGGCCAAAGCCAGATTTATTGTTGATTCGGGATGCACCCACCATCTGGCAAAAGATAAGCATCTGTTTATCTCCTTCACACCTCAAGACGGAGAGATCCACCAGGCTGATGGAAAGACGTTGTGAATCGCAGGAGAAGGGACTGTGAGACTTGCAAGTCTGCACACTACCATCAAAGATGTACTTTATGTTCCAGGTGCTGCAGACAATTTGCTCAGTGTCCCACAGCTGACTGGGTGTGGCTTTGAGATTTCCTTCAAGAGGAGCATCTGTGTCATCAGGAAAGGCAAATAGGACATTTTGCATGCAAAGTTTATGGATGGCTTATTCTGTATAACTTATGATGACAATGGTGCTGCTGTGTCAAATGTTGATTCTTGTTGTGTTGCACAAACTAACAAAGTTCTTCATGCAGGATGCATTCACAAGGCACACAGAAGGTTTGCTCACATGTCTTGGCAGGCACTGGCCAAGATGCCGGAGTTGGTTCAGGGTTTGAACATCAAGCCCTGTAAGTATCACATGAAATGTGTATCTTGTGCAGAGAACAAGGTGAAGGTTGCTCCAAAAGGCAAGGAGTCTAGCAGGCAGGCTTCCAAACCCTACCAGCTAGTCCACGCAGACCTGGTTGGTCCACTTGCGCCCTCTTTGGGTGGAGCAAGGTACTTCATGGTTCTAATTGATTCTTTTTCCAGGTACATTCATGTGTTTATGCTGCAGCAGAAATCGGAAGCGTTTCCTAGGTTCAAGGCATTCTGTGCTTGGTTGGAGAATGTTCACAGTAAACGTATTGGCTGTCTCTTTACTGATCAGGGCGGGGAATTCATTTCTCAGCAGTTTGAAGCTTTCCTGACTGAGAAGGGAATACAGCATGACTTGTAAATGTTTAGATTGCCATGGATGAATGGACTTGCGGAGCGAGCAAACCAGACATTGCTTCAAGGCCTAAAAACCTTGTTGCATGATGCCAATCTCCCTGGGAAGTATTGGGGGGAGGCTTTATCAACGTTGGTTTATTCCTATAACAGGAGACTGTCATCACCTATTGGTTGTACTCCCTATGAAAAGATGTTTGGTAAGAAACCTTACGTCAAGCACATGAGAATCTTTGGTTCTGACATGTGGGTACACACCCCACAGAGCAACAAGCTTGGGAAGCGTGGGGCACATGGTTTGTTCATGGGGTAAGAAAAAGGTGCATACAGGGTATGGATGACTGATTCTAAGTCCATTAAGTTCACAAAGAGTGTTGCGTACAATCCTAAGTGGGGGGGGGGGGAATGTGGGGATTTTCCAGAGTTACCCAGAGGAAGATGAAGGTGATGTGAAAAAAGCAGATAATGTTGAGGTAGAAGAGGAAGCTGAGGATGATGATGATGATCAGAGTTCGGATTCCAGCTCAGTGGGCAGCGCTGCTGCTGATGTCAGCGACAGTGATGACACAGCAGACTACAAGAGCGCAAAGGCCTCAGTCAGACCATCTGATGCGTCTGACAATGAACTGGAAGAACCACTGTTCACCATTGGTCACTTTTCTCCTAAGAAGGAGGAGGTGAGTGCAGAAGACTTGCGTCTAGTACGCAGATCTGAAAGGGCCACGAAAGGCAAAGCTCCAAAGAGATTTGCTGATGAGTTTGCTAAGATAGCAACTGCTGTTCTTAGTAGCTCAGAGAAGGTGTGGGAACCTTCAAGCTTCAAAGAGGTTCAGGAGTTAACCTCTAAAGATGCTGAGCCTTGGCTTAATGCCATGAAGGCTGAAGTTGATTCCTTGAACAGGAACCAAACTTGGGAGCTGGTACCAGTAGTCCCAGGAATGAGACTGGTTGGCAGCAAATGGGTCTTCAAGGCCAAGACAGACCAGAATGGCAAGGTTGTCAGACACAAAGCCAGACTGGATGCCAGAGGTTTTTCACAGGTACCAGGACAGCATTACCACGAGACCTACTCACCCACCGTCACGTATGAGAGCATTCGGCTAATGCTCAAGATTGCTGCAGAGGAGAAACTGCATGTTTCCCATCACGACATTAATACAGCTTTTTTGTACGGGGTTTTGGGGAGGAGCTGTTTATGCTTCCACCTGACAGGATGCAGATACAGAAGGGAATGGTCTGTAAACTTCGGAAATCCTTATATGGTCTCAAGCAGAGTGCCAGGTGTTGGAACACAAAACTCACTGAGACATTGCTTTCTCTAGGTTTTCACCAGGGCAAAGCTGATCCATGTGTGTTTGTCAAGGAGGAGGGGCAAAACAAACTGTATTGTTTATGTTTTGTTGATGATCTTCTGATGTTTTGGAAGAATCAGGCTTTGTACCAAAGCACCCTAGCTCAGCTGAAGGAGCACTTTGACATGAAGGATCTTGGTGAGGTATCCAACTATCTTTCTCTGCAGGTGGAGAGGGACCAAGCAGGTAATTTTCTGGTACACCAAACACAGAAAATTGCTGATGTATTAACTAGGTTGAATTTGGTTGATGCAAACCCAGCAGGCACACCGATGGTGACAGGTTACCAGGTAGATAGTACTGCTGAAGCGTTTTCTGACACTACGCTGTACAGATGCATTCTAGGCAAGCTGAATTTCATTGCTAGATGTTCAAGACCTGACATAGCTGTAAGCTGTAACCTGCTTAGCAGACATGCCAACAATCCTACTGTTCAGGATTGGAAAGCTCTGAAACGCATAGCCTGCTATTTGAAAGGGACTTTGCACTACAGGCTGAGGTTCACCAGTCAGAAGACTGGAGGTCTTGAAATCTTTGCAGATGCTAGTTTTGGAAGTGACACCACAGATGGTACAAGCACTTCTGGAGTATGCTACATGTACAACCACTGTCTGTTTGACTGGCTGTGCAAGCAGCAGACAACAGTGAGCCTAAGTTCCTGTGAAGCAGAACTCAATGCTCTGTCATTTTCACTCATGGATTGTGAATGGTTGATGCAACTGTTTAAGGACATCAGAGTTTCTGTGAAATGTCCTATACAAGTGTATCAAGACAATAGATCCTGTTTGGTTTTGGTGAACTCAGAGTTGCAAGCAAAGAACCAAGTACCGTATTTTTCTCACCATAGGACACACCGGACAATAGGACGCACTTTGTTTTAGAGGGGGGAGAACAAGAAAAAAAAATTCTCCCCCTCTCTGCCCAGCACCCCTTCAGTGAAGCGGCAGGAGGCGCTGCACAGAGAGGGGGAGAACTTTCCCCCTCTTGTTTTCCCGCTCTAAAACAAGGTGCCATTTAAGGTGCGTTCAGGCGGCTACCTTGGAAGCCTGGAGAGCGAGAGGGGTCGGTGTGCACTGACCCCTCTCGCTCTCCAGGCTTCAGGTTCCTTTTGACCTGCTCTTTGGGGCTGGCACGGGGAAGCCCACCACCAGTCCCAAAGAGCAGGTCAGGGAGCAACGGAAAGGCGCAGGGAGAGGCTCCTGCCATAGCTGCGCGTCACCTCTCCAGCCGGGAGAGGGTCACGGGGGGCTGCTTTAGTCCCGCGCGTGCTCTCCCGGCTGGAGAGGTGACGCGTGGCTATAGAGGCTCCTGCCATAGCCGCGTGTCACCTCTCCAGCCGGGAGGGGGTCGCGGGGTGCTTCTTTAGCCCCGCCCGCGCGTGCTCTCCCGGCTGGAGAGGTGACACGGGGCTGTAGAGGTTCCTGCCATAGCCGCGCATCACCTCTCCAGCCGGGAGAGGGTCGCGGGGCTATGGCGTCTTCGCTCCATAGGACGCACACACATTTCCCCTTCATTTTTGAAGGGGGAAAAGTGCGTCCTATAGAGCGAAAAATATGGTACTTGCAGATTAAGCTACATCGTGCAAGAGAGTGTATTCAGAAAGGACTCATTTAGGTGTCCTACATGCCAGGAAATGAAATTCCTGCTGATCTGTTGTCTAAGGTTGTTAACAGAGAACAACCTAAGGTTTATGTACAGAGGTTGCAGTTGGGTTGAACCACAGGTACTACAGGTTACACGGAAAGGGGGAGGGTGTTAGGATATTTCCGTTCCACCTTAAAAAGGGGACAGGCTGTTGTGAGTCACAGCCTATGTATTTCCTGCTCACAGGAAGTTTCTGTTTGTCTATTGCTTTCGTTTCTCTCTATGTGCCCGAGACATCAACACAGGCAGTCATGTTTTCTTTGTTCTGACCAACACTGAATAAAGTTGTAAATAATGCTCTCCTGCGTGCATCTTTCGCTGTGCAAATTCTGCTGATAGAGCGTGCACCAGCTCTGGAATGTGGCAAGCTATTTCTGGAGCTCGTGTCACTAATTGAATGATACTGCATGTCTACGGGAGATCGATGGATCGTCCGGAATCGACGTGGGGTCATCATGGCCTTTTTCTCCCTGGCAGTATCCCAACAATGTCTAGGTCTTATCTTACGTCCTGACGCATAGACCTAGTCCGGGAACAGTGCCAGAGTGTGTTCTTGGAGTTGGTGACCTCTTGCTCCAAGATAAGAGTAGGAACAGGAATACCCTTTTATGGTCAGAAGTGCAGGAACGAATATCCTTTTATGGTTAAGAATACCGGAGCAGGAACACATGTGATGTCAACCTGCGTGTATAGGCTGATGTGGTTGGATTCCTGGGGAAGGAGGGAGAGGGTGCCTGGAGGATATATATACTGCATGAAATTTCTCATTTCTTTGGACTTGCTGTGGACTCACCACACAAGTGCCTTCTGCTATCTGGAGAGCAGAATAAACTCTTTCTTTGAACCAACCTTGGTGTCATTTGACTTCCTTCCTCCTGTCCAGGAGCAACGCAGAGCCCACCAATCAGTAAAGTCTAATAAGGCTACACCATTGCCTCCTTTGGCGCTCTGCGCATTGGCGAAGTGGTTTGTGAGGGCCAACAAGATTCCGCTGCTTGGGGAAGTTTGAGAGACCTGACCTTGTCCAGATCCAATTTAGTCCTGCATGTCCGATGTTCCAAAACTGATCAGCAGGGAAAGGGGGCCCTTATTCGGCTCCGAGCAACTAGTCACAATGGGCCATGCCCAGTAAAGAGTACTAGACATTTCATGTACGTGAGACCAACCGTCTCAGGCCCATTCCTCATACATTTGGATGGCTCCTACCTTGCACGGCATCAGTTCATGCGCGCTATGCGAAGGGCGATTGCTGCCTGTGGTTTACCCCCAGCTGAATTCGCGGCCAACTCCTTTCGGATTGGGGCCACCAGCACAGCAATGCATTTGGGACTCTCAGCTGAATGGATGAAGGACTTGGGGCGGTGGAAGTCACTGGGGTCCTCTAGCTTGGAGGCAAGAGGGAACTCTGTGGGCCGTCCAGCCCACCCTGAGCTCAGGTAGTACCAGAAGCCGATGCATTGGGTGCCCCCAAGCAGCGGGTATATCCCCATCCGCAGTGCCGCTGCTTGACCTGACACCAGAGAGCCAGTGCTGGTGTCGGCAACCATGTAGTGCCATGGGGAAGGGAAGAGATGTGTTCCAGTTAGATCTTCTTCTGGATTGGAAACCCTGGGGGTCATCCAGTCCAACCTGCCGCAAGGCACCACTCACCCTCCGGTGTGCCCAGGGTGTGGTCGTCAAGCAGACCTTGTTCCAAGGTGCCACCCCGCCACGCCCACCTGGTGGGGCCAGCTCCTAGGAAAGGACAAGGGCTGGTGGGATCTGGAGCCGTTCCTTGACTCCCAGCACCCACCGCGCCACTCCTTGGTGTGTGGAGTACCTCAGGGTGCGATACTCTCCCCGATGCTTTTCAACATCTTTATGCGCCCCCTCGCCCAGCTTGTTCGGAGTTTTGGGCTGGGTTGTCATCAGTATGCCGATGACACCCAACTCTATCTGTTGATGGATGGCCATCCTGACTCGGCCCCAGACACACTGACCAGATGTTTGGAAGCTGTGGCTGGATGGTTACGTGGGAGCCGGTTGAAGCTAAATCCTTCGAAGACAGAGGTCCTGTGGCTGGGACGGGGCGATATGGGATTGGGGGGGCAACTCCCATCTCTTGCGGGGGCGCAATTAGTGCCAGCACCGTCCGTTAAGAGTTTGGGTGTAATCTTCGACACCTCCCTCTCTATGGAGGCGCAGATTGCAGCTATAACAAAGGCGGCATTTTTCCATCTCCGCCAAGCTAAGCAGTTGGCTCCTTACCTCTCTCGCCCTGACCTAGCCACTGTGATCCACGCGACGGTCACCTCCAGACTGGATTATTGTAACTCGCTCTACGTGGGGCTGCCCTTGAGACTGACCCAGAAACTCCAGCGGGTGCAGAATGCTGCAGCGAGACTCCTTACGAGGTCTTCGCTGCGAGATCACATTCACCCGGTGCTATACCAGCTGCACTGGCTCCCGGTGGAGTACAGGATCAGGTTTAAGGTGCTGGTTTTAACCTTTAAAGCCCTATATGGCCTAGGACCCTCGTACCTACGGGACCGCCTCTCCTGGTATGCCCCACAGAGAAACCTACGGTCTTCAAATAAAAACATCTTGAAGGTCCCAGGCCTCAGAGAGGTTAGGCTGGCCTCAACTAGAGCCAGGGCTTTTTCGGCTGTGGCTCCGATCTGGTGGAACGCTCTGTCACAAGAGACCAGGGCCTTGCGGGACTTGACATCTTTCCGCAGGGCCTGCAAGACAGAGCTGTTCCACCAGGCCTTTGGCCAGGGCACAGCCTGACTCCCTCCCTCGGCAATCTTCGCAGAGCTCTGGCCCAATGGTTGCCAGTGGCTTGAATTAATTAATTTTTATAATGAATGATTTTAGAATGTTGTTTATGTTGTACTTTTGTACTGTTTTATTGTTGTTAGCCGCCCTGAGCCCGGCTTCGGCTGGGGAGGGCGGGATATAAATAAAATTTATTATTATTATTATTATTAGATGACCCTGGGTGTGCCATCCAGCTCTACCATGCTATCATTCTGTGACGTTGTAAAGCAGGACATGCTCAAAGCAGAGGGTGCTGGATTTTAGTGCTGCACAGGCTGCTGCCCCTGGGTGGGCTCAGACCCAGCAGGGAATTTGGTTTCCGTGTAACATGGCCACCCCATTTCTGGCACGACAAGATACACGAGGAGAAAACACTTTCCTGTCTCCTGTGGCGGCCAGTTCGTCCCTCTCGCTCTCCAGGCTTCAGCGAAAGCCTGCATTCGCCCCAGAGGACGCACACGCATTTCCCCTTCATTTTTGAAAGGGAAAAAGTGCGTCCTATAGGGCCAAAAATACGGTAGTTTTCACTTAGTCTTGGGTTTCTGGTGAATGTGCTTCATTTGCGGCTGGCTTCATTTCTTTTCCATTGGTTTGGCTTGTTTTTTGGACTTTTGCTTTATTGCTTCCTTTGAGAAGTTTTCTTGTTTTTGCATTCTGGTGGTAATACTTTTGAATGCTTTGGGGGTTTCTGGTGAATCTGCTTTGCTTGGGGTTGGTTGGCTTCTTTGTCAGTTTCCATTGATGTTGCTTTTACATGTTTCTTCTGCTTCTTTTCAATAGGTTCTTGTGTTTTTAGTGGTTGACTTCATTGTTGGAATGGTCATTAGACATTTCTGGTGGTTTTGCTTCATTTCTGGTGGTTTTCCTTTCTTGGGGGGGGGGGATTATCAGATCTCATAAAAATTAATATACTCAAAGGTGCAAACCCCCAAAAACCTAGAAATGAAGCAATCTGTTATGTACTAACCTTGGATCCTAGAAAAATAGGCAAGTAGGATCCTAGAATGCAACAACTGATTGGTCTTTTCCTCCCGGCCATTCAGGCGCCAGGAGGGAAGCAGAATTAGCCAGTCAGCTTTCCCTAAGAAACCAGAGGCCTTTCTCTTGGGCATTGTCGGCCAATTGGTGTCAAAGAAAGACAGAACTTTTTTATGTATGCTACTACAGCAGCAAGAATACTCATTGCAAAGCATTGGAAGACTCAAGATCTACCCACCCTGGAAGAATGGCAGATGAAGGTGATAGACTATATGACATTGGCTGAAATGACCGGCAGAATCCGTGATCAGGGGAAAGAGACGGCGGATGAAGATTGGAAGAAATTTAAAATTTATCTCAAGAAATATTACAAAATTGATGAATGCTAAAATGTTGAGGTTTTTAGAAAGAAAATGAGATTACAGCGACATAAGATTAAGTAAAAGAAAAGAATAAATAAGGGACAAATTTGATAAAACTAAGTTTAGGATTTGCTGAAATAATTTTGGAAATTGGGATGTAGAAAGGGGAGGTTTGGGGGAGTCAGAGAAGTGAGGTTTATGAAAAAAAGGATATGAAATTATACATGTTTGTTTGTTTGTTTCTTTATTTGTTTGTATTGTCTATAAAAAAATTTGTAAAACCAATAAAAAATATATTTTTTTTAAAAAAACCAGAATTAGCCAGTCAGACGGGACTCATTGTGTAAATAATGTATATAAAAGCCTGAGGTTGTTGGGGGGGGGCAATAAAGAGCATGAAATACATACAGGACCCCAAGTATATCTCACAATCGTAATTTATATAAAAGAACCCATGAAACGAAAACCGCCCTAAAAGAAACAAATTCAACATAAGCCCAAAAACGAACCAGAAACAACAGAAACAAACCACATCCACCAAAGATGAGAAAACCAATGGAATAGAACCACAAGAAACCCACACAGTAAACATCTCAGGGAATGCCCCTTCCGATCGTCAGGAGAAGGGGGGGTTGCGGGATCACGACCCCGCCCACACTCGCTCTCGCGAGGCTGGCGCCAGCCTCGCGGGAGGCAGGGATTCCCCCAATTAGCATCCCCTGTGGCGCCAGCCAATCGGCTGGCGGCAGGGGCGGGCCTTAGAAAGGCCACTTAAGGTCGGGGCAGCCCTCGGCTTGCCCCTTTTCACCCTGGAGACGACGCGGTTTGCTGGGTCGCCGTGAGGTTCGTCGTCTTCCAGACTTGCCGCTCCTCGTGGTTCGGATTTCAGCGCTCGGATCGCCGCGCTGGCAGCGCTCATCAGCTGATCGGATCTACCGCTCTTCAGCTGTGCACTAGATCGCCGTGCCGGCAGCATCCCAGCAGCTCGCAAGCAAGCGCCCGCTCATCAGCTGAGCTTCGGATCGCCAGCTACCGCTCGTCAGCTGCGCCCGGGATCGTCGTGCCGGCAGCCGATCAGCAGCTCGCCAACAAGCGGCCGCTCATCAGCTGAGCTGCGGCAGCGAAAGGGAGCGCCTTCAGCCTCTCAGCAGCCTGCCAGCAAGCGGCCGCCCATCAGCTGATCCTCCGGCAGCGGATCGGAGCGACGCGCCCCTGCTTGAATCTACCTCCGTGCTGGTCTCTCGGGTGCGAGCAGCCACCGCGCTCAAGGCTTACGAGCCACGCCGCCGAAGCGCCACTGTCCGCATCTTACCCACGAGCCATTGGCACATCGCTGGTGCCGCGCCGCTTTGTTTGACCCTCCCTGGACGGATCGCCATAGTGAGCAGCTGCAGCGCTCACTGAAGGTTACAAGGGGGAATGGGAGGCTATTGGGGAGCGTGGTGAGGGGTAGCGGCCACGAAGCCTCAGGGCCGGAGAGTCCTTTTGCGGGTACGCGGGGGGCTTTTGCAGCGACTGTTGCAGATTGCAGCGTCCTGGTTGCCTAGCCAACGGTCGCCATTTTGATTGAACCACGTGGCTTTAGAAGCGGCCATTTTAGTAGAGGCATCTCTAGTTGGGAGTGCATAGAGGCTTAGTGCTTCCCTTCTTACCTGGCTGAGAAGTCCCTCTTTAATTTAATTTAATTTGCCTCCGCCCACGTGGCCTGGTGGCGGCCTTTTTAAACTAGATCTGCTACCTAGCCTGGTTTGAGGAAAGCATTCGCAGTCATAGTGATTTAGCTGGTACTGAATTATATTTGAGGTTGTATAGGCTATAACCTAGCCGGTTTTTCCGGCCGCTTTCCCAGCATTTACAATTATTTATAATTATTTGGTGGTTGGCGCTAAATTAATTTGAGCTGATTTTGTATTTGATAGCCTTACGCGTTGTATTTAAAAGGACATTTGGTGGTTTATAAGGCTATTCCCAAAGTGGTTGTCAATTGTACTGGTTGCTAATATATTAATACAGAATATCTTGCTTGGTTGACAAGGGCTACCTGACCCCATTGACCGCAATTCCTGCTGTGTTTCGTTGCTTATCCAGGCCGCCTCTGCCTGGAAATTCATTTAGCAGGTTAGACTGATAGTGATATAGCCCCAGTTACATAAATAATTATAAATAAGTAATCACATATATATATACATAAATAAATAAATAAATAGAAAAACAAGTATAAATAAATAAATAATAAATAAATAAATAAATAAATAATAATAATAAAATAAATAAAATTAAATTAAAAAACAAGCAAACATATAAATAAACAAATAGGTAAACAATAAATAAATAAAATAGACACTCGATTTGCTTACTAACTTGACTTGACTTGCGCCCACCCCCCCGAGGCACTGCTTTCAGCTTGGTCATGGAGGGCAGCAGCAACCCCCAACAATCTCAGCGTGGCAACGCCCTAATGCCAACAGGCCCTTGTAACCCTCAGGCCTTGGCCCAGCTTTTTTCCGCGCTGCAATCATTCTACGCGCAGTGCAGGGCACCTATCACTCCCTCTCCGAACATTGTCGAGGTGTCACAAGATTGCATACCAGACACCCCCCCCCAGTCAGCAGGGTCAGGATGGTCCCTCCACTAGTGCAGCTAACGTGGTTGAGCAGGCCCCCAGCAGGCCACGGACGCGCCTACAAGCTGCTAGAACTCAAAAATCTAAGTCAGGTCCACTGAAAGGCAAGGCACCAGCTAAAAAACCTAGGGCGAGCGGACAAAAGGCCAGGCCGGCGGTGGCCTCTACATCAGCCCCGCGCCAGGAGGTGATTGATGTTCCCAGTGTTTTCCAGGATAACCCTAGGCAACCAAGCACATCGGAGGAGTCATCTTCTGAGGAGGAGCTGCCCCCTCAGCAGGTGGCCGCTGCCAGCGACCCGGCCCCCCATGACGATGCTCCACGGGGCGGAAAGCGGAAGGCGAAGAAGAAACACCGGTCGAAGAAAAGCAAGAAGAGGGACACTTCGGACTCCGAGGAGGAAACAGGTACCTCTTCATCAGATGGGGATAGTGACGCCCCAATGGAGGCATATTGGGGGAGGGGGAGGACACTGGAGCACCCCAGTGGGTGCATGAGCGGAGGGCAAACTCACACAGGAAGACATTTAACGGCACGCTTGATTGGAAGGATGGGGCTCTGGTTCCAGACGTTAAAGTCTCAACCAACGCTGCCACTGACTTTATTCTGGGGAACCACCTCTCTAAGAGGAAGAGGAATAAGATATTGAATGGCAATTATGTAGATATGTTTTCCTTGCTGCCCCCAGCTCAGGTCAAGGGAAAAGGGGAAAAAATTAAGTACTATGGGAAAAGGAGGTACAGGGTACCCCGGGTAGAGCGAACGTTCGAGAATTGGCTTAATGGCTATCAAGTGTTTATGGCTGTGGTGTCAAGTTGCTATCCCAAGAGGGGCGCGCACCTCGTGTCCTACCTGGCACACGTCAGGAGGGCACGGGAGATGGCAGGAGATGAAGCTGCTTTGGCGTATGATGAAGACTTTCGGAGGAATGCCTCGCTGCTGTCTTCAACGCGCTGGGACCAAAAGGACAACAATTGCTGGTTTGAACATGTGGGGCCCAATATTGAGAAGAAAGCCGCTCAACAGCCAAAATCTGGCAAGGTGGAGACCCAACGCCGTAGGCAGTGCTGGGACTTCAACAAGGGTACCTGTCAGCGCGTTACTTGAAAGTACTTGCACGAATGCGATAGGTGCCTAGGCAGCCACCCAGCAGTCAACTGCTTCAAAGGGAGGCAGCAGCCCTTTCGGGGAGGCAGGGGTCACCTCTCCCGGGGAAACAGGGGTGGCCCCGCCGGACCTGCAGCCCCCTCCCAAGGGCCAACTGGGGCTCGTTACTAACATCTCCCTAGGCCTTGCGTGCTCTCCGATAAAATTGGAGCCCTTGAGAGCATTGTTAAAGTTCTATCCAAATAGACGTGCAGCCCACCTACTGGATGAAGGGTTTTCTGAAGGTTTTAGAATTCCGGTTGCCTTCACACCCAATTCCAGTTGCCCCCCTAACCAGAAATCAGTATTAGAAAGGCCCGACATCGCGTTTAAAAAGATACAGAAGGAGATTACAGCCGGCAGGGTGGCCGGTCCATTCGCAACTCCGCCTATCGAAGGGCTTCATATCTCCCCCCTTGGTATTGTCCCAAAGAAGGCCCCCGGTGAATTTAGAATGATACACAACCTGTCCTATCCCAAAGGATCCTCGGTTAATGACGCCATTCCCCAAGAGATGTGCACGGTGAAGTATTCGTCTTTCGATCAAGCTGTGCGGTTGGTGCGGAGCTTCGGCAGGGGCGCCTTTTTGGCAAAATGCGACATCGAGTCAGCATTTCGCCTACTCCCGGTTCATCCGGAAGACTACCACTGGTTGGGTTTCAAATTCCAGGGAGCTTACTTCATTGACAAAGCTATGCCCATGGGTTGTTCTGTTGCCTGTGCTGCGTTCGAGACCTTCAGCACATTCTTGGAATGGGCCCTAAAGTTTAGAACTGGCTCTCTGGGGGTGGGTCATTATCTCGATGATTTTATTTTGGTGGCAAGTGACGCTGGGGAGTGCAGGTCCCTCCTCCTGGCCTTCGAGTCCTTAGCTAGGGAACTGGGTGTCCCTCTGGCAAGCGAGAAGACCGAGGGCCCGGTCTACCTTAGAGATCTTGGCCGGGCCCCCAAAACCCTCAATATTCATTCAGCAGCTATATCCTTCTTTTCTAAAACTTTATTTTCTGTGGATCCCTGTTCGCATTTCGTTGTGTGTAAGATGCTTGAGGGCTGGCACAGGTCCAGGCCTCACGGCCGGGACAGGAGAAGGCCAATAACTTTAGATATACTCACCCAAATCCGTAGGAAGCTGAGGGCCCTGTGTTGGTCAAGATATGAAGCCAGATTATTTTCAGCAGCGTTTTCTTTCGCATTTTTTGGCGCCCTACGCATAGGCGAAGTGGTTTGTGAGGACCGCGCAGCGTCCAGGGGGCTACTACTTGAGGACGTAACTGTGGGCAGTGCGCATGTAATGTTAAGAATCCGTAGTTCGAAGACTGATCAGCTTGGCAAGGGAGCCTTGGTTCGCCTCCAGGCGACTCAAAAGGCGGGCCCTTGCCCTGTAAAGGATGCTAGAAAATACCTGTGTGTAAGACCAGAATCTAGTGGCCCCTTTTTCTTGCATTCCGACGGTTCCTCCCTCTCAAAGCAGCAGTTCACGAGGGTCATGCGCAAAGCAATTGCCGCCATCGGGCTTCCCCAAGAGGAGTATGCCGTGCACTCCTTTCCCATTGGGGCGGCGACCACCGCCGCCCATATGGGCTTACCGGCTGAAAGAATTATGGACATGGGGCGCTGGAAATCCAACGCATTCCAGGGTTATATACGGTAGACCTTCTAAATTCCCCTCAGCTTTCCCCCTGGGCACTCCTCCTGATCCGGTTCTCCGATTCTCTCTTTTCAGGTACTGGTGTGGTTCGACTGTGGATCCTCGGCCACAGCATCGTATATTGGGCAAAGCGGCGCGCCGAACAAAGGGGCTGGGTTAAAGAGCTACGGCTACCCAGCTGGGTCAAACTATCATGGATCACTAGGAGGGGTATGCGTTGGGAAGAGTTTTTCCCAGTTGTATCCAAAAAAATCGCTGCCGAGGGCCCACCCAGTGCCTTGGTCGTCCAGCTGGGCGAGAACGACTTGGCGTATAGGAAAGGGGTGAACTTGATGTGGAACATTATCAATGACTTGGAATTGTTGAGGGCATCCCATGAAAACATTACAATAATTTGGTCATCTTTGCTGGAAAGGCGATGTTGGCGGGATGCAGAGAAACCCATTGCTGTGAATAAAGCTAGGAGGATTGTGGAGCGCACGGTGGCACGTAGAGTGGCCGCATGGGGCGGTCGGGTCATTCAGCACCCATGCATACGGTTTGACAAGGAAATGCTTTATCGCTGGGATGGCGTGCATCTATCTGATGCGGGAAATGATATTTGGTTGGCTGATATTTTTCAAGGTGTTAGGGATTGGTTACAGGTCTGAGGGTATTGGCGGCGAGCCGGCTTGAGGCTCGGTGGCGGTAGGCATTGGCCGGGGTATTGTCATGCAGATGAGGTTGGGGGGGGAGGAACGCCATCACCTCCCCCAATGCTTGAAGGGTAGTTCGTTAAAGGACTCCGAGGGGCGACGCCTCGTCCGAAACCTACGGAGGCTAGGGCCTAAAGCGCGCCCCCGAGCGGTAACCCCTCGGGGAGCGCCTAGGGATACGCATCTCAGGTGGCTCCCCCTGTTGGTGTTTAACCCTTCCCGGTCAGACCGGATAGTCGGTTAGGGGCCAATGCCTAAAGCCAATACCCTTCATTTCCTGTAATCAATAAAGTTGTGGCCATTTTCGCCCATTAACCTAAAACGCTGTGTCCGTTGTCTTTATTTATTCCACCTGTGGGGGGGGAGGGAATAGCCACACAATGCCCCTTCCGATCGTCAGGAGGAGGCGGGGTTGCGGGATCACGACCCCGCCCACACTCGCTCTCGCGAGGCTGGCGCCAGCCTCGCGGGAAACAGGGATTCCCCCAATTAGCATCCCCTGTGGCGCCAGCCAATCGGCTGGTGGCAGGGGCGGGCCTTAGAAAGGCCACTTAAGGTCGGGGCAGCCCTCGGCTTGCCCCTTTTCACCCTGGAGACGACGCGGTTTCCCACCCACCCGCCCTCTAGGTTTTGCCACTGACCTTGCTATGGGCTTTGGCTGGTCGCCGCAAGGGGCCTGGTAGGAGTTTTTCCATTTGGCTAATTGGCTGGTTTTGTGAGCCACTTGGTTTTTTCGCCTACCTCGTAGCAAATCGTCACAACTCCCTCGGTTTTGGCGGTAGGCATTGCGCGGGGTATTGTCATGCAGATGAGGTTGGGGGGGAGGAACGCCATCACCTCCCCCAATGCTTGAAGGGTAGTTCGTTAAAGGACTCCGAGGGGCGACGCCTCGTCCGAAACCTATGGAGGCTAGGGCCTAAAGCGCGCCCCCGAGCGGTAACCCCTCGGGGAGCGCCTAGGGATACGCATCTCGGGTGGCTCCCCCTGTTGGTGTTTAACCCTTCCCGGTCAGACCGGATAGTCGGTTAGGGGCCAATGCCTAAAGCCAATACCCTTCATTTCCTGTAATCAATAAAGTTGTGGCCATTTTCGCCCATTAACCTAAAACGCTGTGTCCATAGTCTGTCTTTATTCCACCTGTGGGGGGGGGGGAATAGCCACGCAAAAGCGAAATCACCCCCACACCATGCAAAACTAAGGTTTAACTGGCTTTGGGGTTTCTGCGCAATTTACTTTTCCCCTCTTGTCGGGGGTTTCTGGTGGTATTTCTTCTGCTTCTCACATTTCTACTTCTTTTCTTTTCTTTTCTTTTTTAATAAAGTTTATTGGTACAACAAGAAAAAAGAAAAAGAACACAAGTACCAAATTACGCACAAGAATAACCATAGACACATAATTTTCTTAGCAAATAATAAAACATCTATTGGTCTTAACACTAAAGAACCAACCTCCCTTCTATTCCATATTTCAAATTCATATTACTTATTGCCAATACACACTTTTATCATAATTAAACTTATTCTTAATACCGTATTTTTTGCCCTATAGGATGCACTTTTTCCCCTCCAAAAATGAAGGGGAAATGTGTGTGCGTCCTATGGGGCGAATGCAGGCTTTCGCTGAAGCCTGGAGAGCGAGAGGGGTCGGTGCGCGCCGACCCCTCTCGCTCTCCAGACTTCAGGAGAGCCCCAGCGCCAGCCCCACAAGGTCGGGGGACAGAGGGAGGCGGAACGCCGCCATCCTGCTGTCTCCCGAAGTGGTTTGGAGGCTGACGGCGGGGAGACCCCGCCGCCAGCCCCGCAAGCTCCGGGGACAGCGGGGAGGCGCAGCGCGTCATCCCGCTGTCCCCGGACCTGATCTGAAGGCGGGCAGCGGGGAGAAGAGCGCTTCTCCCTGCTGCCGGCCCCACAAGCGCCTGGGGGGGAAATAATTTTCCCCCCCTTTATTTCCCCCCCCCAAAAAAACTTGATGCGTCCTATGGGCCGGTGCGTCCTATGGGGCGAAAAATACGGTAAATATAATTTCTTATATCTACCTTGCAACTATTACTCGAATGCTGCAACAGAATTTAAACTACTATATTTATTTTTCAGATATTCTTTGAAAACCTTCCATTTTGAAACAAATTCCTGTTTTGATTTATTCTTTATTTTTTCTGATAAACCATCTAATTCGGCATATTCTGTCAGCTTTTGAATCCAATCTTGTATAGAGGGGATTTCATTACTCTTCCATTTTGCTGCGATCAAAACTCTTGCTGCTGCTGTCACATATAAAAAGATACCCTTCCTCTTTTGTGGAATATCTAAATCTGTTATTCCCAGGAGGTAGGCCTCTGTTTTTTTATTGAAAGAGATCTTTATCATTTTTTGCAGTTCTGCATGTATACTCTCCCAGAATACCTGTATTTTCCTACATATCCACCACATATGGTAGAATGTTCCTGAGTCCCCGCATTGCCAACAATTACTTGACACATTTTTATACATTTTTGAAAGTTTCCATGGTGTTAGAATACCATCGATGTTGCATTTTTTGAAAGTTCTCTCTAATCGTGTAACAATTTGTGAATTTCCAATTGATCTTCCATAAATTTTCCCATTGTGCCATGGTTATTGAATGGCCAAAATTCTGGGACCACCTCACCATTGCCACTGTTACCTCCTCCTCCTTGACTGTCCAGTCAAGGAGGAGTCGATAAGTTTTGGAAAGAGTTTTTCTTTTAGAATTTACCAGATCAGATTCGAATCGGGAAATTTCTGTTGAGAACCCCTTTTGTTTGTCAGATTTAATTTTTTCAAATAACTGATGGTATTGAAACCAGTCTGAGATGTGTTCTCTTATTTCCTCAAAGTTTTTAAATTTTATTTGGTAATCTCCATTTTTTAGAAGTGTTTTATATGTTGGCCAGCTTTCCTGGTTTTTTTTTCCGTTTTACTGCTATGGCTTCTATTGGAGAAGTCCACCACGGGACTTTAGGCTCCATCAGGTCTTTATATTTTTCCCATACAGCAAAGAGTGACTTTCTTATTATATGGTTGGTAATTTTTTAATGAATTTTCGCTTTTCCATATATCAGGTAGGCGTGCCATCCCCAACAGTTGTCAAAACCTTCCAGGAGGTCCGAATCCTGCAACGTGCACCAATCTTTTAGCCAGGTGAAACAGGCTGCCTCGTAGTAAAGTTTTAGGTCGGGTAGAGAAAAGCCTCCTCTCTCTTTTATGTCTATTAAGATCAGGTGTTTAATCCTAGGTTTCTTCCCTTCCCACAGGAATTTGGAAATTTCTCTTTGCCATATCTTGAGACAACCTGCTTCGCCCAGTATTGGAATCATTTGAAATAAAAAGATGAATTTTGGAAGCACATTCATCTTTATAATGGAAATCCTACCCAGAAATGTTAATTTTAGTTTACTCCAGGTTACAAAGTTTTTTCTAATCTCTAACCAAGTTTTGGCGTAATTATCCTGAAATAAGTTTATGTTCTTGGGGGTGATCCAAATACCCAAGTGTCAGAGCCGCTTCCAGGTCCCAGCTCACAGAGGACCACGCTAGCCGGCAGTATTGTACAAACTTCTTTATTGAGTTACAGTTTCCATTTTCAAGCCGCAGCGCGCAGCTCTACGTCTTAGAAGCTAGACCGGCGAAGCTCCGTCTGAGTCTCCGCCTCCTGTACACCAACTTAATACTCTAGCCTTACTCCACCTCTTCCGTCTTTCCTTTCTCCTCTGGGTCCCTCTACCCCCCGTGGTCTCTTCCTTCCTGGACTCTTCTGACGCTGACCCCCCCGACTCTTCTCCCTCCTTGCGGCGGGCTTTAGGACCTGGCTCCCTATCCGGGCTGCTTACTGTGCCGCCTTCCTGTGCATTTGAACTTGGCGCGCGCGCGCAGCCTTCAACCTTCCTCTTGACCGTTTCCTCGCTCCCCGATGGAGGTGTGGCCAATCCTAACTCCTGCCCTCCCGCTTGCGGCGAGCCGCCAGATCCCGATACCTGGGACCCCTCCCCCCTACTGCGCTCTGGTGGGGAAGCTGGTCCCGATTTCCAACTGCTGCTCTCTGAGTCCCCTCTGGTCCCTTCTACCTGGGGTGTCCCCCTAGGCGCCCCCCTTGCTCTGACCACTGGCGCCCCTTTCTGTGAATCTTCCGACTCACTGGAAAGACTCGGAGATCTCGGGCCGCTGTCATCGCTCATTTTACCTTCGGATTCCCCCCCCCCTCGCTCTCTGTTTCCTCCCTTTCCTGTGCCTCTGCTCCTGAACCCCTGACATCCATCCCCCCCTCGAAGCCCCCCCTTCCCCCCTCCCCTCCTTCAGGCGTGGGTGCTGGGTGCTCCGTTGATATGGGGGTGAGTGCCGGATACAGTTCATTCCCCGTGGCGTACATCCAACTGGATAAGTCTGGCTCTTCCTCCTTGCACTCGCCGACATCGATCTCCTCTGCTTCCATCTCTGTGCCGCCGTGCTCGAACCCAAGGTCCTCCCCGAACACGTCCATGTCCATCTCTCCCTCGGTCCCT
Source organism: Podarcis bocagei (assembly GCF_964188305.1). Lineage (NCBI taxonomy): Eukaryota > Metazoa > Chordata > Lepidosauria > Squamata > Lacertidae > Podarcis > Podarcis bocagei. The sequence goes on along the minus strand of NC_138131.1, from coordinate 91,248,764 downwards.
TCTGGGGACGTTGCTCGCCCGGGACCCTCCAGCCACTTCCTGCGCCACTGCTCCTCTGGTCGGTCATCCCACCAATACGAGGGTTCTGAGGCAGATCCCGAGGGTGACCCCTCTGGGGAACGTGTGTTCAGTGTCGGTTCCTCATCCGAGTCGAACCCCTGGAACGTGCTGGCTGAAAGCGTGGGTGTGAAAAGCCAGTCGTCGAAAAACTCGGCTGGCATGGGCCTGTGTGGGAAGAGGGCATGAAACTCGTCTTTTAGCAGACGTTCTTCCAAAGCGTAGCCCGGCACCCAGCTGTTGGCACTGACTGGGGTGCCTTCTCTGGCGAGAAGGTATTCCACTCCGTCTTCCCCCCATCTTGAGTCTAAAATCTCTGTGACCTCGTTGATGGGCTCCCCCTCTGGTGACCCCCCCTGCGTGGTCCTTTCCCTGAGCGGGCTTGGTGCCGTCCCTGGCTCCTGAAATCTGTGCGGTGCCTTGTAGGGAGTGAGCACTGATCTATGGAAAACCGGATGCATCCTGGATCCCTCCGGAAGTGTCAGCCGGAAAGCCACCGGGTTGACCTGTGCCTCGACTTGGTAGGGCCCTAGCTGCTTATGGCCGAGCTTCTTTTGCGCTAACGATCTGGCCGGCACTGCCTGGGCTGCCAACCAAACCCAGTCTCCCACCTGTATTTCTTCCCCAACCCTCCTGTGTCTGTCAGCCTGCAGTTTGTATGCGTGCTTAGCTAGCTCTAACTGCCTTCGAAGCTGTTCGTGGACCTCCTGCAACTCTGACGCGAAGGCGTCCGCTGTCTGTGGCTCCCCCTCCCCCACTCTCTCTAATCCCGGGAAGGTTCTGGGATGCCTCCCATTGTTGGCGAAGAACGGCGTCACCCCCGTGGACACGTGCTTCGTGTTGTTGTAGACGAACTCGGCGAGTGGCAGGTAGTCCACCCACGTTGCAGGCTGCTGATTTGCGTAACATCTCAGGTACTGCTGCATGATGGCATTGACCTGCTCCGCTTGCCCGTTGGTCTGCGGGTGTCTCGCCGACGCTAGGTTGATCTTGACGTTCAGGATGCCCATCAGCTTCTGCCAGAAGTTCGAGATGAACTGCCGCCCCCGGTCGGACAGTATAGACCGTGGCAGACCGTGAACCTTGAACACGTGATCTATGAACAGTTTGGCTGTCTGTTCCGCCGTGGCCACCTTCGCACACGGAATGAAATGTGCCATTTTGGTTAACAAGTCCACCACCACTAGCACTGCTGTCTTGCCCCTCGAGCTGGGCAGATCCGTGACAAAGTCCAGGGCCACTCTCTCCCACGGTTCGAGCGGAGTTTGCAGCGGTTCCAGCAGTCCCGCCGGCGGTTTGTGCACTGGCTTAGCCCTCTGGCAGGTGTCGCACCTCGCGACGTAATCCGCGACTTCCCCCCGCATCTTGGGCCACCAGAAGTCTCTGGCGAATAATTCTATCGTCTTCTCTGTGCCAAAGTGCCCGGCGGTGGGTGCGTCGTGCAACTGCTGCAGTACCTTAGCGCGGAGTTCGTCTCCCGGCACGTAGAGGGCCCCTTTGCGCATGAGCAACCCTTTGCGTATCTGGAACTCGCCGCCCTTCGCCGTGCCCCTGTGCACCTCCTCCATCTTCGCTCGTGCGAAAGAGTCGTCCTGCAGCGCGCGACGTACCGCATCCAGGTCGACGGTTGCCGAAGCGCACGCCCACGCTTCTGGTGCGAAAATGTGCTTGACCGCCGCTGGCGTTGCCTCCTCGAGGTATTGCGGCTTCCTGGACAGTGCATCCGCCATGATGTTGGTGTCACCTGGGACGTACTCTATCCTGAAGTTGAAGTCCGCAAAGAACTCCGCCCAACGTAAGTGCCTCTGGTTCAGGAACCTCGCCGTGCACCAGTACTCCAGATTCTTATGGTCCGTGCGGACCTGCACTGTCTGTTTGGCTCCGATCAGGAAGTGCCTCCACGCCTTGAATGCTGCGTGAATGGCAAGCAACTCCCTGTCCCAGATGGTGTAGTTCTGCTCCGACTTGCTGAGCTTCCTGGAGTAGAAGGCGCACGGCCTCCAATCCCCATGCGGATCTTGCTGCAACGGGACTGCTCCCACGGCCCTGTCTGAGGCGTCTGTCTCAACCCTCATCGGTTTGCTAGGATTTACATGCAGCAGCTGCTCTTCGGACGAGAAGAGACGCTTGAGTTTCTGAAAGGACTGCTCCGCCTGCTCCGTCCAGATGAACTTCTTCTTCTTGGAGCTGAGCGTGTCGGTAATGGCCGCCGTCTGCATCGCGAACCCCTTGATGAACTTTCGATAGAAGTTAGCAAAGCCGACAAACCGCTGGACCTCCTTCCGGTTGCGCGGGCTCTTCCAGTCCAACACTGCGCGAACCTTGGCGCTGTCCATGGCGAGCCCCTTGTCCGACAATTTGTAGCCCAGGAAATCCACCTCCGTCATGTCGAACTGACACTTCTCCAGCTTGGCGTACAGTCTATGCTCCTGTAGCCTTTGCAGAACTTCCTTGACGTCTCTGTCGTTAACCTCCTGCGATTCTGAAAATATCAGGATGTCGTCCAGGAAGCAGACACACTTCTTGTAAAGGAGCCCCGCTAACACGTGATGCATGAAAGCTTGAAAACAGTGGGAGCCATTTTGTAATCCAAAGGGCATAACTCTGTATTCGTAGGTGCCCAGGGGCGTGAACATGGCTGTCTTCCACTCGTCGCCCTCCCGTATGCGAATAAGATTGTACGCCCCTTGCAGATCCAACTTGGTGAACACGCGTCCTTTGCGCATCGTCGTGAGGAGGTCGTCGATCTTGGGCATGGGGAAAGCCGTGGGCTTGGTTTTCGAGTTCAAAATGCGATAGTCCACCACCAGCCTTTTTTGGGGCGTGTCCTTCTTCTTCACAAAGAATACGGGACTGCCCCCCACTGCCTGGGACTCCCGGATGAACCCGCGCTTCAAATTATGATCTATGAACTCCCTGAGTTCCTGTAGTTCATCTTCAGTCATGGAATATAGGTTCCCTGTCGGCAGCGTCGCCCCTGGCAGAAGGTCAATCTTGCAGTCATAGGGCCTGTGTGGAGGTAGCTTGTCCGCTTCCTTCTCGCAGAAAACCTCCAAAAATTCTGCGTACTTGTGGGGCACTGCTTGCAGCGTGCCCAATTGCAGCTGTGCGTCCTCTTCTTCCCCCTCCAGTCTGGGTAGGATGCAGTGTTCTGCACAGTAAGAGGAGCCGAAAGTTAGTTGCCGCTGGTACCAAGCCAACGTCGGACTGTGCCTGTCCAGCCAACTCATGCCCAATACTACAGGCGTGTCCGACAGTTGGGTGACATTAAAGCTGATGACTTCCCTGTGATTTCCAATTTGCATCACCATCGGTGGCGTTTGCTTCACCACTTGCCCCCCTAGCAATTCTCTGCCATCCACCGTGACAACCTTCAGGGGCAGCGTGGCTGGCAGTAGCGTTATCTTGTGCTGCTCGATGAAATCCTGCCCTATAAAATCCGCGTTGCTACCAGAGTCAATGGTAATTGGCACTTCCATTGTAAGTCCGTTGGGTAGCTGAAGCGATGCGGTGAGCTGCACTACTGGTTTGGGCGGGAGGGGGTCTGTGGGCTGCAACATCCCTGGGGACTGCTTCACTGACTCGTCTGGCTGGGCCCCAGTGCCTCTGTTTCCAGCCAGACTCCGTCGTTTCCCTGCTGTGGTTCTCTCTGCTGAGTTGCTTCTGTTACCGTCGCGGAGGCTGCAGTGTGCTTGTGGAGCCTCTGGGGACACTCTTTCGCCATGTGCTGAGGACTGTCACAGAGGTAGCACTTCCTGTTCCCTCTAGGAGGCTTCGCCTTGACTGCTCCCGGTGCTAGGGCTCTGGTTGCTGACTGAGCCCTGGCACCTCCAACCTCCATAGGTTCCCCTCCTCCTCCTGGCGGAGGCGTGGAGAGCGCACGCGCTGCATCCCTGGGAAAGAAGGAAGGCGCTCTCGCCGACTCGCGTCCTCCACGCCCTTCATCTCTGCTCCATGGACGTTCTTCTAGACGCACTCCAATCGTCAGCGCCCTCTGAACGATCTCCTGAGTGCTCCGGGGCCTCTCCCCCCTCGCAATTTCGTCTTTTACCGCACTGTTCAACCCTTCCCAGAACAGGTCTCTGACTGGAGCTGAATCCTTGTCCCATTCCAGGGCACTGACCAGTGCAAAAAAGCGGGAATGATACTGCCTCACACTGGCCCTCCCTTGTTTCAGCCCATGTATCTCTTTTCTGGCGATATCAACGTCTATATTTGATAGAAAACACGAATCCATCGCTTTAATGAAGGCATCCGCACTTCGGAGCGCCGGATCCTTATCTCTCCATAGATTGCGCAGCCACGCTTTAGCGTCTCCATGCAGATGGGATAAAATAAACCCCACCTTCTCTTGCTCATCTCTAAAGTCTTTATCCAGCAGTTGCAGCGCAAACTGCACATCTGCTCGGAAGTTGGGGTACTGCTGTAAATTCCCATCGAAATGAGATACAAGGCTGCCTCCTCTTCTCCCCAGCCCAATTCCCTCTGATTTGGGTCCCGGTTGCCCCTGCTTAGTAAGCACTTCCAACCTGACTTGGAGATCCTTGTAGGCGGCAGCCGCTTCCTCCTCCCTCTTCCTGGAGGCTAGTATCTCGGTGTTTAGATGTGACACTGCATTTTGCAGGGCTGCTATCTGCTGTTCAGTATTCATCTCTTCCGACTTTCGTGAGCTTGCGAAGCACCAATCTCCACCCCTCGCTGCGCCCACTCACGCTGCGAGGCTTTTGGTGCAAAATCTTGGGACGGAGCTTACTGTCAGAGCCGCTTCCAGGTCCCAGCTCACAGAGGACCACGCTAGCCGGCAGTATTGTACAAACTTCTTTATTGAGTTACAGTTTCCATTTTCAAGCCGCAGCGCGCAGCTCTACGTCTTAGAAGCTAGACCGGCGAAGCTCCGTCTGAGTCTCCGCCTCCTGTACACCAACTTAATACTCTAGCCTTACTCCACCTCTTCCGTCTTTCCTTTCTCCTCTGGGTCCCTCTACCCCCCGTGGTCTCTTCCTTCCTGGACTCTTCTGACGCTGACCCCCCCGACTCTTCTCCCTCCTTGCGGCGGGCTTTAGGACCTGGCTCCCTATCCGGGCTGCTTACTGTGCCGCTTTCCTGTGAATTTGAACTTGGCGCGCGCGCGCAGCCTTCAACCTTCCTCTTGACCGTTTCCTCGCTCCCCGATGGAGGTGTGGCCAATCCTGACTCCTGCCCTCCCGCTTGCGGCGAGCCGCCAGATCCCGATACCTGGGACCCCTCCCCCCTACTGCGCTCTGGTGGGGAAGCTGGTCCCGATTTCCAACTGCTGCTCTCTGAGTCCCCTCTGGTCCCTTCTACCTGGGGTGTCCCCCTAGGCGCCCCCCTTGCTCTGACCACTGGCGCCCCTTTCTGTTAATCTTCCGACTCACTGGAAAGACTCGGAGATCTCGGGCCGCTGTCATCGCTCATTTTACCTTCGGATTCCTCCCCCTACCACTGAATGCAGGAAGAGCAGAGGACTGGAGTTATAGGAACTAATTCATCTTTTTCTTTCTTAGTCCACTTCTATTTTACTTTGATCCATTTTTAAATCTGTGAGTCCTTTGATTCCCTTTGGCAACAGAATCGATTTTTGGAGCAAAGGGTGAGCTGCTGAAAGGAGAGCTATTTATTTTTCCACTCCCAAACCCCTGAAAAATGTCAGATTTTGTGCAGACATGTGGATGCCCTGTAAAGTGATTGAATGAAGCAGGATGTGCCTCACTAAATAGCTGGTCTTGAAGCAGCCTGGTATTCAGTTCTTCCAAACAGGCCAAGATTCTGCCTAGCCCAGATCTCATGGAGACCTCCTATATGAAAGAGGCAAGAAACCCCACAGAGAACAAATGAGGACCTGGAAGAACCTTCAGAAGCCCCACAAGGCAACCTGAACCGCCTTGGCTGTTCTTACCACCACCGAAAACCACCCTGACCACATTCTGAGCCCTCTTTTGATCCCTGATGCTCCCTCTCCGGACCTCAGGAGATGGCAGTGGACCCTGATGGGAAGCTCAGAGCTGCAACACAGGTACTTGCTTGGCTGCCAGAAGGCACAATCACAAGGAATCTTTTGGGGAGCAAAGGTCTACTCAGCTCCTGTGCCCACGGCATACACTTATAAAGCACTATGACACCACTCCAGACAGTCATGGCTTCCTGGGAGCTGTAGTTTGTTGAGGATGCTGAGAGCTGTCAGGAGATTCGTAGCCCCCTCACAGAACTTCATTAGTTTGCAGAGACAACACCCTTCCGTTGCCCGCAATATGGTGAAGATATAAACTAGGAAGTATCTGGCCTAGTCAAGCTACTTTCGTGAGAACCAAACTTTTCCTGATGTGACCTTGCTGGAAAAGATTATAACAGAGATGAACTCACCTACGTATGTCTGAAACTTCCTCCCCTACCCTCCCAGAGCTACAGTTCCCAGAGTAGCTATACAATCAATCCCTCTTCCCAGGAAACTCTGAGAACTGTAGTTCTGGGAGGGGTATAGGGGGCTCCTAACAATGCTCAGCACCCTTAACAGACTACAGCTCCCATAATCCTTTGGGGAAAACATGACTGTTTAAAGAGGTATCATAGTGCTTTAAAGGTATGACTTGAATGTGGCCTAAGCATTGGCCATGGACAGAATGGGCAGGTTGCCACTGATAAGACTTTTGTTGTAAAGAGCTGTGTGCAATGAGCTGGAGAAGAAGCAGAAGCCGCAGTAGCAACCACCACCTTAGTAATAACCCATGAACTTTAGTGGTAATTTTACTATTGGAAACCAAGCTCCAACTATTCAAAATGCAAGGGAAATCTCCATGCAGTGTGTCACCCATAATCACCAAACTATCATGTGACAATTGCAGCAATAAAAAAGCAGGAACATGGGGATGCAATCACACTCTTTGCAATTCCCAAGTAATCTTCAAAAATCTGGAATGAAGCATTACAGGGCAATGAAGTGATCCTCTGTTTAGAAATCAACAAGCCACTGCTGTCAAAAGGGAGGGATGTTGCCTTAGACAGGGTATCAAAGGCTTGATTCCAGAACTGAACCCAGAGCCTCACTAAAATTCCTGGATATTTCATACTATCTACAGGAAACTCTGGTATTAAGCATTTGGCAGGTGAAGGACATCATCCTAAGCAGTGAACTTTCCAAATTTTAAAATAATTATAGTTGATTAATGGTGCTGTGACATGCTACAGAGATGAAGATTCTTCTTGCTATAATTCAGACACAGCAACACCAAATCATAATCAGAAGAAAATAAAATACAGTTGCAAAGCCAGGCAGTGTTGATGGCACCTGGGAGACTGATGGGTAGGAGCTGATAGAGGAGCCAGCAGTATCAGACTCAACTCTGTTCATTACCATAATAAAATGGTAATGAAGGCTGAGGGTGCAAATTCAAAATGGAGCCAGATGGATAAACAAGTGCATAGGCACAGTGGCAGAGCTTCATGCTCCGGCACTGAGGGCAGAGAGCAGGCGGGGGCAGGGCTGGCACGCGTCCTGGGGGCGCGGTATGCCGCCTGTGGGGGTGGGACGCCCAGTGTGGGCGGGGGGGGGGGCAACCACGATGGAACCCCACTGGGATTGCTCTGCCGGGGGTGGTGCGCTCCGCCCGTCCCCTCTTCCTCCACCAGTGCATAGGCAGCACATGTCAGTTCAAGAAGGACACTGACAAACTGGAACGTGTCCAGAGGAGGGCAACCAAAATGGTCAAAGGCCTGGAAACGATGCCTTATGAGGAACGGTTAAGGGAGCTGGGCATGTTTAGCCTGGAGAAGAGGAGGTTAAGGGGTGATATGATAGCAATGTTCAAATATATAAAAGGATGTCACATAGAGGAGGGAGAAAGGTTGTTTTCTGCTGCTCCAGAGAAGCGGACACGGAGCAATGGATCCAAACTACAAGAAAGAAGATTCCACCTAAACATTAGGAAGAACTTCCTGACAGTAAGAGCTGTTTGACAGTGGAATTTGCTGCCAGGGAGTGTGGTGGAGTCTCCTACTTTGGAGGTCTTTAAGCAGAGGCTTGACAACCATATGTCAGGAGTGCTCTGATGGTGTTTCCTGCTTGGCAGGGGGTTGGACTCGATGGCCCTTGTGGTCTATAACAACTCTATGATTCTATGATTCTATGACTCTGGAACAGAAGCATTGCTTGTAGCCATCTCTGATAATACACTTTCATGATCCTTGTATGATTTTGCTATCCTCTTGGACTACTGTTGTGCTGAACATTTAGCCCACATTTTAATTTTAAGGGAGCCAAGGGGTGGCTGTGAGAGTCCCTTGTCTCATTCTAAAATTATCACCCCAGGGATTTGCATTCTGCAGCTTTCCTAGGCAACCACTCTTCAAAGCCCAGGGAACGCCACAATAAGGCAACTCCTACTAGGAGGCATATTCAGATCAGGACGTGTGAGCAGCCCGGGAGGCTGAGGGGTGTTGAGGAAATCATAGCATTGTAAAGTTGGAAGGGCCTCCCCAAGGGTCATCTAGTCCAACCCCCTGCAATGCAGGAATCTCAACTGAAGTATCCATGCCAGATGGCCATCCAACCTCTGCTTAAAAGCCTCCAAGGAGTCTGTTCCACCGTTAAATGGCTCTTATCTTCAGAACGTTCTTCCCAGTTTAATCAGAATCTCCTCTTTTGTTATTTGAATCTGTTGGTTTGGGTACCACTCTCTGGAGCAGCAAAAAACAGGCTTGTTTCCATGAGGCAGCCCTCTACAATTCTATGGTTCTATGTAAGATAGCAAGTGGCTTAACATTTTGCCAACTCTGCAGTGGGTGGCACACTCTGCTTGCTGGCTCAGACAGAACACATATTGGAGGGTCTTGCACTTTCTCTGGCTCTCCTCCCACTCCAGGGATCTCCAAGAGCAGGCCTTGTGCAAGACCAGCATTATATGAAAACAGCAGCCTCTCAAGCAGAGAGGCTGAACTGAGATCCATTGACTTTCTGTAATGCTCCTAGAAGGATAGGCTAAAAGGGGGCAGGGAATTCAGACAAATGAGCCCAAGCAGATGGCTTGATTTTCTGAAATGCTGCACCATGCAGCCTGCAAAGCAGGGACATCTCCATCATCTCCTTTCTCAGGCTGCAGCAGATGGATCCAGCACAGCAGTCTCCTTGTAGAACCACCCAGCCCAAAATGCCACCTTTGCCAGCCGTTAGTCTTACCTTTGCAAGCCCCTGCAGCACCCAGGTGGCAGATGGCGGCCAAAACTCGCCAGATGGCCTTCTGCTCCTCCACCACAATTCCCAGGATCTCCATGGCAGTGTGGAGCTGAGCAAATGCAGCTGAGGCCTTCTGCTTCTCTTCAGCCTGCAAGGAGAGAAAGGAACAGCCAGGTCTATGGCATGAGGGCATGGGCTGGGACCAGAGATACCAAGGTGCCTTCAGAAAGAATGGCAGCATACAAAGCACCCTTATAAAGAACCCGATAGGGCCAGAACCTCTCCAAAATACATCACCTACATTGATTATTCTTAAACCAGCATGTGAACATAGGAAACTAAGAAAAACCTGCTGGGTCAGGCCAATGGCCCATCTAATTCAGGATCCTGCTCCCACAGTGAATGCCCCAAAGGGAAACCCATAAGCAGGACCCAAGCTCAAGCTTCCAGCCCCAGGTTGGCGAAGGGTCCAGTAGAAGGAACCCCCAAGCTACAGAACTGAATGAGAGATAGTGCCTAGGTTACTTCCCTTGTAAGGACGGTAGAATCTTTCAGTTTCAGTTTCTTAAGTCACAGGCAAAAATACACCATAAATAAGACATTGTGGGGGCCAGGCTTCTGCTGAGGGGGAGCAGAACCTCAGATAATTGAGTACTTTCAATGCTTTTCAATAATATTTTTGGATCTGCCCCTCCTTGGCTATACCCATGTCTTAAGCTTAGCTCTCCTCATTTCCATGTCACCTTAAAAATATTTTGCCACATTCCCACATCAGTTTGCAATTAAAAGAAAAAATCACCAGCATTTTTAGTGCAAATTTCTCATAACATGCACATAGTTTGTATGTATAACTTGCCTAATGTATTTTTGTAAAACAATTTAAATTAATGTAATACATTTCTGTATGTTATTTCCCTAATACATGCATTTCTGGACACATGGCTTGACTGGAGGACAACCTTGCAAAATTCAGCAAGTGTGGATTTCAAACAATGGCTGCACTTCAGTACTCATTTTGTTTTGGGAAGTGCAAATTAAGTAGGTTTGCCTTTAAATGCAAATTGAATCACATTTCTCCTCCATCCCTAGTCCCTTGTTGTGTTTGAGTGTGATCAACAGACAGAATTCAGTATGGCTGGGCTAAGCAATTGGGAGGAGGTGCAGAATTGTGCGGGGGACGGCCCTTGCCTGCTGTGCCCTATACCACCCCCGAATTTATGGGGGTGGGGGCACTAGGCACAAAGCCCTCCTGTGGGATTTCCGGCTCTCCTGGACGCCGTTCCTGATTCGCGCCGCTAGTTGCAAATGATCTTTAAAAGAAACAATTTGGACAAGATTAATTGCACATGCTTCAAGGAAAAAGGGGAGTAAAGACTGCTGACAGAAGAGATCTCTGATAACAAGACAAGAATAAAATATGAGAAGATACGTCAAGATATGGTATGACAAATGGGGGAGGGGGGAGAAAACCTGCCTTCCTTTTTTTATGTGATTTAACAAGAATCCCCTCCCCTAATGAGTCAGAAACTAAGGACTTAAGCTGTGGATTTAAGGCTGTGTGGAGATAAACTTTCGATCCAAAGCAATGTTTCAAGATGAAGCTGGAAAGCTAAGAGTTCTGGAATGACGCAGTTAAAAATGCCGTCGCCATTTTGGGAGGCATTGTTGGAGCTCTTGGGTCTGGGAGGAGAAAGAGAGAAATAGAGTTGTTTACATATCGTGGATCAACTCCTCGGTGGGACTTAAGAGCGACAAATGCCAAAATTTATGATGGAAAGAACGAGGTTATCTACTAAGGAGATATATGGAAACCATCTGGACTTAGTGGAGGAACGGGAAATCCACACAGGATTATTATACTTGCTATCGGCTTAAGGAGACCAACAGAAGAGATCGTAAAGGAAAAAGAGAAATTATATGAATAAGATATGATGTGGAAACACCAAGATAAGACTGGATAGAATTATGAACTTTGTTTGGACTGATTGGGACTGATTTGGACATTAACGCAGTAAAGAAGATGATCTGAATCCCCCTTTGGATCTTGAAGTATGGGTTCCCCCAACAAAATTTAAAAATTTGGCTTTGTAATTTGGAATTTATATGATGTGATTTAATTTGATGTGATTAGCCAGTTAATAAAAATTATTTTAAAAAAAATACAAAGGGGGAGCCATTAAGATTCCAAACAGAAAACTGGATAAAATAAAGGAACCAGTGAGCTAAAACCTGGCATCATTCATACAAGAGAAAAGGTTTGTGCATTTTCAGAAGATGTACATAAAAGTTGAAAACCTGGAGGCAGAGATGACCCTACTTCAGAGCAGTAGATGGAAGTAGGGCTTCCATTTGATGAGCACCTACAGCTCTTGACCACAGAGAAAGTTGCTGAAAGAGCACAGGGTGGTTAATCCTGCCATGTCTCTCCCACACTGGACATGACTGGGGTCATTCCCCAGCACTGGGCAGCTTTTTCTAATTTCAGAAAATGTTCTCCGTTGCATCTCTGCATGATTGATTGTTGTTGAATTCCATACTTCTAAGCAGTCTCTGCTAGGATGATTAATTCTAACTCTGGCAATTCTCTGCGTTGTGATTACTGACTCAGATACATGGCCAGAATCACCAGTCCTCCTCCAGTGAGGTTGCCTGACGCCTCTCTGTATGTCATAGCTCTGTGCTTCTTTCTACCCATTCAGAATGGATGAGTGACTGACAGGTGAGTGACAGAGACCCAAGGAAGGGGCTTCTCCAAGGCTGAGTAATTCCTACTTAAATGTATTTGAAAAGTAAACCTTTTCAATAGTGTTTCCAATTCTAATTAAGCCATGCTCTTGGCTACCAAACATTTGAGACTTGAGATCTTGAAACTTTCAAAGGGGAGTGTGTTTGGCTCAAAGCAACTTTCTGAAACACTACAGCTGGAATAGACAGAAGGGCTGAGCATCCGCTGAGGACGGCAGAAAATCCCATTAACCAGCAAGTCCCAGAACTCTTTCAGACATCTAAGGGCCCCTCCCCATTCAACTTCAACAGACAGCATGTGTCACCAGATCAGAGAACACACAGCAAAGCTCCAAACTGTCACACTCCTCCTCAGTGCTTCCTTGGAGTAGAGCCTCTGGCTGTGAGGCAGACCATTTCATTGGGAATCCTGTTTTGCTAAGGTTTTTTTTGTGTATTTATTTTTTTGAGCCGTTCTTTGAAGTGTTGCTTTTAAAGCAGGGTGAAAACAATCACTTGAGAGGATTGTTCTGATCATGAAACAAACTTCAGAACATGGTTTGAAAAGAAGCATGATTCCTGGCTTGGCACTCACTCCAGCTACTTTCAGTGACACACCAACCTTTTGACTTTAAAATCTTGAAAGAGCTGCAATTGTCAGTAAGGACAAATGGACTTCAAGCCCCATTTACACAGGCTCTTTTGGAAGCCACATTAGCCCAGCTTTTGGTTCCAGATGACATCAAGCTTTTGGCACGTACAGTGTTACCCCAATCAGCAGGTGTTTTGTTTGCCCACGAATGGGAAACTGCCTGCCGTGCTTATGCTCCAGCTTTGTTTCAACAAATCAGGGGAAATAATCCAAATATTACCCTTGCAGACGTCATAGATGCCATGATGGGGCGTGGTCCTTTCACTCAAGCTTCAGTGCAAGCCACACTGCTGCAAATCTTATTGAGGGACACTGCTCTTGCTGCTAAACAAGCAATGAGAAAAATCCCAGAACCCACCAGTATTCAATCAAGGTGGGGTTCAATCAGGCAAGAGGCAAGAGAATCATATTCTTCCTTTATGGACAGGCTGCTTACAGCAGTGAGTCGTCAAATTGAAAATCCTGAAGCCAAACAAATAATTATCAAACAATTGGCCTTTGAAAATGCCAATGAGGATTGTAAGGTTGCGTTACAACCGATGATACACAATCCTGCCACAGACACAGCAGCCATGCTTCGCATTTGTCAGTCTGTTGGTACAACCACCCACAAGGCTCATCTGCTGGCAGCAGCGCTAAATGAAAACCAGCCTGTAGCCACCGATACAACTTGTTTCCAGTGTGGCAAACCAGGATCACTGATACCCCAGTGGGGGTAGAACAGTGGCCTCTACCAAAAGAAAAATCAGCAGCAGCGGCACCAGCTGTTTCTGAACAGCTTATTTCTGAACAATTGACTTTCGGCCACATTGAACCATCTTCATCCCACTGGCTCCAGCAGACAGGGAACGGTTTGCTTTTACATTGCCAGTATATAACAATTCGCAGCCCACCCAGTGATATCAGTGGGTTGTCCTGCCTCAAGGCATGCGGAACTCCCCTACACTTTGTCAACATTTTGTGGGTGAAGCATTGAAACCTTTCCGCATGCACCACCTAGAGGTGCTGCACACAAGCTGCATCTGGCAGTGTTTGCTACACCATTGTTGCCAACAGGAATTTATATGCTCAGACAGAAAAGAAGAAGACAATCTGCATTATAGAATGGCTACATTTACCACACACCCCACCTAAAAACATTTATTCCGTTGTTGAATCCACATCAGACATTGTTATCAAAGGACGTTCACGTGCTATAGCTTTGAGCGGTTCTGATGTTGCATCAATATATCTGCCCTTCTCACAGACTGAACAGCAGCATTTATTCATAACAAATGCTGCCGTGCAAATTGCCTTGGCTGATTTTATAGGTGTCATCACTTTAAAAAAAAAATCATATTTATTAAAGTTTCCAAAAAATATAGAAATACAAAGATAAAATACACTTAAAGCCTTACTTTCAATACCAACTTTCTGGGACTCCCCCTTCCCCCTCCCAGCTGTATTCCCCTTTCATGAATTTAGTTCTACAATCTCTCACTCCCCATTTAAAACTTAATTTGTTTAACCCACTATCCAATTTAAATTACACAATCTTACCTCCCTCCCATATCATTTACAAAAATAGAAAAAAAAGATTTTTCCCCCAGATCCACCCCAGTTTCCTTCCACGAATTCCCTTTTTTTTAAAAAAACATGTCCAATCAAAATGAAATGATATACAAGAGTTATATAAAGATATAAAAGATAAAAGATATAAAAAGATTCAAAAAATAGTTGCACAGCCTTTGGATTCCAAATCTCCCCCCCCCCTTCCCCGGTTTAGATTCCCTATGTCCATCAGTCTGTATGTTGTCAGCCTGGAGGTCTCGAAATCCATGGCCAGATTTCTCCCCAGTTCCACCTTGCCGGTTTTCTTTTAATTTATTTATTTTAATAATGTTTAACTTCAAACGTCCAATCTAAAAAAGGCCTTTAATTTCCTTGGTCTTTACCGCTCCTCCCTTTTTTCTTTCCATGTCGTAATCAGTCCTTTGTTCTTTTTATTCCTCACTTTCTCAGGTTTCTTGTCCTGTTCAGCTGCGAAAACGTTCTAATTCGGAAATCTGGTATCTCTACAGAGGTTTGTTGTTCAGGAACAAAAACTTACGTCCAGTCCCTTCCTTTTTTTTTTTAATTTAAATTCATCATTAATATACATATACAAGCATACAAACATACATTTCTTACAATCCTTAAAAATGTTCAAACATACTTACACTCAATCCCACAAATAGTTCCTTTCCCCATCACCATCCACCAACCCTTCACCCCACCTTTGTGTTTGACTTCCAATCTACTCAATTACAATTTCTTTCCACTTCTATTACTTTCTTTCACACACCTTTACCCTAATTTCATACTTCTTTTTCTATTACACATTGTTTTCCATCTTATTTGATATATCAGTATTTGAAACGGAACTTGTTTATTCTAATAGGAGTTCTGATTTTTCGATATGATTTTGCAAGTATCTTTTAAACACCTTCCAGTCCCTATCTATCTTTTCTTTTGAAATCCTTCCAATTTCTTCCATTGTTTTGGATATATTGTAATACTCCAATAATTTGGCAAGCCACTCTGTTTTTGTCGGTATTATACCACTTTTCCAGTTTTTCGCAATCAATAGCCTTGCTGCTACTGTTGCGTATAAATATAAGGTCTTACCTTCTTCCCTTAGGCTTCCTGGTACAATTCCCAATAGAAAACCTTCTGGCGTTTTCCTAAATGAGTATCTAAACATTTTTTTCATTTCATTATATATTATTTCCCAAAATTGTTTGATGTTTAAACAATTCCACCATATATGTATCATGGTACCTTTTCCCGTGTTACATCGCCAGCAGATATCGCTACAGTTTTTATTCATTTTTGCTATTCTTTCAGGTGTTAAATACCATCTATGTTGCATTTTAAGGTAATTTTCTTTCAGTATATAACACATGGTGAATTTCATATCTTCTTTCCACAATTTTTCCCATTGTTCAAACATAATATTTTTCCCAATATCTTGCGCCCATTTAATCATTGATGCTTTAACCAATTCATCCTTTGTTTCCCACTCTAAAATCAGATTATACAATTTAGATATATTTTTTGATTTTTCTTGTATTAAATATTTATCGAATTTTGATATTTCTTTTTCAAATCCTAACTTTTTGTCTTTTGCTAATCTATACTTAATTTGAATATATTGGAACCAATCACTAATATGAGCTTTAATCTCTGTGTAGTCCTTTAATTCCAATTCTCCGTTTTCTTCCTTTAATACAGTTTTATAGGTAGCCCAATTTTCTTTCATATTTAATTTTTTCACTGCGACAATTTCTGCTGGCGATGCCCACCAGGGAGTTTTCAGTTCTAAGAGTCTCTTATATTTCTCCCATATTTTATATATAGATTTTCTGATTATATGCCCTAGGAAGCCTTTATGTACTCTCACTTTTTCATCTATTAAATAGGCATGCCATCCAAATCTCGTCTCTACTCCCTCTAAATCCAATACATCCGAGTCATCTAATTTGATCCATTCCTTTAGCCAGGTCAGACCCACCGCATCGTGATATAACTCCATATCTGGGAGACCAAATCCTCCTCTCTCCTTCTTATCTATCATTATTTTGTGTTTTATTCTTGGCTTTTTCCCTGACCATATGAATTTAGCCAAATCTCTTTTCCAGTTATTAAAACATTTATCTCCTCCTAGTATTGGGATACTTTGAAATAAAAACATCATCCTTGGTAATATGTTCATCTTTATTACCGACATTTTCCCTAGTAAGGAAAGATTTAATTTTCCCCATACTTGCAAGTCATTTTTTATTTCATTCCATGTTTTCCCATAGTTCTCATTACTTAAGTCTATAGTATTTGTTGTTAAATTTATTCCAAGATACCTTATTTTCTTTTTAATTTCCAATCCTGTAATTTCTTGTAATTTCACTTTATCCTTTTCTTCCATATTTTTCACTAGTATTTTGGTTTTCCCATAGTTTAATTTGAATCCTGCTAATCTGCCATATTCGTTTATGCATTCCAATATTCTAGGTGTACATTGTAGGGGATTTTCTGTTGTGATCATAACATCGTCTGCAAAGGCTCTTAACTTATATCTTTTTTCACCAACTGCTATTCCTCTTATTTGGTTGTCCTGCCTTATTTTCTTTAATAGAACCTCTAATACTATTATAAATAACATTGGGGATAGGGGGCATCCTTGTCTTGTACCTTTAAAGATGTTGATTTCTTCTCCAAACTCTCCATTAATAATAATTTTTGCTTTCTGTTGGTTATATATTGCATTTATACCTTTTTGGAATTTTTCACCTAGACACAATTCTTTTAATAGTTTTTTCATAAATTCCCATGAGATTTTGTCGAAAGCCTTCTCCGCATCGATTGAAATCAGGGCTGCTTGTTTGTCTCTTCTTACTTGTAGATATTCCATTATGTCTATTATATTTCTGATATTATCCTTTATTTGTCTACCTTCCACAAATCCAGCCTGATTTTTATGTACTATTTTTCCTATAATTTTTTTCAACCTATTAGCCAATAATCCTGCGTAAATTTTATAATCGGAATTTAACAATGAAATGGGTCTATAATTTGAGACCGATTCCAAATCCGTACCTTGTTTTGGCAGACCCAGACCTAATGAACTTCTTCAAAGATTTTGAATTAATACTTCTACAAGAAACATGGTCAACTAGAGATATTAAAATTAATGGATTCACCTCCTATACGAAACCCGCTTTGAAAACAAACACGAAGGGCCGGCCGAAAGCAGGGTTCTGTTGTATGATCAAAGACAACTCAGGGTTTGAGATCAAGCAGCTAGAAAAATGCTTTCCACTTGCACAAGCTCTACTTTTAACACAAAAAGACGATACCTTGCTACTTGTAAACGTCTACATCCCCCCAACCAAAAACAACAGCAGCAGTGAAAATTGGTCACAGCTAACCTTCTATATAGAAAATTTGACCGATAAATACCCAAATGCTTCACTGATAATAGCAGGTGATTTTAATGCAAGAGTGGGAACCAACAATGAACAACTATGTAGCAAATTAAATTGGAATACTGATAATGATATCGCACATGCCCTGAAAATAGGACGTTTCTCCAGAGATAGGGTTGTAAACAACGAAGGCTTACGCCTACTCGAATTATGTAACAACTTTAATTTGCAGATTGTGAACGGCTCAACAGAAGGCGATAGAAGCGGGGAGTTTACATACTTCTCCCCCCGAGGATGCAGTGTCATTGACTATATTCTTGCCCCTTATAATATTATAAATTCGATCATGGACCTCAAAATTGGAACGCGTACTGAAAGCGACCATCAGCCACTATCGCTGTCTATAAACTTAAAGAACGAAACCAAAATAACTAAGTACAATATCATAGAAC
This sequence comes from Podarcis bocagei, assembly GCF_964188305.1. Classification (NCBI taxonomy): domain Eukaryota; kingdom Metazoa; phylum Chordata; class Lepidosauria; order Squamata; family Lacertidae; genus Podarcis; species Podarcis bocagei. Next base: position 91,230,752 of record NC_138131.1, on the reverse strand, counting down.
CTTCTCAATACAAACAAATGACTCAATTAAAATGGTCTCAGGAAATGAGTGCAGCAGTGGGGCAAAAACTCACAGCCAACCTGAGAAAACAAGTATTATCCAATTTAAAGACCACTAATCCCTGCAGTGATATTCTGAAAACTTATAATGAAATCTTCCAAATGTTTGTAGAGCTTAGTACTCCACTTAAAGGTTGGATACTTAAACATAGCGCTAGCCCCTGGTTTGACGATGAATGTTTCCAGCTAAAAAGAAAACTGCGTCAAACATTTAAAAATAATCGCATTAAACTAGAGCCCTCTTATCTCGATGAAAAAAGAAAATATCATTACATTCTGGCCGAAAAGAAACAGAAATATGCAACCCAAAAATGGCTACAACTATTTGACTCAATTCAGAGTAAAAACAACAAAGCGTTCTGGAACCTAGTGTACGGAGGACTGAAAGCCGAAAATCAACTAACCCAACCACCAATTGCAGAATCCAAATGGTCCCAATACTTTACATCTGTATTTAACAATCTACACAGTGAACTTAAAGGAAATGAGACCGCTATAAATAAAATCAATAAACTCCAGGAGTGGCCAAGGGTAGAAGAAGTGGAAATTAGAGAGATAGTTAAAAATTTCAAATCGGGGAAATCGCCTGGGCCAGACGGTCTACCAATAGAATTATTTAAGACCTATATAGATTGGTGGGCAGAACCCCTAGCTCAATTGTTTACTCTCATAGACAAAGATGGGATCATACCGGAGATATGGTTAAGATCAATAATTATCCCAATCTTTAAAAATGGCGACCCAAAAGAACCAAAGAATTACAGACCGATAAGCTTACTATCAGTGATAGGGAAAATCTACGCTAAGCACCTCCTATCCAAACTCCTTATATGGATGAAAAATTTAAATTTACCAGGGAAAGAACAAATAGGTTTCTCTAAAGGTTGCTCTACATTAGACCACTGCCTTATACTTATGCATTTGGTTGAAAAATATAGATCTCAAAGGCAATCTAAGATATATGCTGCTTTTGTAGATTTTCGTGGTGCATTCGACTCAATTGACCGCCCAAAGCTGTGGAGGAAACTCGCAGAACTAAAAATTGATCAGCGCTTATTGATTCTAATACAAAATCTATACTCTTCCAATGTCTGTCAAGTCAAACTTAACACCATAGGTCATCTTTCATCAGACATCCCAATCTCGAAATGGGTAAAACAAGGATGTATTCTTGCCCCCTTTCTATTTAACTTATTCTTATCAGACTTGCCAGATCACCTTCAAAAAATAGAATCACATGCCCCTAAACTTAATCAGAAACCAGTTCCTCTCTTATTATACGCAGACGATGCAGTCCTACTATCATTAACGAGCTTGGGTCTGAAACGTCTTATATCTTCTCTGACCCTTTACTGCGAATGTAATAAACTCTCTATAAATTACGAGAAGACAAAAATTTTGGTCTTCTCAAATGGTTGGAAACTAGAGAAATGGAAAATAAGAGGGCAAGAAATCCAACAAGTAAAAATCTATAGGTATCTGGGAATCTTATTCCAGAGCAATCTAGGGTGGGCAAGTCATCGCACAAATGCCATAAAACAGGCAAAGTGCACCTCATCAGCAGTTGCCCGTTTTTATTATCAGAAAGGTAATCAATTTATTCCTGCGGCCAATCAGATTTTCCAAACAAAAGTGCAAGCCCAGATATTCTATGGAATCCCGCTATGGATTCAAGCATATAACAGTGATTTAAATAAGATTCACTCCAGCTTTCTGAGACGTATTCTTGGACTCCCAGCTGCGATCAAATATGAGACAATGTGTGCAGAAATAGGCATACACACAATGGAATACTGGGCCTGGTCCACCTCAATAAAGTACTGGTTACGCTGCCACTTTCGCTGCTCTCCATCAAGCCTGCTCGCTGATCTGCTCAAAGACTCCTATAAATCAAGATGGTATCAGTACCTCGAAAAAAAGATTGAATCTTTAGGCATCGAGCTGGAGTCCCTGTATAATTCTAATGAGCAATACATTTTCCAAAATATCCTAGCTAGACTAAAGGATGTGGAGAGACAAAATATTATGGCGGCTGTAAACAAAACTTGCTCCCCCATATTCTATGATTTAAATATCTTAGATAGCAGAGTCAATTACGTCACTAAATTAATAATCCCAGCCCAACGTAGGGCTTTTATGCTGGCCCGGTTGAACGTCTTTCCCTCAGCATTTGTCTGGGGAAGATATCAAAACATCCCTAGAAACAAGAGATTCTGCAGATGCTCTATGAATGTCCCGGACACTGTAGAGCATATTCTCTTTCATTGCCCATTGTACAGTACGCTCCGTCAACGCGTGCTGTCCCCTCTTTTGGGTGGTCTGGAACCCCAGCAAGGTGAATGTGTGGGATTCTGCCTATCCGACGTTGACCAAAGGGTAACGGCGGGGGTAGCCGAGTTTTTGGCTGCAGTCCTCCAAGGAGCAGGTTAACAAGGAAAACCACTGATTTTATATGTATATATATATATATATATATGATTGTAACCAACTGCTGCCTTTTTATATATATTTCAAGGCTTTTACATGTTATTTTCTTTCTTACGGTTTTTATTTGCATAATGCCTAATAAAGGTTTGATTTCAACATTTTGACTATTATAATCCTCCCCTCTTTGTCTTCATATATCAATTCCGGTTCATATTTGCTTTTAACATACATTACAACCCCCCTCTTTTTTCTTACATCAGATGCGATGAATTCTTCCCCTAACTTTGGTTTTACCAATAGTCTTTTATGCTTAGTATTGATGTGGGTTTCTTGTAAGCAAGCAAGGTCCCACTTCTGCCTCTCTAAGATACGTTCTATTTTCTGCCTCTTCCTCCTATTATTTAGACCATTCACGTTCCATGATAACAATTTAAATTTCATTATTTATTAGTTAAAAAATTCTAAAGTTAATGGAAAGAGTTTACGTTATCTGCAGTGGTAAAGGAGAGGGGTTTTGTAATAGTTATTGGTCTGATTGCCAATATCAAACCACTGGCGTAGTTCTTTATCCTTCCACCCTTTGCTGAGCTTTTTCTTCTTCTTCCGCCTCATCCGATAGCTCTCCCTTTCTTCCTTCCTCATTTCTTACTTCACTTTTCCCACCTCCTAATTCTCCTCGATACTTCCTCCAAAACATATCTGCTTCCTCAAATGTCTCAAATCGTCTTCTTTTTCCTTTGAAGTTGAAGGAAATCCCCACTGGGTATTCCCATCTGAAAGATATTGCTTTGGCCTTTAATGCTTTTGTTAGAAATTGGAATTGCTGTCTCTTTTTTATCAGCCTAGGTGGGACTTCTCGTAAAATTATTATTTCCTTTCCATCTATGGTTAATTTGTTCTTACTCTTTAGTTGGAGGATCTTATCTCTCATCCAATTCGATGTGAATACAATGATGCAGTCTGCCGGCCATTTGTTCATTTTTGCTTTTCTTGAGTTCACTCTGAAGATTTTCTCTGTCTGTTCTATTATGTCTTTTTCCTGTAAATGTAGCCACTTTGCTAAAGTTTCAATCATCTTCTTCCAAATATCCTCCTTCTCCTCTTCTGGAACATTTCTGAATCTCAAAGTCTTCTCTTTAATCTGCATCTGTATCATTGCTAGCGCGTCCCTTCCTTTCTTCAATAGAAAATTCTATTGTCTCCTTTAATGTAAACACCTCTGTAGACAAAATACTATTTCAGTTTTGCAGCTTTCCCAGAAGATAACAAGTCCTGTACGAATCCAAGAGTATTTTTCCACTTACGACCGTTTTTGTAATGTCCCGAAACCCCTCTAGGGGAATTGTAATAACTTTGTATCCTCTAATCCAAAAGTCAAATTGTTGTTCCTTATTTTCCGACAGTTTATATCCATATTGTATCAAATTGTAACAAAATTAACCAGCAAAGTCCTCCTAACAAAGTCCTCTTTATATTCTCCAACTTTGACAGCTACTTTGACAGCTGTCAAAGTCTCCGTCTCTCTTCGCCAGGCTCTGCGAATCGCCCCGGTTCCCAGGGGGGGTTACATTTTCCTTCTCACCCTCCACTCTTCTCCTCCAGCACAGTTCTTGTAATTTCCCATCGTGGAATTAATGATTTTTGTCAAGAGTATGCTTCTCTTTCGACCTTGGTTACCCAGTCCTTGTTTTAGAATGTTTACAGTAGGGGGGGGACTGACTTCCTTTTTAGATCACCCCCGCTCGTGCCGAATCCGAAAAAAAATTCTTTTTTTCTCCTTTTGAACCCGGTTTCCCAATTACTCACGGGTTGTTGTTAATAGTCCGAATTTCCAATGGAAGAAGTCAGCGCTCTCCGTCGAATGGCATGCGGCTTCGCTCGGCAGGGAAAGCAGAGGACTCAAAGCACCACGCCGCTCCCCGGCACCCGATCCGAAGCCTTTAAAAAGGCTCCTTCACGAGTCGGGAGGGCGCTAACGGTGCCAGCCGAGTCACCCATGTCCACGGGCTCCGTGCCCGTGGTTTTTAAGGGTCCCCGCGTCGCCGGCGCGGTAGGACCCAGCCCCTGCCGAGCAGACCCCCTCCGGAGCTCGGAGGGAGTCCGCCATGCGGCGATGGCGACAACCCGGAAGTCTATAGGTGTCATCATTTTTAACGCTCCAAAGGATGACGGTTTGACATTTCTGACACAGGTCACCTATGTTTTGGCTACCCCCTTGTCTCTCACACCTCTCCCCTCTGCATTGACCCTTTTCGCAGATGGAACAAGAAGTAGAGGGGGTAGTGACATGGGAGGAGGGAGGACAATGGAAATGTTTATTTACCCCCCCCCCACAGTCTTCTGCTCAGCAAGCTGAGCTAGCGGCTGTGATTCTTGCATTTCAATCCTTTCCTACTCAACCTTTCAATCTTATTGTGGATACTCAGTATGTATATCACCTTTTTGCTATTTTACCAATATCTTATATAACTCCTTCCTTGGATTCTGACTTGTTTTCCTTGTTTCTTGCCCTGCAGGCCTTACTTCAGCACAGAGAGTTCCCTTATTATGTTGCACATCTTCGCTCCCACACATCGCACCCATGGTATTTAGCAGAGGGCAATGCAAGAGCAGATGCGGCTTTGGGGGACATTTCTGCCTTTTCTCTCTTTTCTGATCCTATACTATGTCATAACACCTTTCACCTTCCTGCGAAAGCATTGGCAAAGCAGTTTTCTATTCCCTTGGCCCAAGCAAGGGATATAGTTTCCCAATGTGCTTCTTGTTCTAAATCTCAGCTGGCCATTCATAGAATCATAGAATCATAGAGTTGGAAGAGACCACAAAGGCCATCGAGTCCAACCCCCTGCCAAGCAGGAAACACCATCAGAGCACTCCTGACATATGGTTGTCAAGCCTCTGCTTAAAGACCTCCAAAGAAGGAGACTCCACCACACTCCTTGGCAGCAAATTCCACTGTTGAACAGCTCTTACTGTCATTCCTTTTGATGCTGTCTGGGGGCTGCAGCAGGTTGCTCCGCCACTCACTGTGGGTGAGGACCAGGTCCAAGATAGATGATTCCCTTGTTGCTTCTTCCAACTTCTGGGAAATGAAATTGTCAGCTAGATAATGGAGGAATACAGTGGTGCCTCGCAAGACGAAAATAATCCGTTCTGCGAGTCTCTTCGTCTAGCGGTTTTTTCGTCTTGCGAAGGCTATTAGCGGCTTAGCGGCTTAGGAAAAGGGGGGGGAGTGAAAAAAATTGCAAGACTCGCAAGACGTTTTCGTCTTGCGAAGCAAGCCCATAGGGAAATTCGTCTTGCAAAGCGCATTGAAAAACGGAAAACCCTTTCGTCTAGCGGGTTTTTCGTCTTGCGAGGCATTCGTCTTGCGGGGCACCACTGTATGTTGGACCTTACATGAAACCCATCTGCAATCCATTTTCCCCAAGCTCACAAACTTCAAATGCAGAAAACAACACCTTAAACTTTTTCAGACCTGGAACCCATGCTTATTTCTTTATAAGAATATTTTTAAACTACCAACTCATTTTTAGAAATTGATGTGGTATAGCTTCCATTCAAACATGAATTTGTGGACTCTCCTCTTAGCTGGTCCCAGGACAGTTGTTGTGAGCCACCTTCTGTCAGCTGTGGCCGCAGACCCACCCACTGAAGATCCAAGCTTTGGCCCAAGTCTTCTGGAAAGCCATTTCCGAGCTAGAGAGGAGAGGGGGTTGCGGGCTAACCCCTCCCACACACTCCACTCGCGGGGGCTGGCCTTCTGCCCCCACGAGAGCAGGGGAATCCCCGGGCGTGCCGGCAACCCTGCCCGCCAATCGGCGGGGCTGGGGGGGGGCATGGCCTAGCCCATTTAAGGCCAGGCACGTCCGGGGACCGCCCTCTTTTGCCCCATTCAGCTGAAGGTATTGGCGGCGAGCTTTGCTCAAGTGGCGGTTAGGCATTGGCAGGGGTTATTGTTAGGCAAATGAATGGGGGGGGAAGGGAGCGCCATCACCTTCCCCCAATGAAAATGGGTAGTCCGGTAGAGGACTCCGGGGGGCATTGCCTTGTCCGAAACCTAGGGAGGTAAGGGCCTCCGGCACGGCCCCGAGCAGTGACACCCGTGGGATCCTAGTTGGCGTACTCCAACAGGACCCCCCCATGGCTTGTGGTTAACCCTTCCCAGTCTCCATGCCGGGTAGTCGATAGGAGCCAATGCCTAAGGCCAATACCTTCCAATTCTGTAATCAATACAGTTGTGGCCTTTTTATGCCCATTAACCTTAAATAATGTGTCACGTGTCTTTATTTCAATTGGGGGAGGGGACTTGCCACGCAAAGCCATTTCCGAGCTAGAGAGGAGAGGGGGTTGCGGGCTAACCCCTCCCACACACTCCACTCACGGGGGCTGGCCTTCTGCCCCCGCGAGAGCAGGGGAATCCCCGGGCGTGCCGGCAACCCTGCCCGCCAATCGGCGGGGCCGGGGGGCGTGGCCTAGCCCATTTAAGGCCAGGCACGTCCGGGGACCGCCCTCTTTTGCCCCGTTCAGAATCATAGAGTTGGAAGAGACCACAAGGGCCATCCAGTCCAACCCCCTGCCAAGCAGGAAACACCATCAGAGCACTCCTGACATATGGTTGTCAAGCCTCTGCTTAAAGACTGCTTGGTTGGATTCTATGATTCTATGATTCTATGATTCTAGTTCCAGGAATGAAACTGCTTGGAAGCAAATGGGTCTTCAAAGTGAAGACTGATCAAAATGGCAAGATAGTCAGACACAAAGCCAGATTGGTAGCCAGAGGTTTTGCACAGGTACCAGGTGAAGACTATCACCAGACCTACTCACCCACAGTGAGATATGAGAGCATTAGGCTTATGCTCAAGCTAGCTGCAGAGGAGAATCTACACGTTAGTCACCACGATGTGAATACAGCATTTTTGTACGGATCTCTAGGTGAATCACTTTATATGCTTCCACCTGATGGTGTACAGGTAAAACAGGGATTTGTTTGTGCTCTAAAGAAGTCCCTTTATGGTCTCAAACAAAGTGCACGGTGTTGGCACACAAAACTCACTGAGACATTGTTTTCTCTAGGTTTTCAGCAAGGGAAAGCTGATCCATGTGTATTTGTCAAAGAGGAGGGGCAAAAGAAGCTGTATTGTTTGTTTTATGTTGATGATATTTTATTCTTTTGGAAAGATGTCACAATGTACAATAACGCCCTAGCTCAACTGAAAGAGCACTTTGACATGAAAGATCTTGGTGAGGTAAACAACTACCTATCTCTGGAAATAGAGAGAGATCAAAGTGGTAACATTCTAGTACACCAGTCACGAAAAATTGCTGATGTGTTAAGCAAACTAAACCTGATGGATGCTAACCCTGTAGACACACCGATGACAACAGGTTATCAGGTAGAAGACACTGAAGAAGCATTTTCTGACACTACACTGTACAGAAGTGTGCTAGGCAAGCTAAACTTCATTGCCAGATGTTCAAGACCTGACATTGCTGTTAGCTGTAATTTGCTAAGCAGACAAGTTAACAATCCCACCGTTAAGGATTGGAAAGCTCTGAAATGCATAGCACGCTATTTGAAAGGCACTATGCATTACAGACTGAGATTTAACAATCAGAAGTCTGGTGGTCTTGAGATTTTTGCAGATGCAAGTTTGGGAAGTGACACAACAGACAGGAAAAGTACGTCTGGAGTTTGCTACATGTACAATCAGGGTCTATTTGATTGGTCATGCAAGAAGCAAACAACAATTAGCTTAAGTACTTGTGAAGCTGAACTGAATGCACTGTCTTATTCACTTAAGGATTGTGAATGGTTGTTACAATTGTGCAAAGACATGAGAATTCCTGTCAAATGTCCAATCCAGGTTTACCAGGACAGCAAAGCATGTTTGGCTTTGCTGAATTCGGAAGGTTGTAAGCAAAGCACGAAGCACTTGCAATTGAAGTTGCAACATGCTAGGGAACATATTCAGAAGGGACTCGTAACGGTGTCCTATATGCCAGGTAATGAAATTCCTGCTGATGTATTGTCCAAGATTGTATCAAGAGATCAACACTGTACCTATGTACAGAAGTTGGGTTTGTACTGATATTGTACGAACACGCTGCCCAGTGATGTTCACAGAAAGGGGGAGGATGTTGGTTTCTGCTTTCTTCACTGTGCAGCGAAGTGCTAGTCACGGGACAATGTTTTGCATTCCACGGTCAGAGTACTGTTGGGTTTCCCACGGGAATGGGAGACTGGATGTGATGTACACTGGTTTCCTGTTTTTCACTGTTTCTCTCGGTGTTCTTTGTTCCGAGGAAAAGGATGATTGCATGTTTGTAATCTCTCAACATTGAAATGAAAATAAAGCAAAGTTAAGCATGTGGCACGTACTGCTCATCATTCCGCTGTGTACAGGACTCTGCAATTACAACACCGGAGTCCTCTACCGGACTACCCATTTTCATTGGGGGAAGGTGATGGCGCTCCCTTCCCCCCCCCCCATTCATTTGCCTAACAATAACCCCTGCCAATGCCTAACCGCCAAAACCGAGAAGTTGTGACGTTTGCTATGAGGTAGGCGAAAAAACCAAAAGGCTGGAAGTGCACCAAGTTGCAAAAATTCCTACCAGGCCCCTTGCGGCGACCAACCGAAGTCCATAGCAAGGTCAAACCTACCTAAACCTAAAGGGTGGGTGGGGTGGGAAAACCGGTCAGCTGAACGGGGCAAAAGAGGGCGGTCCCCGGACGTGCCTGGCCATAAATGGGCTAGGCCACGCCCCCCGGCCCCGCCGATTGGTGGGCAGGGTTGCCGGCACGCCCGGGGATTCCCCTGCTCTCGCGGGGGCAGAAGGCCAGCCCCCGCGAGTGGAGTGTGTGGGAGGGGTTAGCCCGCAACCCCCTCTCCTCTCTAGCTCGGAAATGGCTTTGCGTGGCAAGTCCCCTCCCCCAATTGAAATAAAGACACGTGACACATTATTTAAGGTTAATGGGCATAAAAAGGCCACAACTGTATTGATTACAGAATTGGAAGGTATTGGCCTTAGGCATTGGCTCCTATCGACTACCCGGCATGGAGACTGGGAAGGGTTAACACCACAAGCCATGGGGGGGTCCTGTTGGAGTACGCCAACTAGGATCCCACGGGTGTCACTGCTCGGGGCCGTGCCGGAGGCCCTTACCTCCCTAGGTTTCGGACAAGGCAATGCCCCCCGGAGTCCTCTACCGGACTACCCATTTTCATTGGGGGAAGGTGATGGCGCTCCCTTCCCCCCCCCATTCATTTGCCTAACAATAACCCCTGCCAATGCCTAACCGCCACTTGAGCAAAGCTCGCCGCCAATACCTTCAGCTGAATGGGGCAAAAGAGGGCGGTCCCCGGACGTGCCTGGCCTTAAATGGGCTAGGCCATGCCCCCCCCCAGCCCCGCCGATTGGCGGGCAGGGTTGCCGGCACGCCCGGGGATTCCCCTGCTCTCGTGGGGGCAGAAGGCCAGCCCACGCGAGTGGAGTGTGTGGGAGGGGTTAGCCCGCAACCCCCTCTCCTCTCTAGCTCGGAAATGGCTTTCCAGAAGACTTGGGCCAAAGCTTGGATCTTCAGTGGGTGGGTCTGCGGCCACAGCTGACAGAAGGTGGCTCACAACAACTGTCCTGGGACCAGCTAAGAGGAGAGTCCACAAATTCATGTTTGAATGGAAGCTATACCACATCAATTTCTAAAAATGAGTTGGTAGTTTAAAAATATTCTTATAAAGAAATAAGCATGGGTTCCAGGTCTGAAAAAGTTTAAGGTGTTGTTTTCTGCATTTGAAGTTTGTGAGCTTGGGGAAAATGGATTGCAGATGGGTTTCATGTAAGGTCCAACATACAGTGGTGCCCCGCAAGACGAATGCCTCGCAAGACGAAAAACCCGCTAGACGAAAGGGTTTTCCGTTTTTCAATGCGCTTCGCAAGACGAATTTCCCTATGGGCTTGCTTCGCAAGACGAAAACGTCTTGCGAGTCTTGCAATTTTTTTCACTCCCCCCCCTTTTCCTAAGCCGCTAAGCCGCTAATAGCCTTTTAGCCGCTAAGCCGCTAAGCCTTTAATAGCCGCTAAACCGCTAATAGCGCTAATCCGCTAAGCCGCTAATAGGGTTGCTTCGCAAGACGAAAAAACCGCTAGACGAAGAGACTCGCAGAACGGATTATTTTCGTCTTGCGAGGCACCACTGTATTCCTCCATTATCTAGCTGACAATTTCATTTCCCAGAAGTTGGAAGAAGCAACAAGGGAATCATCTATCTTGGACCTGGTCCTCACCCACAGTGAGTGGCGGAGCAACCTGCTGCAGCCCCCAGACAGCATCAAAAGGAATGACAGTAAGAGCTGTTCAACAGTGGAATTTGCTGCCAAGGAGTGTGGTGGAGTCTCCTTCTTTGGAGGTCTTTAAGCAGAGGCTTGACAACCATATGTCAGGAGTGCTCTGATGGTGTTTCCTGCTTGGCAGGGGGTTGGACTCGATGGCCTTTGTGGTCTCTTCCAACTCTATGATTCTATGATTCTATGAATGGCCAGCTGAGATTTAGAACAAGAAGCACATTGGGAAACTATATCCCTTGCTTGGGCCAAGGGAATAGAAAACTGTTTTGCCAATGCTTTCGCAGGAAGGTGAAAGGTGTTATGACATAGTATAGGATCAGAAAAGAGAGAAAAGGCAGAAATGTCCCCCAAAGCCGCATCTGCTCTTGCATTGCCCTCTGCTAAATACCATGGGTGCGATGTGTGGGAGCGAAGATGTGCAACATAATAAGGGAACTCTCTGTGCTGAAGTAAGGCCTGCAGGGCAAGAAACAAGGAAAACAAGTCAGAATCCAAGGAAGGAGTTATATAAGATATTGGTAAAATAGCAAAAAGGTGATATACATACTGAGTATCCACAATAAGATTGAAAGGTTGAGTAGGAAAGGATTGAAATGCAAGAATCACAGCCGCTAGCTCAGCTTGCTGAGCAGAAGACTGTGGGGGGGGGGTAAATAAACATTTCCATTGTCCTCCCTCCTCCCATGTCACTACCCCCTCTACTTCTTGTTCCATCTGCGAAAAGGGTCAATGCAGAGGGGAGAGGTGTGAGAGACAAGGGGGTAGCCAAAACATAGGTGACCTGTGTCAGAAATGTCAAACCGTCATCCTTTGGAGCGTTAAAAATGATGACACCTATAGACTTCCGGGTTGTCGCCATCGCCGCATGGCGGACTCCCTCCGAGCTCCGGAGGGGGTCTGCTCGGCAGGGGCTGGGTCCTACCGCGCCGGCGACGCGGGGACCCTTAAAAACCACGGGCACGGAGCCCGTGGACATGGGTGACTCGGCTGGCACCGTTAGCGCCCTCCCGACTCGTGAAGGAGCCTTTTTAAAGGCTTCGGATCGGGTGCCGGGGAGCGGCGTGGTGCTTTGAGTCCTCTGCTTTCCCTGCCGAGCGAAGCCGCATGCCATTCGACGGAGAGCGCTGACTTCTTCCATTGGAAATTCGGACTATTAACAACAACCCGTGAGTAATTGGGAAACCGGGTTCAAAAGGAGAAAAAAAGAATTTTTTTTCGGATTCGGCACGAGCGGGGGTGATCTAAAAAGGAAGTCAGTCCCCCCCCCTACTGTAAACATTCTAAAACAAGGACTGGGTAACCAAGGTCGAAAGAGAAGCATACTCTTGACAAAAATCATTAATTCCACGATGGGAAATTACAAGAACTGTGCTGGAGGAGAAGAGTGGAGGGTGAGAAGGAAAATGTAACCCCCCCTGGGAACCGGGGCGATTCGCAGAGCCTGGCGAAGAGAGACGGAGACTTTGACAGCTGTCAAAGTAGCTGTCAAAGTTGGAGAATATAAAGAGGACTTTGTTAGGAGGACTTTGCTGGTTAATTTTGTTACAATTTGATACAATATGGATATAAACTGTCGGAAAATAAGGAACAACAATTTGACTTTTGGATTAGAGGATACAAAGTTATTACAATTCCCCTAGAGGGGTTTCGGGACATTACAAAAACGGTCGTAAGTGGAAAAATACTCTTGGATTCGTACAGGACTTGTTATCTTCTGGGAAAGCTGCAAAACTGAAATAGTATTTTGTCTACAGAGGTGTTTACATTAAAGGAGACAATAGAATTTTCTATTGAAGAAAGGAAGGGACGCGCTAGCAATGATACAGATGCAGATTAAAGAGAAGACTTTGAGATTCAGAAATGTTCCAGAAGAGGAGAAGGAGGATATTTGGAAGAAGATGATTGAAACTTTAGCAAAGTGGCTACATTTACAGGAAAAAGACATAATAGAACAGACAGAGAAAATCTTCAGAGTGAACTCAAGAAAAGCAAAAATGAACAAATGGCCGGCAGACTGCATCATTGTATTCACATCGAATTGGATGAGAGATAAGATCCTCCAACTAAAGAGTAAGAACAAATTAACCATAGATGGAAAGGAAATAATAATTTTACGAGAAGTCCCACCTAGGCTGATAAAAAAGAGACAGCAATTCCAATTTCTAACAAAAGCATTAAAGGCCAAAGCAATATCTTTCAGATGGGAATACCCAGTGGGGATTTCCTTCAACTTCAAAGGAAAAAGAAGACGATTTGAGACATTTGAGGAAGCAGATATGTTTTGGAGGAAGTATCGAGGAGAATTAGGAGGTGGGAAAAGTGAAGTAAGAAATGAGGAAGGAAGAAAGGGAGAGCTATCGGATGAGGCGGAAGAAGAAGAAAAAGCTCAGCAAAGGGTGGAAGGATAAAGAACTACGCCAGTGGTTTGATATTGGCAATCAGACCAATAACTATTACAAAACCCCTCTCCTTTACCACTGCAGATAACGTAAACTCTTTCCATTAACTTTAGAATTTTTTAACTAATAAATAATGAAATTTAAATTGTTATCATGGAACGTGAATGGTCTAAATAATAGGAGGAAGAGGCAGAAAATAGAACGTATCTTAGAGAGGCAGAAGTGGGACCTTGCTTGCTTACAAGAAACCCACATCAATACTAAGCATAAAAGACTATTGGTAAAACCAAAGTTAGGGGAAGAATTCATCGCATCTGATGTAAGAAAAAAGAGGGGGGTTGTAATGTATGTTAAAAGCAAATATGAACCGGAATTGATATATGAAGACAAAGAGGGGAGGATTATAATAGTCAAAATGTTGAAATCAAACCTTTATTAGGCATTATGCAAATAAAAACCGTAAGAAAGAAAATAACATGTAAAAGCCTTGAAATATATATAAAAAGGCAGCAGTTGGTTACAATCATATATATATATATATATATATATACATATAAAATCAGTGGTTTTCCTTGTTAACCTGCTCCTTGGAGGACTGCAGCCAAAAACTCGGCTACCCCCGCCGTTACCCTTTGGTCAACGTCGGATAGGCAGAATCCCACACATTCACCTTGCTGGGGTTCCAGACCACCCAAAAGAGGGGACAGCACGCGTTGACGGAGCGTACTGTACAATGGGCAATGAAAGAGAATATGCTCTACAGTGTCCGGGACATTCATAGAGCATCTGCAGAATCTCTTGTTTCTAGGGATGTTTTGATATCTTCCCCAGACAAATGCTGAGGGAAAGACGTTCAACCGGGCCAGCATAAAAGCCCTACGTTGGGCTGGGATTATTAATTTAGTGACGTAATTGACTCTGCTATCTAAGATATTTAAATCATAGAATATGGGGGAGCAAGTTTTGTTTACAGCTGCCATAATATTTTGTCTCTCCACATCCTTTAGTCTAGCTAGGATATTATGGAAAATGTATTGCTCATTAGAATTATACAGGGGCTCCAGCTCGATGCCTAAAGATTCAATCTTTTTTTCGAGGTACTGATACCATCTTGATTTATAGGAGTCTTTGAGCAGATCAGCGAGCAGGCTTGATGGAGAGCAGCGAAAATGGCAGCGTAACCAGTACTTTATTGAGGTGGACCAGGCCCAGTATTCCATTGTGTGTATGCCTATTTCTGCACACATTGTTTCATATTTGATCGCAGCTGGGAGTCCAAGAATACGTCTCAGAAAGCTGGAGTGAATCTTATTTAAATCACTGTTATATGCTTGAATCCATAGCGGGATTCCATAGAATATCTGGGCTTGCACTTTTGTTTGGAAAATCTGATTGGCCGCAGGAATAAATTGATTACCTTTCTGATAATAAAAACGGGCAACTGCTGATGAGGTGCACTTTGCCTGTTTTATGGCATTTGTGCGATGACTTGCCCACCCTAGATTGCTCTGGAATAAGATTCCCAGATACCTATAGATTTTTACTTGTTGGATTTCTTGCCCTCTTATTTTCCATTTCTCTAGTTTCCAACCATTTGAGAAGACCAAAATTTTTGTCTTCTCGTAATTTATAGAGAGTTTATTACATTCGCAGTAAAGGGTCAGAGAAGATATAAGACGTTTCAGACCCAAGCTCGTTAATGATAGTAGGACTGCATCGTCTGCGTATAATAAGAGAGGAACTGGTTTCTGATTAAGTTTAGGGGCATGTGATTCTATTTTTTGAAGGTGATCTGGCAAGTCTGATAAGAATAAGTTAAATAGAAAGGGGGCAAGAATACATCCTTGTTTTACCCATTTCGAGATTGGGATGTCTGATGAAAGATGACCTATGGTGTTAAGTTTGACTTGACAGACATTGGAAGAGTATAGATTTTGTATTAGAATCAATAAGCGCTGATCAATTTTTAGTTCTGCGAGTTTCCTCCACAGCTTTGGGCGGTCAATTGAGTCGAATGCACCACGAAAATCTACAAAAGCAGCATATATCTTAGATTGCCTTTGAGATCTATATTTTTCAACCAAATGCATAAGTATAAGGCAGTGGTCTAATGTAGAGCAACCTTTAGAGAAACCTATTTGTTCTTTCCCTGGTAAATTTAAATTTTTCATCCATATAAGGAGTTTGGATAGGAGGTGCTTAGCGTAGATTTTCCCTATCACTGATAGTAAGCTTATCGGTCTGTAATTCTTTGGTTCTTTTGGGTCGCCATTTTTAAAGATTGGGATAATTATTGATCTTAACCATATCTCCGGTATGATCCCATCTTTGTCTATGAGAGTAAACAATTGAGCTAGGGGTTCTGCCCACCAATCTATATAGGTCTTAAATAATTCTATTGGTAGACCGTCTGGCCCAGGCGATTTCCCCGATTTGAAATTTTTAACTATCTCTCTAATTTCCACTTCTTCTACCCTTGGCCACTCCTGGAGTTTATTGATTTTATTTATAGCGGTCTCATTTCCTTTAAGTTCACTGTGTAGATTGTTAAATACAGATGTAAAGTATTGGGACCATTTGGATTCTGCAATTGGTGGTTGGGTTAGTTGATTTTCGGCTTTCAGTCCTCCGTACACTAGGTTCCAGAACGCTTTGTTGTTTTTACTCTGAATTGAGTCAAATAGTTGTAGCCATTTTTGGGTTGCATATTTCTGTTTCTTTTCGGCCAGAATGTAATGATATTTTCTTTTTTCATCGAGATAAGAGGGCTCTAGTTTAATGCGATTATTTTTAAATGTTTGACGCAGTTTTCTTTTTAGCTGGAAACATTCATCGTCAAACCAGGGGCTAGCGCTATGTTTAAGTATCCAACCTTTAAGTGGAGTACTAAGCTCTACAAACATTTGGAAGATTTCATTATAAGTTTTCAGAATATCACTGCAGGGATTAGTGGTCTTTAAATTGGATAATACTTGTTTTCTCAGGTTGGCTGTGAGTTTTTGCCCCACTGCTGCACTCATTTCCTGAGACCATTTTAATTGAGTCATTTGTTTGTATTGAGAAGGTTCTATGATATTGTACTTAGTTATTTTGGTTTCGTTCTTTAAGTTTATAGACAGCGATAGTGGCTGATGGTCGCTTTCAGTACGCGTTCCAATTTTGAGGTCCATGATCGAATTTATAATATTATAAGGGGCAAGAATATAGTCAATGACACTGCATCCTCGGGGGGAGAAGTATGTAAACTCCCCGCTTCTATCGCCTTCTGTTGAGCCGTTCACAATCTGCAAATTAAAGTTGTTACATAATTCGAGTAGGCGTAAGCCTTCGTTGTTTACAACCCTATCTCTGGAGAAACGTCCTATTTTCAGGGCATGTGCGATATCATTATCAGTATTCCAATTTAATTTGCTACATAGTTGTTCATTGTTGGTTCCCACTCTTGCATTAAAATCACCTGCTATTATCAGTGAAGCATTTGGGTATTTATCGGTCAAATTTTCTATATAGAAGGTTAGCTGTGACCAATTTTCACTGCTGCTGTTGTTTTTGGTTGGGGGGATGTAGACGTTTACAAGTAGCAAGGTATCGTCTTTTTGTGTTAAAAGTAGAGCTTGTGCAAGTGGAAAGCATTTTTCTAGCTGCTTGATCTCAAACCCTGAGTTGTCTTTGATCATACAACAGAACCCTGCTTTCGGCCGGCCCTTCGTGTTTGTTTTCAAAGCGGGTTTCGTATAGGAGGTGAATCCATTAATTTTAATATCTCTAGTTGACCATGTTTCTTGTAGAAGTATTAATTCAAAATCTTTGAAGAAGTTCATTAGGTCTGGGTCTCCGCCTTTGTTTCCCCACCCTGCAATATTCCAGGACAGTAAGCGTAGAATCCGTTTTTGAGTTGGTGGCTGGTTAACAGCATTTAGTCATTCTAGTTCTGTTATTGAGTCCAGCGAGGAATTTTGTCTTTTGCAAATACAGCCATTTGTCGCTGCTTTCGGTGGGGAGGGTAATGGTGGGTCTTTTGGGGGGGGGGGAATGAAGGGAAGCTGCCAAAAAGCTTTATGGAAATGGTAAAGATTTTTGATTTAGTGGATATATGGAGATATAAACATCCTGTTGAAAAGGAGTTCACATATTTCTCAGAACCAAAAAACTCGTATAGTCGAATCGACAGTATATGGATTACTAAGGATATGACAATTGAAGCAGAGAATGCCGAAATATTGCCAAAAACACTTACAGATCACAATCCAGTATCATTAACTCTTAAAGGAAAAGAGGAGAAAGGGGAAAAAATGTGGAGAATGAATGTTTTCTTATTAAAAAACGAAAAAGTAATACAAGGAGCCAGGAAGTTGATGAAGGAATATTTTGAAAACAATTGGAGGAAAGGGACAGATGTTAAAACAGTGTGGGATGCTGGGAAGGCGGTTGTTAGGGGATATTTCATACAACCAAACTCAATAGCATATAAGAATAAAGAAAAAAAGAAAAGGGGGCTTTTAGAAGAAATTAAAAGGAAGGAAAAATTGGCCTATGCAAGCAAAAATAAAGAGAGATTAAATCAAGAAATTAAATTACTGAGAGTAGAATATAATAAAATTATAGAACAGGAGGTAGAACAAGAAATCAAATTTTGGAAATATAAAAATTTTGAATGGGCAAATAAGCCAGGCAAGATCCTTGCCTGGCAGCTAAAGAAACAAAGAAATGAAAAATTAATAAATAAAATAAAAGTAGAAGAGAGGACAATAAGGGATATGACAGAAATTAAAAAAGAATTTGAAAAATATTACAAAAAATTATATCAAAAAGATGAAGTGCCAATAGAAGAAATAGAGGAATATATAAAGAAAAATAAATTAATAGAGATAGCAGAAGAAGACCATAAATTATTAAATGAACCAATATCAACCGTAGAAATTAAGGAATCAATTCAAAAATTAAAAATAGGGAAATCCCCAGGTCCAGATGGCATACCAGCAGAATATTACAAAGAAATGTTAAATGAATTAATTGACCCACTAAAAGAAGTAATAGAGGAAGCAGTAGAGAAGGGGAATATTCCAGACTCTTGGACTCAAGGGTATATAACGCTCCTGCCAAAACAAGGTACGGATTTGGAATCGGTCTCAAATTATAGACCCATTTCATTGTTAAATTCCGATTATAAAATTTACGCAGGATTATTGGCTAATAGGTTGAAAAAAATTATAGGAAAAATAGTACATAAAAATCAGGCTGGATTTGTGGAAGGTAGACAAATAAAGGATAATATCAGAAATATAATAGACATAATGGAATATCTACAAGTAAGAAGAGACAAACAAGCAGCCCTGATTTCAATCGATGCGGAGAAGGCTTTCGACAAAATCTCATGGGAATTTATGAAAAAACTATTAAAAGAATTGTGTCTAGGTGAAAAATTCCAAAAAGGTATAAATGCAATATATAACCAACAGAAAGCAAAAATTATTATTAATGGAGAGTTTGGAGAAGAAATCAACATCTTTAAAGGTACAAGACAAGGATGCCCCCTATCCCCAATGTTATTTATAATAGTATTAGAGGTTCTATTAAAGAAAATAAGGCAGGACAACCAAATAAGAGGAATAGCAGTTGGTGAAAAAAGATATAAGTTAAGAGCCTTTGCAGACGATGTTATGATCACAACAGAAAATCCCCTACAATGTACACCTAGAATATTGGAATGCATAAACGAATATGGCAGATTAGCAGGATTCAAATTAAACTATGGGAAAACCAAAATACTAGTGAAAAATATGGAAGAAAAGGATAAAGTGAAATTACAAGAAATTACAGGATTGGAAATTAAAAAGAAAATAAGGTATCTTGGAATAAATTTAACAACAAATACTATAGACTTAAGTAATGAGAACTATGGGAAAACATGGAATGAAATAAAAAATGACTTGCAAGTATGGGGAAAATTAAATCTTTCCTTACTAGGGAAAATGTCGGTAATAAAGATGAACATATTACCAAGGATGATGTTTTTATTTCAAAGTATCCCAATACTAGGAGGAGATAAATGTTTTAATAACTGGAAAAGAGATTTGGCTAAATTCATATGGTCAGGGAAAAAGCCAAGAATAAAACACAAAATAATGATAGATAAGAAGGAGAGAGGAGGATTTGGTCTCCCAGATATGGAGTTATATCACGATGCGGTGGGTCTGACCTGGCTAAAGGAATGGATCAAATTAGATGACTCGGATGTATTGGATTTAGAGGGAGTAGAGACGAGATTTGGATGGCATGCCTATTTAATAGATGAAAAAGTGAGAGTACATAAAGGCTTCCTAGGGCATATAATCAGAAAATCTATATATAAAATATGGGAGAAATATAAGAGACTCTTAGAACCGAAAACTCCCTGGTGGGCATCGCCAGCAGAAATTGTCGCAGTGAAAAAATTAAATATGAAAGAAAATTGGGCTACCTATAAAACTGTATTAAAGGAAGAAAACGGAGAATTGGAATTAAAGGACTACACAGAGATTAAAGCTCATATTAGTGATTGGTTCCAATATATTCAAATTAAGTATAGATTAGCAAAAGACAAAAAGTTAGGATTTGAAAAAGAAATATCAAAATTCGATAAATATTTAATACAAGAAAAATCAAAAAATATATCTAAATTGTATAATCTGATTTTAGAGTGGGAAACAAAGGATGAATTGGTTAAAGCATCAATGATTAAATGGGCGCAAGATATTGGGAAAAATATTATGTTTGAACAATGGGAAAAATTGTGGAAAGAAGATATGAAATTCACCATGTGTTATATACTGAAAGAAAATTACCTTAAAATGCAACATAGATGGTATTTAACACCTGAAAGAATAGCAAAAATGAATAAAAACTGTAGCGATATCTGCTGGCGATGTAACACGGGAAAAGGTACCATGATACATATATGGTGGAATTGTTTAAACATCAAACAATTTTGGGAAATAATATATAATGAAATGAAAAAAATGTTTAGATACTCATTTAGGAAAACGCCAGAAGGTTTTCTATTGGGAATTGTACCAGGAAGCCTAAGGGAAGAAGGTAAGACCTTATATTTATACGCAACAGTAGCAGCAAGGCTATTGATTGCGAAAAACTGGAAAAGTGGTATAATACCGACAAAAACAGAGTGGCTTGCCAAATTATTGGAGTATTACAATATATCCAAAACAATGGAAGAAATTGGAAGGATTTCAAAAGAAAAGATAGATAGGGACTGGAAGGTGTTTAAAAGATACTTGCAAAATCATATCGAAAAATCAGAACTCCTATTAGAATAAACAAGTTCCGTTTCAAATACTGATATATCAAATAAGATGGAAAACAATGTGTAATAGAAAAAGAAGTATGAAATTAGGGTAAAGGTGTGTGAAAGAAAGTAATAGAAGTGGAAAGAAATTGTAATTGAGTAGATTGGAAGTCAAACACAAAGGTGGGGTGAAGGGTTGGTGGATGGTGATGGGGAAAGGAACTATTTGTGGGATTGAGTGTAAGTATGTTTGAACATTTTTAAGGATTGTAAGAAATGTATGTTTGTATGCTTGTATATGTGTATTAATGATGAATTTAAATTAAAAAAAAAAGGAAGGGACTGGACGTAAGTTTTTGTTCCTGAACAACAAACCTCTGTAGAGATACCAGATTTCCGAATTAGAACGTTTTCGCAGCTGAACAGGACAAGAAACCTGAGAAAGTGAGGAATAAAAAGAACAAAGGACTGATTACGACATGGAAAGAAAAAAGGGAGGAGCGGTAAAGACCAAGGAAATTAAAGGCCTTTTTTAGATTGGACGTTTGAAGTTAAACATTATTAAAATAAATAAATTAAAAGAAAACCGGCAAGGTGGAACTGGGGAGAAATCTGGCCATGGATTTCGAGACCTCCAGGCTGACAACATACAGACTGATGGACATAGGGAATCTAAACCGGGGAAGGGGGGGGGGAGATTTGGAATCCAAAGGCTGTGCAACTATTTTTTGAATCTTTTTATATCTTTTATCTTTTATATCTTTATATAACTCTTGTATATCATTTCATTTTGATTGGACATGTTTTTTTTAAAAAAAGGGAATTCGTGGAAGGAAACTGGGGTGGATCTGGGGGGAAAATCTTTTTTTTCTATTTTTGTAAATGATATGGGAGGGAGGTAAGATTGTGTAATTTAAATTGGATAGTGGGTTAAACAAATTAAGTTTTAAATGGGGAGTGAGAGATTGTAGAACTAAATTCATGAAAGGGGAATACAGCTGGGAGGGGGAAGGGGGAGTCCCAGAAAGTTGGTATTGAAAGTAAGGCTTTAAGTGTATTTTATCTTTGTATTTCTATATTTTTTGGAAACTTTAATAAATATGATTTTTTTTTAAAAAAAAGTGATGACACCTATAAAATCAGCCAAGGCAATTTGCACGGCAGCATTTGTTATGAATAAATGCTGCTGTTCAGTCTGTGAGAAGGGCAGATATATTGATGCAACATCAGAACCGCTCAAAGCTATAGCACGTGAACGTCCTTTGATAACAATGTCTGATGTGGATTCAACAACGGAATAAATGTTTTTAGGTGGGGTGTGTGGTAAATGTAGCCATTCTATAATGCAGATTGTCTTCTTCTTTTCTGTCTGAGCATATAAATTCCTGTTGGCAACAATGGTGTAGCAAACACTGCCAGATGCAGCTTGTGTGCAGCACCTCTAGGTGGTGCATGCGGAAAGGTTTCAATGCTTCACCCACAAAATGTTGACAAAGTGTAGGGGAGTTCCGCATGCCTTGAGGCAGGACAACCCACTGATATCACTGGGTGGGCTGCGAATTGTTATATACTGGCAATGTAAAAGCAAACCGTTCCCTGTCTGCTGGAGCCAGTGGGATGAAGATGGTTCAATGTGGCCGAAAGTCAATTGTTCAGAAATAAGCTGTTCAGAAACAGCTGGTGCCGCTGCTGCTGATTTTTCTTTTGGTAGAGGCCACTGTTCTACCCCCACTGGGGTATCAGTGATCCTGGTTTGCCACACTGGAAACAAGTTGTATCGGTGGCTACAGGCTGGTTTTCATTTAGCGCTGCTGCCAGCAGATGAGCCTTGTGGGTGGCTGTACCAACAGACTGACAAATGCGAAGCATGGCTGCTGTGTCTGTGGCAGGATTGTGTATCGTCGGTTGTAACGCAACCTTACAATCCTCATTGGCATTTTCAAAGGCCAATTGTTTGATAATTATTTGTTTGGCTTCAGGATTTTCAATTTGACGACTCACTGCTGTAAGCAGCCTGTCCATAAAGGAAGAATATGATTCTCTTGCCTCTTGCCTGATTGAACTGTAGCATCCTGCTTGTGGTTAACGCTTAGCTGGAATGAAATATTCAACGCAGCAACAGAGAAAGTAAAATAATAATTTATTTGTCAGACAAATAAATGAGAGGCACAGTGGTATATGGTTACCAAGCTCTGGCCTGCCTCCTGCCATTATGGCCAGCACTTATATTCCCTTAATCCAGCCCCCCTTTGCTCCTCCTGTGGCTGCCTCTGTTCAATCAGCCTGGTTGAAATTTCTATTGGTTGTTTGCTATAACCAATCTTAAAAGATACACCCACATCCTCCTATCCTTATATGGAACACAAAGAGCTATATATTGTTACATCTATAAATGACAAATAAGTATTAATATATCTTACATGTGTCTCAACAAGGAATCTTAATTACCAGCTCACCTCTTGCCTTCCTTGCCCTATTGCCTTCTAAAACAAATGGTTAATCTTAAATTTTTATCTTAAACATATGTCAAGGATCTTGAGTTTCACATCAACATTGAAAGATCTCCTTCATTTGAAGGTTTCCAAACAAATGTCTGACAACTAATATATCAGGATAGCTCGGATGGCGTCTCATTTCTGGCAGGGGGCTGGGCTCAATGGCCCCTGTGGTCTATTCCAACTCTAGGACTCTATGATTCTATGAAATAAGAATCTAACATCTAAATTTGTTACTTTCTAAATCCTTTGCATAATTACATTTAAGCAAATATATTTAATACATTAGCATAGGTAACCTTTTAAAAGAATAAAGCTTCTCAAAGTAGAAAGGAAGGAACTCAGTAAAAAACAGTTTTTAAAGAAGCCTCTTTAGTTTACACCTCCCCCTTTCACCCTCCTTTCCAGCCTCAAAATAAAATAGGAAGAAGCTTCTTTTTCCCCAGCCAAGCCAGTTGCCTTTGTTTTCCATGTGCCCTTGGCCTTTTGTCCTGTGGCTCAAGTTTAAGGCACATGGTTTTATTTTACTGTTTACCTACCACTTTTACAACTTAGTTGTACTCTACAGCATGCAAGGTCAGTGACCTGCTTCTCAGCCTTTTTATGACCGCAATAAACCAATAAACCAAAGGGGCCCTCTTTAAGATGAGCACATCTGCCGATGCACTCACTGCCTGGCATGAGAGATACAGATATTTTAAAATATATTTTAAGCTCATTTTAAGAATACAGGTATCTGATCAAAATATAAGCCTTGATTAAAATGCAGACTATGAACAGATGCCTCATTCCCCCCTTTCAAGCTCAAGGACCTTGGTACCAAGTGTCCTTGATTGCTTGATCTGCATCATATTCCTGAGTTAAAGCTGTGTATAGGGCCATGATATGAGGTAGAGTTTCATTCGAAATCATCTTGCTAATTGTACTTCTAAAACATGAAATGATACATGGCATCATACATAAAACCATTACCACTACTGTCAAGAAAAACAAGCAAGACAATAATATCCCTTTGAGTTCTGTGACATTAGGTAACCATCCCATATCCCATCCTTCCCATGTTTGTACTGGGACATGTGCTATATTCTCCATCTTTGTGGCCAACACACGGATTGCCTCACCATTATCTGAAATGTTAAAACAACAGGCATTCCCTGTCAAGTTCAAGACTCCACATAGGCCTCCCTGCTTGGCAAGTACATAATCCATTCCCATTTTCAGCTGCAAAATGGTGGCTCTACTTTCATCCAGCTGTTATGCAATAAGTCTCAAACTCTGGGCCGTTACATTGGTTACAAGTTCCACTACTGCTTGTAATCGAATTATTCTGTTTAGATTATAAATAGGATCCCGTGCCCCTTGTATGAGCTCACCAGGATTCCAGGAGGCAGGATCATAATAGGCTATTATGCGCTCTGGCGGCCAATCATCAGTACCGCTCCAACTTTGGGTACTTCCTCCTGCTATATGAGAAATATCAGCGTTTCTTCGTGTTCGCTTAGCTGAACTAGTGGGCATAATCCACATTGGTGGTAATACCCATCCCAGGAAACAAGTCCCACTCCATTTGGAAGGGAGTTTCTTGTATGCCCATTCTCCACATATCCACCACAACCATCGGGTCTGAGGTTTTTGGTACGTGGAGTACAGAAGGCGAAATATCAAAAGAGGCAGAGAGTTCACAGTGCAGTATGTTAGATTGCCTTTTTCTGTCACAGTTATGTTCCATACCACTTTCCATGCATGAATAAAAGGAGGTGCACAGGGCAAGGTATTCCGAGTTCGATAGGTAGTACCGTGTGCCCAGGTATTCTTAATATTATCCCAAGTATAGTGGCAATGAGAAGAGCCTATCATGGTAGAATCAGCTGCATCTGATGATTTATGTACACAGAATTCCCCTTGTACAGGTATGACTCGTAATGGTTTAGTTGAGTTCCACCCGGGGAAATTCTGTATTTCTGTTTGGTGTGGCATTTCGCTTACCATACCAATGGCATCTAATGGTATCGGTAATAAGGGCATACCTCCCTCTGAATCATCTGGCCCAAGAGAGCAAACAAGGCAATTGGTCCTATTTGCAACATTGGCTACCATTTCAGCTAAACCTACCCACATATTGTGGTCATAGCGGAATCCATATTTAGCAAATTTGGTCAGATTCAAGGACCCTTCCCCTTCCCAAGGGATCAGGATTAATAATAAAATCATGTTGATGTCTAGCATATGCATTCCTTCCACAAAAGATTACCTTATTGTGATAGCAAATAAATATTAGTCCCAATATAATTCCCCCAGTGACAGAAATGGGGAGCCACCAAGACCAAAACATATATCCCAAGGATCCCCAATGTGTAATATCTCTGATAATTGTTCCACAAGGGGGCAGTCAATCAATTGTATAAGAGAATCTTCCCGCTCACAGTCTCTGGTTCAGACGCTCCTCAAGCTTCAGGCGTGCGCAGGTCAGCCAGCTTCCAGATTGTGGCTGCAGCAGGCCGGTCGTCTAATGTTGCCCGTGACCTAGCCCGTTCCCCGTAGGGCTAGATACAGGGGTTTTTGGAGAGAGTCAGTTTTAAAGGATTAGAGGGGTCACCTTTGCACGTCCAACTGCCTTCGGACTTCTTCAAACGGGAGTGATGAATCCAGGGGGTCACCTCAGCTACCTTCACCGCTGTTGGAGTAGAGAGCAAGACGGTGTAAGGTCCACGCCACTTAGGTGCAAGTGGATCACGTTTCCACTCTTTCACCCATATACTATGCCAGCCTGGAGCTGATGAATCGGCTTGGCAATGCTGCACGGCGTGCGCTCGAGGGCCCACCTGTTAAGATAAAACAAACAAACAAACACGGGAGAGAGACAAAAACACGGGAGAGAGATTGCACTTGTCCCTGTGTCGCATGGTCTCCTATTTGTTTGAGGTCAGTTGGAATATCCTGAACAAAGGAGGGCGGCCTCCCATACAGGAGCTCAAAAGGTGACAACTTAAGTCTTTTTGTGGGTGTGCACCGAACACGAAACAGTGTTATGGGTAACACGTCTACCCTCCTGAGACTTTAGACATATTAGTGGGCTTCTGGCTTGCCCTGCAGATACCTTGCACAAGCGTCTGGCGGTAGGTGGTAAGCCTGGCCAGGTGAATTGCATTATTTGGATCCCAATTAGGATCTTCCAAGGGAAAGTTGTCCTGGAGATGACGGTCAATATTATAAATATTTCCCACTCTGGCCTGCTCACGCAAATATATCTGTGCCTTTTCAATTATGTCTCTCCTTTCCTCAGTGGTGAAGAGAGTATTCAGGAGCTGGCGACAATCTGTCCAAGTAGGACTATGAGTATTTACTATTGAAGTCACCAAGTCCATCATAGCCTGAGATTTTTCTGCAAAAAATGGGGTGTTTTCCAATTCATCAGATCCGTAGTTGTGAATGGAATGTACTGGAGGATCGAAGTTCGAGGTGGCCGTGGTCCAGGTTGCCCATTAACCAGCACAGGGTCCTCAAGTGCATCAAATACTCTTCTGAGAGGGGCTACTACGTGATCTTTCTCTTCGCTTTGCTCTAGGGGCCTCAAATCATAGGGGGTGATATCTGTCCCAAGGCGTTCTTTTAGCAGCCTTATACGCCTGGCTGTATTGCTTGCTGACCGATTAAGGTCTCCCTGTAGCTTCTGTAATAATTCTCTAGGACTTGGATGTACAGGGGTTTGGGGTGGGCAATTAGTTGTTCCACTAAAGGAGACTGTAGATGGAGTTCTACTGGGACTCACAGGTGGAATAACCACTTCTGCTTGGGCTTTATTATAGAACTCCAATGCCTCCTGAAGATATTTATCATAATCTATCAAGGAATCAAGTTCTGTGACTCCACCCCCATTATTCATTCCACTTTCTTGCCTTGGGGTTACAACTGGTGGAGGGTTTGAATTAGGCTCCCTTCGATGTGGAGCATAGGGTGGAGGTGGAAACACCTCTTCCTCTGGTCCCTCAAAAATGGGTTTGAGTTTATTTGGCAAGATTCCTTTCCTAGCTTTGGCTTTTACAGCCAATAATTTGCATAGTTGGACTTTGCATTCCCTTATCCATGGAGGATTTTTATTTAATGTGCTCAGCCAAGAATCTATATATGAAAATTGTTCTGGGCACCCTCCAGTTTCTTTGGCGATGTTAGACCAAAGTTTGCTTATTAAATTTATATCAAAGGTTCCTTGAGATGGCCATTCAGTATTTTGCTTCGGCCACTCTAATTCACATAACGTTCTCAGGCGCTCTGGCGTCATTTTGACTCCATACGCCCCTGAGAAGGCTTTCTTAAAATTATTTAACATACATTCAAGAGGTGTGTTTTCCCCTTTTGAACCCCCAACTCCCATTGTATGGCCCTGTGAAGTATCCACTCAGTCACTCACACACACACCTTACTGGGAAACGAAGTAGTACTCACTCCACACTTAGGTCAGCTACACATTGTACTTTCTCACACATGCAATGCGCTAGATACTTCAACCATACTCTACCTCCCAATCTTCCCTTTTCCCTACACCAGATCACCATCTGATGTACCCAGCCACCTAGCGTACTCAGTTCCCCTTTACTGAGACGCAGAAGTTTGATCAAGACTTCTCTTCCTCCCAATTAATTGGAGGGCCAAAACCCCTTAGTGCACTTACCCTTAGCTGGTTCCCTGTTTATTTCTCTGGTCCCCCCCGGTCCGCCGCCGTCAGTGGGCAGGGTATCAGACAGACGAGACTGCTGCGTTCCCCTGGAAAAATTTTTTCCAGTGCGCGCTGGGTAGGCAATCAGTTGTCTTCTCTCTTGTACCCTGCTCAGTAAGGCGAAGGGGCTGCGTTCCAGCAGACCACTGATCCGAGTCGCAGGCACCATAAAATGTAGCATCCTGCTTGTGGTTAACGCTTAGCTGGAATGAAATATTCAACGCAGCAACAGAGAAAGTAAAATAATAATTTATTTGTCAGACAAATAAATGAGAGGCACAGTGGTATATGGTTACCAAGCTCTGGCCTGCCTCCTGCCATTATGGCCAGCACTTATATTCCCTTAATCCAGCCCCCCTTTGCTCCTCCTGTGGCTGCCTCTGTTCAATCAGCCTGGTTGAAATTTCTATTGGTTGTTTGCTATAACCAATCTTAAAAGATACACCCACATCCTCCTATCCTTATATGGAACACAAAGAGCTATATATTGTTACATCTATAAATGACAAATAAGTATTAATATATCTTACATGTGTCTCAACAAGGAATCTTAATTACCAGCTCACCTCTTGCCTTCCTTGCCCTATTGCCTTCTAAAACAAATGGTTAATCTTGAATTTTTATCTTAAACATATGTCAAGGATCTTGAGTTTCACATCAACATTGAAAGATCTCCTTCATTTGAAGGTTTCCAAACAAATGTCTGACAACTAATATATCAGGATAGCTCGGATGGCGTCTCATTTCTGGCAGGGGGCTGGGCTCAATGGCCCCTGTGGTCTATTCCAACTCTAGGACTCTATGATTCTATGAAATAAGAATCTAACATCTAAATTTGTTACTTTCTAAATCCTTTGCATAATTACATTTAAGCAAATATATTTAATACATTAGCATAGGTAACCTTTTAAAAGAATAAAGCTTCTCAAAGTAGAAAGGAAGGAACTCAGTAAAAAACAGTTTTTAAAGAAGCCTCTTTAGTTTACACCTCCCCCTTTCACCCTCCTTTCCAGCCTCAAAATAAAATAGGAAGAAGCTTCTTTTTCCCCAGCCAAGCCAGTTGCCTTTGTTTTCCATGTGCCCTTGGCCTTTTGTCCTGTGGCTCAAGTTTAAGGCACATGGTTTTATTTTACTGTTTACCTACCACTTTTACAACTTAGTTGTACTCTACAGCATGCAAGGTCAGTGACCTGCTTCTCAGCCTTTTTATGACCGCAATAAACCAATAAACCAAAGGGGCCCTCTTTAAGATGAGCACATCTGCCGATGCACTCACTGCCTGGCATGAGAGATACAGATATTTTAAAAAATATTTTAAGCTCATTTTAAGAATACAGGTATCTGATCAAAATATAAGCCTTGATTAAAATGCAGACTATGAACAGATGCCTCAGAACCCCACCTTGATTGAATACTGGTGGGTTCTGGGATTTTTCTCATTGCTTGTTTAGCAGCAAGAGCAGTGTCCCTCAATAAGATTTGCAGCAGTGTGGCTTGCACTGAAGCTTGAGTGAAAGGACCACGCCCCATCATGGCATCTATGACGTCTGCAAGGGTAATATTTGGATTATTTCCCCTGATTTGTTGAAACAAAGCTGGAGCATAAGCACGGCAGGCAGTTTCCCATTCGTGGGCAAACAAAACACCTGCTGATTGGGGTAACACTGTACGTGCCAAAAGCTTGATGTCATCTGGAACCAAAAGCTGGGCTAATGTGGCTTCCAAAAGAGCCTGTGTAAATGGGGCTTGAAGTCCATTTGTCCTTACTGACAATTGCAGCTCTTTCAAGATTTTAAAGTCAAAAGGTTGGTGTGTCACTGAAAGTAGCTGGAGTGAGTGCCAAGCCAGGAATCATGCTTCTTTTCAAACCATGTTCTGAAGTTTGTTTCATGATCAGAACAATCCTCTCAAGTGATTGTTTTCACCCTGCTTTAAAAGCAACACTTCAAAGAACGGCTCAAAAAAATAAATACACAAAAAAAAACCTTAGCAAAACAGGATTCCCAATGAAATGGTCTGCCTCACAGCCAGAGGCTCTACTCCAAGGAAGCACTGAGGAGGAGTGTGACAGTTTGGAGCTTTGCTGTGTGTTCTCTGATCTGGTGACACATGCTGTCTGTTGAAGTTGAATGGGGAGGGGCCCTTAGATGTCTGAAAGAGTTCTGGGACTTGCTGGTTAATGGGATTTTCTGCCGTCCTCAGCGGATGCTCAGCCCTTCTGTCTATTCCAGCTGTAGTGTTTCAGAAAGTTGCTTTGAGCCAAACACACTCCCCTTTGAAAGTTTCAAGATCTCAAGTCTCAAATGTTTGGTAGCCAAGAGCATGGCTTAATTAGAATTGGAAACACTATTGAAAAGGTTTACTTTTCAAATACATTTAAGTAGGAATTACTCAGCCTTGGAGAAGCCCCTTCCTTGGGTCTCTGTCACTCACCTGTGACTGTCAGAGTCACTCACCTGTCAGTCACTCATCCATTCTGAATGGGTAGAAAGAAGCACAGAGCTATGACATACAGAGAGGCGTCAGGCAACCTCACTGGAGGAGGACTGGTGATTCTGGCCATGTATCTGAGTCAGTAATCACAACGCAGAGAATTGCCAGAGTTAGAATTAATCATCCTAGCAGAGACTGCTTAGAAGTATGGAATTCAACAACAATCAATCATGCAGAGATGCAACGGAGAACATTTTCTGAAATTAGAAAAAGCTGCCCAGTGCTGGGGAATGACCCCAGTCATGTCCAGTGTGGGAGAGACATGGCAGGATTAACCACCCTGTGCTCTTTCAGCAACTTTCTCTGTGGTCAAGAGCTGTAGGTGCTCATCAAATGGAAGCCCTACTTCCATCTACTGCTCTGAAGTAGGGTCATCTCTGCCTCCAGGTTTTCAACTTTTATGTACATCTTCTGAAAATGCACAAACCTTTTCTCTTGTATGAATGATGCCAGGTTTTAGCTCACTGGTTCCTTTATTTTATCCAGTTTTCTGTTTGGAATCTTAATGGCTCCCCCTTTGTATTTTTTTTAAAATAATTTTTATTAACTGGCTAATCACATCAAATTAAATCACATCATATAAATTCCAAATTACAAAGCCAAATTTTTAAATTTTGTTGGGGGAACCCATACTTCAAGATCCAAAGGGGGATTCAGATCATCTTCTTTACTGCGTTAATGTCCAAATCAGTCCCAATCAGTCCAAACAAAGTTCATAATTCTATCCAGTCTTATCTTGGTGTTTCCACATCATATCTTATTCATATAATTTCTCTTTTTCCTTTACGATCTCTTCTGTTGGTCTCCTTAAGCCGATAGCAAGTATAATAATCCTGTGTGGATTTCCCGTTCCTCCACTAAGTCCAGATGGTTTCCATATATCTCCTTAGTAGATAACCTCGTTCTTTCCATCATAAATTTTGGCATTTGTCGCTCTTAAGTCCCACCGAGGAGTTGATCCACGATATGTAAACAACTCTATTTCTCTCTTTCTCCTCCCAGACCCAAGAGCTCCAACAATGCCTCCCAAAATGGCGACGGCATTTTTAACTGCGTCATTCCAGAACTCTTAGCTTTCCAGCTTCATCTTGAAACATTGCTTTGGATCGAAAGTTTATCTCCACACAGCCTTAAATCCACAGCTTAAGTCCTTAGTTTCTGACTCATTAGGGGAGGGGATTCTTGTTAAATCACATAAAAAAAGGAAGGCAGGTTTTCTCCCCCCTCCCCCATTTGTCATACCATATCTTGACGTATCTTCTCATATTTTATTCTTGTCTTGTTATCAGAGATCTCTTCTGTCAGCAGTCTTTACTCCCCTTTTTCCTTGAAGCATGTGCAATTAATCTTGTCCAAATTGTTTCTTTTAAAGATCATTTGCAACTAGCGGCGCGAATCAGGAACGGCGTCCAGGAGAGCCGGAAATCCCACAGGAGGGCTTTGTGCCTAGTGCCCCCACCCCCATAAATTCGGGGGTGGTATAGGGCACAGCAGGCAAGGGCCGTCCCCCGCACAATTCTGCACCTCCTCCCAATTGCTTAGCCCAGCCATACTGAATTCTGTCTGTTGATCACACTCAAACACAACAAGGGACTAGGGATGGAGGAGAAATGTGATTCAATTTGCATTTAAAGGCAAACCTACTTAATTTGCACTTCCCAAAACAAAATGAGTACTGAAGTGCAGCCATTGTTTGAAATCCACACTTGCTGAATTTTGCAAGGTTGTCCTCCAGTCAAGCCATGTGTCCAGAAATGCATGTATTAGGGAAATAACATACAGAAATGTATTACATTAATTTAAATTGTTTTACAAAAATACATTAGGCAAGTTATACATACAAACTATGTGCATGTTATGAGAAATTTGCACTAAAAATGCTGGTGATTTTTTCTTTTAATTGCAAACTGATGTGGGAATGTGGCAAAATATTTTTAAGGTGACATGGAAATGAGGAGAGCTAAACTTAAGACATGGGTATAGCCAAGGAGGGGCAGATCCAAAAATATTATTGAAAAGCATTGAAAGTACTCAATTATCTGAGGTTCTGCTCCCCCTCAGCAGAAGCCTGGCCCCCACAATGTCTTATTTATGGTGTATTTTTGCCTGTGACTTAAGAAACTGAAACTGAAAGATTCTACCGTCCTTACAAGGGAAGTAACCTAGGCACTATCTCTCATTCAGTTCTGTAGCTTGGGGGTTCCTTCTACTGGAACCTTCGCCAACCTGGGGCTGGAAGCTGCAGGAGGGGAGGAGAGGGCTCTTGAGCTGGGGTCCTGCTCATGGGTTTCCCTTTGGGGCATTCACTGTGGGAGCAGGATCCTGAATTAGATGGGTCATTGGCCTGACCCAGCAGGTTTTTCTTAGTTTCCTATGTTCACATGCTGGTTTAAGAATAATCAATGTAGGTGATGTATTTTGGAGAGGTTCTGGCCCTATCGGGTTCTTTATAAGGGTGCTTTGTATGCTGCCATTCTTTCTGAAGGCACCTTGGTATCTCTGGTCCCAGCCCATGCCCTCATGCCATAGACCTGGCTGTTCCTTTCTCTCCTTGCAGGCTGAAGAGAAGCAGAAGGCCTCAGCTGCATTTGCTCAGCTCCACACTGCCATGGAGATCCTGGGAATTGTGGTGGAGGAGCAGAAGGCCATCTGGCGAGTTTTGGCCGCCATCTGCCACCTGGGTGCTGCAGGGGCTTGCAAAGGTAAGACTAACGGCTGGCAAAGGTGGCATTTTGGGCTGGGTGGTTCTACAAGGAGACTGCTGTGCTGGATCCATCTGCTGCAGCCTGAGAAAGGAGATGATGGAGATGTCCCTGCTTTGCAGGCTGCATGGTGCAGCATTTCAGAAAATCAAGCCATCTGCTTGGGCTCATTTGTCTGAATTCCCTGCCCCCTTTTAGCCTATCCTTCTAGGAGCATTACAGAAAGTCAATGGATCTCAGTTCAGCCTCTCTGCTTGAGAGGCTGCTGTTTTCATATAATGCTGGTCTTGCACAAGGCCTGCTCTTGGAGATCCCTGGAGTGGGAGGAGAGCCAGAGAAAGTGCAAGACCCTCCAATATCAAGAATCACAAAACAGAGAAACCAGTAGGAGAACACTTCAATCTCCCAGGACATTCTATACAAGATCTCAAAGTAGCTGTTTTACTACAAAGGAATTTCAGAAATAGACTGGAAAGAGAAGCTGCTGAATTGCAACTCATTACCAAACTTAAAACAATGGAGACACCTGGTCTGAACAGAGACATTGGATTCTTATCTCATTATACATGACTAAGCCACTTCTCACCTTCTCACCCCTTGCCTTTTCCTGTAAGACCTACTACAGTCGTTAAGAGTCGTCAACAGGCTCATCAGGCTCATCTCAGCTATCTGCCAATCTCCGATTCCCACCACCCTTCTGAGTAATACCCCTCCCCACCTTCTCTATATATAGAAGGATCTGGCAACTTCTGTTTCAGTGTATCTGAAGAAGTGTGCATGCACACGAAAGCTTATACCAAGAACTAACTTAGTTGGTCTTTAAGGTGCTACAGGAAGGAATTTTTTTATTTTGACTATGGCAGACCAACACGGCTACCCATCTGTAACTCCCACAATGAGGTCACTGTTATTCTTCTGTCCCTTAATTTTGACCCAAATGCTCTCACTTTGGCATTGAGGTTCTAAATCTTGGATCTCTTCACAGGTATACACATCCCTGACATATAACGCCACTCCTCCTCCTTTCTTGTCTGGTCTGTTTCTCTGAAATAGATTGTATCCCCCCATTATTACATTCCAATCATGGGACTTATCCCACCAGGTTTCAGTGATGCCTATTATGTCATATTTAGTTTGTTGTACCAAGAGCTCAAGCTCATCTTGTTTATTTCCCATGCTTTGCACATTAGTGTACAGACATTGAAGTCCATTAATCATTTCCCCGTGTCTCTTATTTAAGGATTTTTTCCTCCCACCACTAGGTCTGTGTGCTGTTTGCTCCATTTGGTCTATGACATTTGGATGATCGTCTTCATCAATTGATGGACTCCTACCTTCAGGAGCACTGTCTCCCTCCCCCACATTAGTCAGTTTAAAGCCCTCCTGATGAGGTTTCTGAGATTCTTGGCAAAAACATTTCTCCCAACCGTTGTGAGGTGCAGCCCATCACTTGCCAGAAGTCCATCTTCAAGAAACTGCAGTCCGTGATCTAAGAATCCAAACCGTTCCTGTTTACACCATTTGCGAAGCCAGCTGTTCACTTCCACTATTTTTCCCTCTCTCCCTGGGCCACGTCGTTCAACTGGGAGGACAGATGAGATGACAATTTGTGCATTTAGTTGCTTCAATTTCCTGCCGAGGGCCTCGTAGTCTCTTTTGATCTTCTGGAGGCTATTGCTTGCAGTGTCATTGGTTCCCACATGAACCAAGAGGAAGGGGTATTTGTCAGTGGGTTTTATGATTCCTTGCAGTCGTTCAGTTACATCTTGGATCTTAGCCCCGGGGAGTCAGCACACTTCCCGAGACATCTTGTCAGGCCCACAGATCACTGCTTCTGTTCCCCTCAGTAGGGAATCCCCTATCACCACTACACGCCTCCTCTTAGGTTTGGTCGGGGTTCTTCCGTGAGCTGTCCATTCCAAGGTCGCCTGCACATTCCCTGAGGACTGACTTTGCTGCTCGTCTTCATATACCTGATCGACTGTAATGAGGGAGAGATCCTCAAATGGAGTCTGCTCTTCGTCTTCCATGCTAGGGGAGAGGACCTCAAAGCAATTGTGTATTTCTAAACAATCAGAGCGAACCCTGGGCCTCCTACTTCTTTGAGTCACGTTTCTCCATATATCTGGCTCCTGTGTTGGTGAACTAGCCTCCTTCTCAGGGGAGTCCCCTGTCTCCTCCTTGGTGGAGACGGTGTGCTCTGTTGCTTCCAAGAAGAGCTCCAGCTCTCTAATTCTTTGGAGCGTAGCTACACGTTCTTCCAGTTGCTGGACTTTGTCTTTTAAGAGGGCAATCAACATGCAATTGCTACAGGTAAAGCTGCCTGCAACCTTTGGCAAGATGGCAAACATTGCGCAGGAACCGCAGGCGACTGCAGCTGTTCCCTCCCACTCCATCTTGAGAATGTGTCATTGGGGGTGGCTACAGCGGTCCTCCATCATAAAAAGCGTGAAGACAGGACAAATAA